>NC_137071.1:113793088-114175588 GCF_951640355.1 Cnephaeus nilssonii
GGGACGCTGAGCTCACGTCGCCAGCGGCGGCTCGAGATCAGCGTCTGCGCTGGCACAGAAGGGGCCTCTGGGACAGCGAGCTCACGTCCCACCGCGGACCATCAAAAGCGGGGGAGCTGGGTGCCTGTCCACTCAGGCACCAGGCCTTTCAGAAGCCTCCGCTGCGCTGGAGGCTTCTGAAAGGCCTGGTGCACCAGCGGACAGGCACCCAGCTCCCCCGATATCGAAAGCAAAAGCGTGGGAGCTGGGTGCCTGTCCACTCAGGAACCAGGCCTTTCAGAAGCCTCCGCTGCGCTGGAGGCTTCTGAAAGGCCTGGTGCACCAGCGATCAAAAGCAAAACGTGGGAGCTGGGTGCCTGTCCGCTCAGGCACCAGGCCTTTCAGAAGCCTTAGCCATGCCGGAGGCTTCTGAAAGGCCTGGTGCACCAGCGGACAGGCACCCAGCTCCCCCATGATCTAAAACGAAAGCGTGTAAGGGACCCTACACGTGCATGATTCAATCATGCACTGGGCCTCTAGTCTATTAATAATTATATATGTGCATATATATGAAATTTATAAAATAAATCCAATAAAAATTATACATGAAGTTTATATAACTGTATATGTTTATACATGTTGTATATATTTATTTTTATTAATTTATGTAAATTTAATTAGTGAAATATATAATACATCAAAATATATTACAGTATATATTTCTAAATCGCCTATATTATGCTTACCAATCTTATCTAATAAAAATGGAATATGCAAATTGACTGTCACACCATCACAAATATGGCGGCACCCATAACCACAAGATGGAGGTGCCCAGTCCCCTCAATCCCGCCGGAGTCCCCCAGTCCTTTCAGCCCTGCCGGCGGGGGAGGGGTGTCAGGTGCGCGGTGCAGCCAGACCTACCCTCAGCCGCCCAGCCACCCAGGGCAACCAAGGCTCAGGTAACCAGGGCCGGCCGAGTCTTGTGCTGCTGGCAGTGGCAGCAGCAGAGGTGTGATGAGGGCATCGCCTTTCCCTGATCGCCAGGTTGCCTCCTGCCCCTGAGGGCTCCCTGACTGTGAGAGGGGGCAGGCCAGGCTGAGGGACCACCCCCTCCAGTGCATGAATTTTCATGCACCAGGCCTCTAGTATTTTATAAAATTCTTAAATATCTTATTCTTTGATAGAAAATAAGTAGAAATGGAAGCCCCAATATTTTTCTTTGTACCACGTGGAATCATCTTGTGCACCCCCTGGGAGAAGTACATATAATTGTGGAGTCCACTGCTAAAGACCATCAATCATATTGCTTTATAATTCTATCCCCATTCTCATAGCTCAAATATCTCCTGTTACATTCTGTATTTGCCCTGCCTGAGCTGTGTCTCCCACCATTGTAGATTACTAGTATTATCAATATATTCTCATTTTCTTACATCTTCCAAAATATGTATGGAAGCTCTTATCTCCTAATGCCTCACTTTCAGTGAATTTATGGATTTACTATCTTTTGTACTTCACTAGCATTATTCAGGGAATTTTCCAAAAAGGGGTTGTAAGTGAGTGCTGTCTGTCATCTTCAAACATATAAACTATCAACTATTTTCATTTTTACTTCTCAGATTATAGGATTCCATTTGCATTGTTAGACTATATGCATCCAGCAATCTATCTAAAGGAAAAATCATCTTCTCTAATAAAATGGTAATATGCAAATTAACCATCACTCCGCTACATAAGCCACACCCACCAGCCAAGCCACGCCCACCAGCCAATCAGGGCAAGTATGCAAATTAACCCAAACCAAGATGGCTACAGCCACAGAGAGCAAGGTTTCCCAGGTAACAGAGCAAGCCAAGCTTTCCATAGCCGTTGCAGGCCTAAGCCTCCACTCAAGCTACAAAGTTTCACTTATAGAAGGTAAACAAATTCAAACAAATGGCAACAGAATGGAGCTTGAGAGAGCAGGCCAGGGTTGCCGGCGGCAACAGGGGAAGCAAAGCTTTAAAGCACACCTTGGCCAGGCCCACCTGCTTAAGGCAACAAAGTTTCAACTGTAGAAGGTGAATTAACTGCCACAGAGATGGCTGCCGCCCCGGAGGGAACAGCAGGCTTGGCTCTGCTCCAGGCTACAAAGTTTCAATTGTAGAAGGAAAATAAATCCCAGATACCAGGGCCTCCGCTTAGGTTGCCAGGGGGCGTGGCCCGCCTGCAAACCAGCACAAGCCCCTCGCTCAGGCCACCCCACGCCCCAAGAGAACCCCACCCTGATCCGGGACACCCTTCAGGGCAAACCAGCTGGCCCCCACCCATGCACCAGGCCTCTATCTTATCTAATAAAAGAGTAATATACAGATTGATCATCACTGCAACACACAATATAGCTGCCCCCATGTGGTCAAAGATCCTGCCCCCATGTGGACACAAGATGGCCACTACAAGATGGCCAGCAGGGGAGGGCAGTTGGGAGGCACCCGGCCTGCAAGGGAGGGCAGTTGAGAGGGACCAGGCTTGCAAGGGAGGGCAGTTGGAGGTGATCAACCCTGCAGGAGAGGGCAGTTAGGGGTGACCAGGCTGGCAGAGGAGGGAAGTTGGGGGCAAACAGGCTGGCAGGGGAGCAGTTAAGCATCAACCAGGCTGGCAGCGGAGTGGTTAGGGGGTGATCAGGCTGGCAGGCAGATGCGGTTAGGGGCAATCAGGAAGGCAGGCAGGCAAGCAGTTGGGAGCCAGCAGACCTGGATTGTGAGAGGGATGTCCGGGATCGGGCCTAAACGGGAAGTTGGACATCCCTCCAGGAGTCCCAGATTGGAGAGGGTACAGGCTGGGTTGAGGGATGACCCCCAGTCGTGCACGAATTTCGTGCACCGGGCTTCTAGTTTTTATATAAATTAATACTGGTAATAGTCCCAGAAAAACTAGTGTTACATCTCAATACAACTAGTAGGCCAAGTCCTCAAGTTGTGGTTCATTTGAAGTTAAGCAGATTCTAAACACTGATTCAAGTAGTGTTAAGACAAATGCATAATATTAGGAAATTCTGTTGGACATAAACAGCTTTATAATCTAGCATTTCAAGTTTAAGATATAATATTAATGAATTAGAGTGGTGTTAGCCTTCTCTCTCAGTTGCAGTCCGTAATGACAAGCTTCCTTTTTAATGTACAGGGCCTGCTGTGCAGTAGTACTTTTAACAAAATACATTTGCTTTAGGCTTTCTGACATGGCCTCACACTGAGATAAACACAATTAATAAGATCTATTTAAATTCTGGCTCTTTAATAATTATTTATTAATGGGATTTTGAGATTCTCTTTTGATTTCCAAGTTTCTTTTCAACCAGGGTTTTCATTTGCTGCATGTTTTCATTTTTAACACCTTGGCATTATCTGTTTGATCCATTTTCAATGGCAAGAAAACAATGGTCTGTACCCTTATAAACTGATCACAGGATTATCTTTTCTAGGATTTTTGTTGTGGGACAATTATGGAGAAACAATATTAGTTAGAATAGGCTTTGGACAACAATGGATTCATAGATAAGTTTAACATTTAAACAAATCATTTCTTTCTGCCACTGTTTATCAAGTAGGAGCACTATATATTTTCTTGCTGTAATTTTAAACTGCACCATTAGTTATCATCATGAATCCTCAGTATGTAACACACCATATATACCTAACATACAAGCAGCATGAGATAGTATAGAACTGCCATGAGATAGTTGAATGAACATTGGTTTTAAAGACCCATGGACACAAAAAATAGTGGGGTGAAGACTTAGGAAGGGACCGGAGTAGGAAGGAAGGAGTTCAATGGAGAAGGAAGGGGGATATCTGTAATATTTTCAACAATAAAAATAAAGACAATTGAATCTCAGATCCCTCACTTATAAACTGTGTGACTTTCGGCAAGGCTTAACTTCTTAACTTCTATGAGTTTGGTTTTTCTTATTTGTAAAATGGGGATTGTAACTATCCCTGAATTGCTTTGGTGGTTAAATGAGATAGCATATATAAAGTGACATAAAGTGACCCAATTCCTGGCACAACATTAGACACTCAAAGTATTTTAATTCATTTTCTTCTTTAGCCTTTAAGTGGTGTACTTGTTTGTCTAGACAATAAATAAAAAACATAAATAGACAAATAAATAAATTAATAAATAAGCCATGACACCATGTAGAGTTTCCAGGAACTCAGGCCAGTGTTATACCTATCATTTTAAATTTTAAAGTTTTTAAAGTCTGGATTTCTATAAGTCATCTGGGAAAAAATAGTCTATAATATACCTTCCAGAGAGCCAAATGAAAAAGTAACACATGATAATAAAATAGCAACAAGTAAACATAATATTACATCAGGCACAAACATATTGGTTGCATGCTGAGGAAACCCAGAGAATATGAGTGTCAAATAGTCAGAAGAGCCAACAAGGGACAGATATTTAAAAATACATATTCCTTAGCTCATCCCAAGCACATTAAAACAGTATATTAGAGCAGCATTACCAGGCATGTATATTTTTAAAGATCTCCAGATTATTCTGATGAATAGCTTGGTCGGAAGCCACTGAAATACTAGTAGGTATGTGCTAGTTTAATCTCTATGCTGTAGCTCTCTATCAAATCAGATTGTCAGACTGCTACATATTTCAATGATACTAATATAGTTCCCCATGGAAATGCTCCAGTAAATACACAGTTTCACCTCTACTCTTATCCATGGTCACTATTGAAAAACACATGAAGATTGTCCTTGTGTTTTATTTTTGTAAATTAGCCAAGACAATACTTTGTTGCCTAATACTTCTTATATGAAAAACTAGAGGCCCGGTGCACGAAATTTGTGCACGGAGGGGTTTGTCCCTCAGCCCAGCCTGTACCCTATCCAATCTGGGACCCCTGGAGGGATGTCCGACTGCCCGTTTAGGCTCGATCCCTCTCACAATCCAGGACTGCTGGCTCCCAACTGCTTGCCTGCCTGCCTTCCTGATTGCCCCTTACCACTACTGCCTGCCAGCCTGATCACCCCCTAACCACTCTGCTGCCACCCTGTTTGCCCCAAACTTCCCTCCTCTGCCGGCCTGGTTACCCCTAACTGCCCTCTCCTGCAGGCAGGGTTGATCACCTCCAACTGCCCTCCCTTGCAGGCCTGGTCCTTCTCAACTGCCCTACCTTGCAGGCAGGGTGCCTCCCAACTGCCCTCCCCTGCTGGCCATCTTTTGGTGGCCATCTTGTGTCCACATGGGGGCAGGATCTTTGACCACATGGGGGCAGCTATACTGTGTGTTGCAGTGATGATCAATCTGCATATTACTCTTTTATTAGATAGGATAGAGGCCTGGTACAGGGGTGGAGGCCAGTTGGTTTGCCCTGAAGGGTTCCCTGATCAGGGTGGGGTTCCCTTGGGGCATGAGGCGGCCGGAGAGAGGGGCCTGTGGTGGTTTTCAGGCTGGCCATGCCCCCTGGCAACCCAAGCGGAGGCCCTGATATCTGGAATTTATTTTCCTTCTACAATTGAAACTTTGTAGCCTGGAGCAGAGCCAAGCCTGGGGCTCCCTCCGCGGCTGGCAGCCATTTCTGTTGGGGTTATAATTGAAACTTTGTACCCTTAAGCGGAGGCCTGGGCCCGGCCAGGGTGTGCGAAAAGCTTTGCTTCCCCTGTTGCCAGTAGCAACCCTGGCCTGCTCTCTCAAGCTCCATTCTGTCTCCATTTCTGTTTGAATTTGTTTACCTTCTATAACTGAAACTTTGTAGCTTGAGTGGAGGCTTAGGCCTGGCAAGGGCAGGCAGAAAGCTTGGCTTCCTCTGTTACCTAGGAAACCTTGCTCTCTGTTGCTGTAGCCATCTTGGTTGGGTTAATTTGCATACTCGCTCTGATTGGATGGTGGGCGTGGCTTATGGGTGTGTCGGAGGTATGGTCAATTTGCATATTTGTCTATTATTAGGTAGGATAACTCCAATGATTTATCTCAAAGATGAAGGCTTAGACAGAGTTTGTCATATCTGAACATCTGTATGGCTCCTTTTTATTAGCGAATGGAGAGTTAGTCCATTATTTTTCCTTTCTTAACTTTGACTGCCAGGAAGCTAAGTACATATCTCTCTCCCACCTCCAAACCATCCTCCATCTTTTATTGGTTGTTGCCTATTTTCCCTTGCTGTAATGATTATAATGCATCTGTAGCTCTTGTTAAAAGCCTGCTGAAATATTTTTGAGGGGACAAGTAATGGCAGAAATAAAAAATAAATGTAATTTTTGGCATGTCTAAGCAGCATAGACCTCACTAGTTGGATTTTGCTGTATAAAATCATGCTGTGGTATTGACTTTTTTGTGCTTCACTTATTTTGGCATATAGGCTGCTTATAAATAGATGTCTTAATAGAGTTTTCTATAATTTAGAATTTCTGATACCAGAATTTCATAGAACATGTGTAACTGAGCCCTATTTTCTTTTGCTCTAAACTCTTCCTTATTAGCAATATCATTTTTTTTAAAAAGAGCTTTAACACTTATTTAAAGGAATTACCTTTAGTATATTATGATGCTAATAAGTACACAACCAAGAAAACTGTCGGAAACAGTGTTAAATTCAAGAAGAAATATTGGCATGTTGAGTACTTTTGCATGTAGAATCACATGAAATCATTTAACCTTGATCTGCATCAAAATTCCTTAATTACCTTGAGACGAGGAAACCTGATTTTGTTTGACATCTCAGGCCATGCATACTTCTTACATTACACTTCTTAGAGAATGCTGGTGCTACTCTAACCCTCCATCCTTCTTCTCTCTCCTTTGCTCTTTTCACTCCTTCTCTTCCCCCTTTCTCCCCATCTCTGTTGTCACTCTCTCAAGCCTGTTCATTCCCCTTTTCTTTTTCCTTTATATTCCCACACTGATATTATCTTTTTTTATCAGGCTACATAGGAACTTAAGGATAAAGAGGTTCCTAACACTAATTCTAAAAGAAGAATTGCAAAGTGAAAGTAATCTTTCTTAGAGAACTCAAAGTTCCCAGAAACAGTTCTGGCTTTCTCTTGGATGTTGGGCCATTGATGTTTCTCTTCCTTGCTACATTTAAATATTTATATCAGAGAAAGCTTGCCAAGTTCATTATAAGCATAAAAGAAAATAAATTCATTATGCTCAGGGTGATCAGTTTTAACCCAAAGG
Organism: Cnephaeus nilssonii; assembly: GCF_951640355.1. Lineage (NCBI taxonomy): Eukaryota > Metazoa > Chordata > Mammalia > Chiroptera > Vespertilionidae > Cnephaeus > Cnephaeus nilssonii. The sequence goes on from NC_137071.1 coordinate 113,800,244, forward strand.
GCAGCTGTTTGTTTTCAGTGTTCATTTTCTTGGATCAGTCAGGTAGACAGCTGTGTTGTTTTTTTTAGGGCATTTCTATTCATTTATGTTCCTTTGAATTGTAAATCTATTGTCACATTTCTTTCAAATTTTTACCCTGGAGCTCACAATTTCATCATTAGAAAAATCTTCAGATCACTAATTCAAAAAAGTATGTGTAACTATATATTCTAGGCATTTTAAAGACATGCAACAACTATACACAACAAATTACCTTAATTCATCAGAGCGTAGGTAAAACAAGATTCTGTTTTATGTAACTGCACCATGTCTTCATAATTCCTGTGCAAGATAAAATATGGCTAGTGATATACCATCATAAAATTATGCAGTGTGCTTCACTTTATGCAAAAGGTGTATTAATGCCTGTATGGGTGTGGCTAGGCATGTCAATTTCCACCCTCAATACAATCATTTAATAGTAAGTGGTTCAGTGCTTTCTTATGCTGTGTCTGCACAATGCTAAAACATCTGGCTAATTCCGTGGGGAAAATTCAAACTGGTAATTTGGCGTCATGTAGCCTAAACAGTGGGTTGATTGAACTTTTCATTTTGCTATGGGTTGTTTAGACTTTGAGTAGACAGACTTAGAAGTAATACAAGACACACTTAACTTTTTTTTAATTGGGTGATGTAAAGCAGATCATCTTAACTAACCTAACCAATAATTTTAATAGATTGTTAAAGTTAATTATAAAATGTAAATCTCAATGGAAATGTGGTGATTGCTTTGCTAATTTATGTTTGTTATTTTACTTTAGTTTTAGTTTTTAAAGCAGATGATGATATTGGCATTGCCATAAAATGTGACTAGTTTTTTTCCAGGAGGAGGGGGCCACAGAAGGATTTCAAGCAAGCTGTTCACACTTTCTGAGAAAGGCTAAAAAGCAGAAAATTAGGGTGCTTTAGGTATCTGGATGTCTCACACAAACCAGCAGCTGGATGAAATGCATCACAGGGCCCTCATTATCATCAAATAAACACTCACAGTTTAGGGAACACAATTGCCAAAAGCCTCAAACTTAAAAATAAAATAAAAATATTCTGTGTCAAAGTTCAGATATTTCTTACTTTATGACAATATATGACTTTTAATTTTATATGTAATCTTAATTTTGCTATAATATTTCATAAATATTGAGCATTTTCTCACAGACAGTGGCATTTGTTTTATTACTTTGGGAATATCAGTTTATTAGTCTAAAAGAGAGAAGATGGAAAGAATATACACTGAGTGGCCAGTTTATTATGATCTTTGAACGCATAATAATCTGGCCACTCAGTGTATATCCTATATAATAAAAGGCTAATATGTAAATTGTCCCCTCGGCCAGGAGTTCGACCAGCAGGCAGGCCGGCCAATTGTCCATGTCCCCTCCCCCTGGCCAGGTTGGCCAGACCCCCATGCACAAATTCATGCACTGGACCTCTACTACACACACACACACACACACACACACACACACACACACACTGAGTGGCCAGATTATTATGCATTCAGAGATCATAATAATCTGGCCACTCAGTGTATAACACAAAAATCTATTCTACATAGTAAGCATATGATACATGTTAAAGGTACTAATTATTCAGAATTTTGTCCAAATAATGGGGCCTATTAACCAAATATCTCAGGAAAATGCTATTATAATGCATATTTAATAAATATACTAATGTATCAAGCCAAATAGTAAATTTTACACTAAAAAAATCTAGAAAAAAGAATACTTGGGACATATTAATGTGTTTTATTTGTATTTGGTTTGTTTAAAAAGAGTTTCCAAACTTGCAGAGAAAAAAATAGATGAGGCACTTAATTCCATCAAAAACCTAAACATATCTAGGCCTGTCAAACCAATATTTTCTATAATCAAAATATAATTTGAACCATTCAGCAAAGTCTCCATGCTTGATAAAGACTAAGAAACTATCTCTAATCACTTCAGTCTGTTACTAATGGACTCATTATTGGAATAGAAGTATCACAATAGTTAATTTCAGAAATGAGATATAGAATGTCAAATAAGTCTTTTATATTTTCTTGTTTTATTTATTAGCATACATTTTGCCTTTATTGTTGATGTTAAATGATGGTTTACTGTGTTTTCATGTTTTTGGTGTGTAAGCCAGACTCCCTAGCTGGTTCATAAACACCCTGATGGCACAAATACATCTTTTGTTTCTTCTAGTTCTGTAGTAGGCATTCTGTATCTATAGAAATTTTTAAAAGTTTAATAAATATTGCTGAATTGAGTGACAGTGAAATGAATATTTACAAAATGCTCTGTTATTTGGACTATTGAAAGAGCAGTCTATCAAATATATAAAATCAAAAACACTAGATTTAGTTTTGTCAATAATAAAATTGATTATTTTTGTGATACTTAGGCATCAGCTAAGACTGAGATAATCCAAAATGTCCATTCAAAAATTAATTTCCAATCTCTTCATACACCTGCTTTTTGAGATCTGGTGATGAATGATAAAACGATCTGATTTGTTTCAACTTATTTTTCTTGTATTTTTTTGTTGTTCACATCTGATAGATATGCTAATGAACAGTGAAACTGCCAAAGAGTGAACAGTAGTAGGAAAATAGAAGTCACAAATAAATTATAAAAAATGGGGGGATAGATACCTGAGAATTATTATTACCATTTGAATAGATATTATGCAGTGATGAATTTTATATTGTATGAGTTTGGCCCCATTCATAGAATCTCTGAAATAAAATGCTCAAGGAAAGATTTGACCATACTTTCATCAAATAAAGAATCCATGTAGGTTGGAAAATGGAAATAATAGTTGCTTTATAACCAACAATAGTAATGCTGCTATGATTAAGATTTCATTTTCATTTTAAAAATCGCAAATATAGCCCTGACTGGTTTGGCTCAGTGGATAGAGTGTTGGCCTGCGGACTGAAGGGTCCCAGGTTCGATTCCGGTCAAGGGCATGTACCTTGGTTGCGGGCACATACCCAGTAGGGAGTGTGCAAGAGGCAGCTGATCGATGTTTCTCTCTCATTAATGTTTCTAACTCTCTATCCCTCTCCCTTCCTCTCTGTAAAAAAAATCAATAAAATACATTTAAAAAAAACGCAAATATAGAAAAGAATGAACATCTTGGGATCAGAGAACTATTAAGAGATTTACAGAAGTTATTTAATACATTGTCCTTGAGGTGAGTACAACATCAAAACCAATATGAGCAAACTATCTTTCTCAGGCATTAAGGTATTACAATTACAGACATACTAGCTTCACTATACAGAGCCCCACATAAACAGATCACTTATTGCCTCCACATTAGACAAATGCAACGTACTTCCTTTCATTTTTTTTTTAAATCTTCATCTTGGTAAGATCTCTTAGTAGCCTTCAACATGGTTAGATACACTCCTTGAAATCCAGTATACTTCTGGCTTAACACCATTCATAGGTTTTACATGATGCTTAAAATAAAATTCAAAATGCTATCCATCGCCTATAGGGAGCACAAGCTGGTTCTTGCCTATCACAAGTATGGAATCTTGTGTCACTTTTACGCTCATTCATTGTACAGCAGCCACACTAACCTTTTATATTCTTGAGAAAGAAAAAAGTTAGGGAGGTACGGGCAGGACCATGAAGGAGGAAGTGAAACCGGGAACCCAGCTAGGTGGAGTTCCTAAGACACCCCAACTGGGTGGGAAGGAAGGGTGCACGCAAGAGGCATGAACTTTAAAATGTATGAATATTACTGAGACAGACAGCGTGCAGATAACCAATCACAAGGCAGGGAGGCAAGCATATATTCAGAAAAGCTCACTCTCCCTTCCCTTCTCTCGCCCCCACCCCCTCCCAGGCTCAGCGCACAATGGATACCTGACATTCCTGTTGCTGAGGAGCACATCCCCTGTGCCCACGTGGCATATGGCCATGAGGGCCTCCACACATGAACTATTAGACTTTAATTGGCCGGGATACTAAACGACTCCCCACTGTAACATGGAAAGGAAGCTCTGGACACAGACCTGCTCTTAGAATCCTAGCTGCACCTTTCCCAGGACTGGCTTCTCCCAATAAACAATGGTTCCATTAATTGTTTTTGTCTGCGACTTCATTCTTTGATTTTCACGAGACAAGAACTTGGACTCAAAACACTCACTTTTTTGGTTTCATTCTCAAATACAGCAATCAGGGCTTTTGTGTATTCTATTAAATATGTTAATACATACAATAAACCCTATTCCTACTCAGCACAGAATCTATTTTCTGTGAAAATGTTTAAATTTTTATTACTTATCATCTATTAATATTTAATCCTCATAAAACCCTATCAAGTGAGTCTTATTCCATTCACCCATCCAGGAAAACTGGTGCATATAGTGGGTAAGTAACTTGTAAGATTGCAAGGCTCGTAAGTTATGAGGTGGTGGGGCTGGAATATAAGCCCTTCAAGTCTGGCTTCAGAGCCCAAGATCTTACCCCAGTCTATAGAGTAGGTAATATATTGATACTTTTTTTGTAGACAAAGATTATGTGAGGCTACACAGCTAATAAGTAACAGATCTATAATCAGGAATGTTTGATTCTAAAACTTATGTTTTTTAATAAGAAAGAAAATAACAAACAATATTTATTAGCCACTGAGTACCTCTCCATTTACTGGATGGGGTGCTGCCTGATTCATGAATCATTCAATAAATCCAATCTTTAATTTTATTTGATTGAATTTTGAAAAAAAATTATTAGCCAGAAAATTCTGTGTGGCCTAACCCAGTTGCACAAATGGATTTTAGTTAAGAGGAAAGTTTATTTAATAGCTATGCAATTGCTCTGAAGTGAAATAAAGGGCAAATTGGTGGAATGTATTCTAGACCTTGGTGAAGATGGAGAGGGAATTTTTTTTAAGAGCCTCCATACTTCATTTCACCCCATTCCCACTCCCATCCTTATGATTGCTTAGGAAGTTGGAAAGTGAGAATAAATTTTTTAAGTTTAGAGGAAGAATTAAGAAAAGGGTAGACATGTTGCTAATTAGTCTATCTCTGGTTTTATAATCTGCTTCTACAATCAATAATACCTAGTGAGGATTACTTAAGTCTAATCAGTTGGCTGGCCATTTGGAAATCAAAAATAACAAGTCTGTCCCTTGTCGTTTTAAAGATTTATGAGATTGCTGCTTCCACATCTTCTCTACCTTCCCCCAAATTGTGCTGAAATTACTTTGAATCTTATTTAAAAGTTTGGAATTTGCACAGCTCATCTCTGCATTATTAAACACACACACACACACACACACACACACACACACACACACACACACACACCAGCAAGTCAAAATAATGTTTAAAGTCATCCCAATCTTTTTGTCTCTGAAGAAACATTATTTAAAAATTAAAATAAATTTAAAAAGTACCTAGGAATGAATTTTAATGACTTTGACTTTTATCCCTAGAAAGCCACTGGAGGGCTTTGAGCAGAGTACTGACATTATGTGACAAACATTTTAACTGGACCACTCTGACTAGTGTCAGAACTTTCGGGAGAGTCAGAGGCACCAGTTAGGAGGCTATGGAAATAATCTACATTCTGAATGATTGTGGCTTAGACTAAATGCATAATCCAAGAATTGTTGGATTATGAATATATTGTTTTATTTATTTACTTAGAAATGTTGAACCCCAAAGAATAATGGAAAGAACTATACAATGAATACCCATAAACCATTCACTTAGATTCTGCAGCTATAACATTTCAAATACATTTTGTTAAGTTTCTTTTTCTTTACACACACACACACACACACACACACACACACACACACACACACACTTTCCTTTTGGTTAAGCCATCCCAAAATAGGCTGCAGACAGACACTTCACCTCTAAACACTATTTCACCATGTATTTCCCACCAACAAAGACCCTCCCCTAGACAATTACTGCAGCATTACCTCACCTAATAAAGTCAACTTTAATTCAACACATTAGTCAACAGAGTTGCTGCCCATGTTAACCCCTGATTGTCCACAAATGTACAATATAGGTTTTCATTTTCATTTGTACTTTTTGATCCAAGATCTGTACAAGTATCACACATGGCATTTGACTCTGACTCTTTGTTCTCCCCCAACCTAGATAAAGTCCCTCCACTTCCTGCTGTTTTTTATGGCACTGAATGCTTTAAAAAGTCCAGAGCAGTTATCCTACAGAATATCCTACATTCTATATTCCTCTAACATGTGATTATGATCAGTCCCAAATTTCTAATAAGAACACCTCATAGGTGATATCATGTACTTCCCACCACCTAACATTAGGGGGTACATAACTGTAAGGCCATCTCATAACTAGAGAATTTAATAATAATAAACTTGGTTAAAGTAGTGATTGTTAAATCTCTCCATTGTAAAGGGGACATTTTTCTTCTTATAATTAACAAGTATACTATGAGGTAATATTTTTAGACAATGTTAATGCTTTGTTTACTAACAACACCTTACTGAATATTTTTTTAATCCAATCATGATCTTTTCAAAAATTGATCATTATACAAGGGCTTATAAAAAGGTGACCGTCTAATCCTATTATTCCTTCAAATATATTAGCTGTCAGCCTTCAGTAAAGAAATTTCCTCTCTGTGTCTTTCCTCCCCTGTCCCTGACTTTTGTTATGGACTCATTATTTTTAAATTCAATTTATTGTCATCATTACTCTTTTCGATATGGAAATTATCTCAAATGTATTCAGTGGGAGCCAAGTCAAACTAGTTCCTGTGTCTAGTTGACATGGCTCCCACCCCTATTAGCATTTTAGCGCATCCTTATTTTCTGTCACAAAATATTTTTGAAAAAGAAATACAGAAAACATAAGCCAGAAATCAATGAAAAGGATAACATAGGATTAGGGTGGAAGGTGGAGGGATGGAAGGGAAACTTTTCTGAGTTTATGTTCTTATATAGTTTTGATTTTTTACTATATAAATGTCTTTAAAATTCAAACAATACGCCTAGCTGGTGTGGCTCAGTGGATGAGCTTCAACCTATGAACCAGGAGGTCACGCCCAATCAGGGTGTGTATGCCCAGCTGTGGGTTCAATCCCCAATGTGGGGCGTGCAGAAGGCAGTTGATCAATGATTCTCTTTCATCATTGATGTTTCTATCTCTCCCTCTCCCTTCCTCTTGGAAATCAATCAAAATATATTTTAAACAATTCAAACAATGGAATTAAATCAAGAATATGAATAAATCAGACTCTAAAATTAAAAACAAATTTAAAAAGATCATACCAGTATATCAAATAAATAACATAAGCACACAGAAAAAAATCTTAATTCAAGTAACATTTAAATAGTACTCTGGCTGTTTTTGGCAAGGATATAGTCCAAACACAAACTATATATATAAAGAATTATTGAAGTTAACGCATTATGTTTGTTTTCAGGACTCGTGTTGATTTAGTATTCTGAAATTGTGAATATTTTAGGATAGAGAACATACTGATATTATTAAGAAGCAGAGTTCTGACTGTAGAATAAAGGAAATACAAATATGGAATTGGGTGCTTCTTAAATCTGTCCACTGGAAAAGCCTAAAAGCAATGACACCCTAGTAGCAATGAGTATATGCAGTAACAAGGTCTTAGTACTTAAATTATATTCCCCCACTGAAAGAAACCAGGGTTTCTTGAAGAAATGGTTAGATTCAGGTTTGAGACAGAGAAAATACACAGTTCTAGATGAATTTTGGAGGTCAAATGCACTAAATTTGCAGAATGTTTGGTTTTACATTAGGTAAGGAAAAAAAGGAGTCAATAATGACTTCCAGGTTTAGGGATTGATTAACTAAGTATAAGAACTCAGTCATTTACTGTGTTCAAGAACACTGCAAGAGAGGCGTTTTTGGAAAAGGAAAGCAAACATTTAGCTTGGCCATGTGAAATAGCTTATGCCCCTCTTCAAGTACACATGTTGTGTGGGCAATAAAATAGTGAGTTCAGGGAAGAAATATGGGTGGAGATATAAATTTAGGAATCGTTCGCATTTATATGGTGTTTTTATTTTCACAAATGAAGGCTTTATTTGATCACATTTAGTAGTTGGAGTGTATTCCTAGCACTTATGATAGTAACTCTTTGACTGTTGGTGAACTCGAGGCCTCCCTTTAGTATACTCAGGACCTTGCCTTGAAGAAATGGAGCTTCGGTGCCTATTGTGACATGTTCTGTAGGTAAGTCCCTCCCTCTCTCCTTCCAGCATTTTAAAAATTAATTATCCCCTTGATCATCCTCATAAGGTATCTATGCCCTCATGCTTAATCACTGCTTTCTCTAATTCTCAGGTTAGTCCAGATTCTCCTATGAAAACTCTTTTATTTTTTTAATCCTCATACAAGCATATATTTTTTCATTGATTTTCAGAGAGAATGGAAGGAAGGGGGAGAGACAGAGAGGGAGAAACATTGATGTGAGAGAGACACATCCATTGGTTGCCTCCTGCATTGGCCCCGACCAGGGCCAGCGATCCAGCCTGCAACTGAGTTACGTGCCCTTGATCAGAATCCTTTCAGTTTGAAGGTTGAGCTCTATCCACTGAGCCAAACCAGCTAGGGCTGAAAACTCATTTTCTATCAGTCTCTATTGCAATGCATATTGTAGTTTCTTGGCCCTGTTTTCACTGTTAACCTGGTCTTATCCTATCTAATAATAGACAAATATGCAAATTGACCGCACCTTCGCTACGTCAAGCCACGCCCACCAGCCAAGCCATGCCCACCAACCAATCAGGACGAGTATGCAAATTACCCCAACAAAGATGGCGGCTAATTTGCATATCAAGACAGCTTCTAAAGAAGCCAAGAGCTGCAGAAGGGAGTAAAGCTTCGGAGAAGCAAGCAAGCCGGGGGGGAGGAGAAGGGAGGAGCGGAGGCAGGGCCGGGGGTGAAGGGAAAAGCAGGCGGGCTGGCGGAGAAGGCGGGGCGGGCGACAAGGGAGGAGCGGAGGCGGGGCCAGGGGCGAAGGGAAAAGCAGGCAGGCTGGCCAGGAAGGCGGGGCGGGTGACAAGGGAGGAGCGGAGGCGGGGTAGAGTGCAGCAGGAAATCCTATTGCAGGATTTTTCCTGCAACGGGAACGCTAGTCTACTTCATAATATGTAGACATTTCTCAGAAATTTTCCAGTGTTGGAATTGATTTCTTCTTATTTTATACTTCTGCTATCGTTTTGATGGGATTTAGGGATACAAACTGTTCAGAAATTATTTTGATAATAATAGTAATAATAGCTAAGTTTAATGAGTGCCACTCTCCTGTTTTATCCCTGGGAACCATGATCACCAAGACTCCTACAACTGAACACTGCAATAGTAATAGATTATCTTTATACAGTACAATACTTACTATCTTCCCAAGTCTTACAAGTGTGTAGCATGTATGAACTCATTTAATCTTTTTTAAAAATATATTTTTATTGATTTCTGAGAGGAAGGGAGGGAGAGAGAGATAGAAACATCAATGATGAGAAAGAATCATTAATCAGCTGCCTCCTGCTCGTCCCACACTGGGGATTGAGCCCACAACCCCAGGCATGTGTCCTGACTGGGACTTGAACCATGACCTCTTTGTTCATAGGTTAAAGCTCAATCACTGAGCCATAGCAGCTAGGCAGAACTCATTTAATCTTGATACAATCTTATGAATTAAGCACTACTATTTTCTACATTTTACAAATGAACTTATATCCCAATTTATGCATTTCATTCATTTATAAATTATACAAATGTACTAGTGTACTTAATATTAAATGCATCATAAAGCTCCAAAACCCCCACCTCCAAACACATCTCTTCTTTTTCCAAACTCTGAGCCTCTGTCTTCTCCTCCAACCCTTCTTCTGCAGCCTATTTCCTCCTTCCTTGTTTACAGTCTACATCCCTCCCCTCATTGCTGCAAACTCATCCCCTGCACTCTTTCAAACCAAATGTGCCCAGGGTTTTCCTGTGCAAGGTCCAGCCATCCCCCCACTCCCCACCCCTAGAGGCCAGCATCCCTTTTCCAGGTTCTATGTGTTTCTAATTGCTGTGTCCTGCTTTCAACCTTTAGCCCCCTACCAGGCTAAGTGGGGACTGCAGGCACCCAGACCTCTATGATCCTCTAGCAGTGACAATGTGGAGCCCACTCGGAGGCCCAGGCAAAGCCTCACTCCAGGTTATGTGCCCACTGGGGTTAGGGGAGTCACTGGTGGCCGCAGCAGCACCACCACCTTCATTTGAGGCCCTGACCTAGGTTTCGATGGCATTAATCATGGCTGGAGAAGAAGCTTTAAAGCATGTCAGTAGCCATACACTGACAGTCAGAAGGACCAACTACACTGTCAGACCAAGTGACTAGAAGCAAGGCATCTTGAGACAATTCTGTAAAAAGTATTCAGTTTGTTTGCAGAAAGATGTTTAAAAAGGCATTGAGGTAAAACACTTTGTAATTTACATCTCTCAGGTCTTACTGCCTTTCCGGCTGATTATCTACTGGAATGGCTCTTCATAGGATTTGTTTCTGTTTGTCAGATCTAGACAATCTCCAAAAATATAGGCATTTAAAAAAATGGAGTATCCAAATTAGCCTTCCAAGATAATTATTTTAATATGGCTAACAGTCACTTGTGTGATCAAATTCTGGAGTGTTCTTTAGGAAAACTGTACTCATTAATTTATCTCTACACACTGTACCCCCCAGGTCCATAGGCTCTATATATTCTCACAGACATCAATGGGTGGTTGGGTATATTAATTAGTCAAGAATTAATAGCTTAATGGCTAACAATAGTATCTCATTCATTGGTCACATCAAAAGAATACTTGTCAATTGGACACTTATTCTCAGAAGACAAGCATAGTGCCAAGATGAACAAATATTTCATGGATGTCACCGGCTGACTGGCTGCCTGCCTGCTTTTCCCTGGATTCCTTATTCACCTAGGAAATTTTTTAAATGCATCAGCCACAGCTAAACAGACTCAAATTGTAACTACTCAAATGTGTGTAAGTACTGAATATGTTTAATGCTGCCACAGGTTTACAGCTAGGTACAGAGCATCCTTTGTTTGTAACTTGTCCCCTAAAACCAGAACTGTGAATATTTTTTTTATTTTTATTATAGAAGTAGAAAATAAATAAATACATCAAACTCTGGGAAAAAAACTAATAAATGTTTTTTTAATTATTATGGGGTATAAATACACCAATATGAACATGTCAGTGGCACACAGGATATATAATAAAGGAAACAGTAAACAGAAAAGGGGGTGGATATTAAAAATATAATCAAACCCATCAATAATTTCCTGTGCTTACTGGCAATTAGTTCTTAAATTCTACTCTTCTTGAGCTCTTGAGACAAAAATAACTCCCAGTGTAGGAAACTAAAGATTTTACTTTTTCCCCTTATTTTCTGAAATTGCAAATTTCTTTTTCTGGGCCAGAAGTGCTACTAAGAATCATTGACTAAAAACATTGAAAGGAAGCCATCACAACTGCCCTATCCACTAAGCTGATCTTCCCTCAGATCCCAAACTAGTCTTCATTGGTTTATTAGTTTTTAGGGCTGCCATAACAAAGTACCACAAACTGGGTAACTTATAAAAACAAAAATGTATTACATCACAGTTCTGGAGATGAGATTTCCTAAATCAAGCTGCTGGTAGGACCATGCTCCTTCTGAAACTGTAGGTAATGGATCCTCCCTTTCTTCTTATAGCTGCTAAGACTCTTGGCTTTGGAAACATAATCCCAATTTCTTCACAGGACTTTATCTCTGTACCTCTTCACATCATCTTCCCTCTATGTGTGTCTGTGTTCAAATTTCCCCTTTTTATAAGGACACCAGTCACACTGGATTAGCATCCACACTAATGACCTAATTTTTACTTGATTACTTCTATCAAGACCCTATCTCTAAATAAGGTTACATTCTTAATAAGCTTACATTAAATAAGGTTACATTCTGAGGTATGGAGGGTTATGACTTCAATATATCTTTTTTGGAGGTGGACATATAACAAGTAGTGCAAGCAGGTTCCTTTCACTATCCTCACCAGCCATGTCAAGTGTCCCTCCTAGAGCATGGTGTTTATGACTGCGTGTTCCACTGCATCAGTGGTCCAACCCATTCAGAAGGAAGTGGACTGATGTCCAAACCCTTTAGTCTGGACACTATGTATTTATCAGTAAATCCAAGGATGGCACTGACTTACCTTTACCAGTTTATGTTCTTGAATGCCAGGTTTTTTGCACAGAGACTGCTGTCAAGCCAGGACTCCCCCTACCAAAATAGATGATGTTGCTTTTTTAAAATCTAAATATATGAGTTTACATTTTTCCTTGTGAAATTGTATTTTATTATTCTTTGTTCCTTACTTTTAGTCCATCACTTTAGCCCCTAAAGTTGTATGCAAATATTGTGCAGATAAGAGTATCTACTTTCATCACCTAGTCAGAGGACCATGAGAAATTTGTGAATTTTGAGTCCATCCTCTGACATCTAGTAACCACTGCAGCTTTGTGTTACCTGTAGATTAGATAAACTAGATTCTGTTTGCTCATTAAAATTATGGATATAAATATTGGCCAGGATAAGACCAAATTCAGAACCAACCAACATGTAAAGACACCTCCCCATAGACTGACATTGATCCATTGATTAACACATTAGAAGAGCAATACACATTCCTTATTCTACTATCATGCATCCATTACACAGCATCTATAAAGCATCCACATGTTCCAGTCACTGTGCTAGCTATTGAGAAGCTCCTTATTGTGAAGGAGCTTGACAAGTGTGAACAAACCAGGCAAATGTAGTAAGATACAAGCAAGATAATAGATTTTAAGTAGTGATATGGAAGTAAAGAGAAACAAAAACTTAGATGAGGAAAAGATCAAGAGCCAGGACTACCATTTGCAACAACCTGGATGGACCTAGAGGACATTATGCTAAGTAAAATGAATCAGACAGAAAAATAAATACCCCATGATTTCATTTATATGTGGAATATAAAGAAAACAACAAAAATCAATGAACAACAACAACAACAACAACAAAAACAAACCCAGAAACAGACTCAGAAGAAAAAACTGAGTTCCAGAGAGGAGGAGGGTTGGCAGATTGGATGACAACGGTGAAGGGATTAAGAAGTACAAATTGGTAGTCACAAAATAGTCATGAGGATGTACAGTACAGTATAGGGAATATAGTCAATAATATTGTAATAACTATTTAGGATGCCATGTGGCTATAGACTTATTGGTGGGATCACTTAAGGTATGTAAATGTGTAACCACTATGCTATATACCTGAAACTAAGATAATATTGAATATCAAATGTAATTGAAAATATTTTAAATCTACATTTTTTTGCCTCATTATCTTCACCAAATTATCATTTCGTCATTGCTTACCACCTCTGATGAATATGTTTATAAACTATCATGAAGTACCTCTTTTCTATCTTTGAGAGATTTATAGCTAACTTTATCCTTCATCAAACTCTTCTTCCTTCATTTCTTAAACCCTAAACTACCTTGGTTCTCTTCCCACTTCTGTGACCACATCTTCCATGTTTGCTTTATTGCCTGATCTCTCTCCTTAACCTGGGCATTGCCTTGTTCCATTCCTAATTTTCTCCAAAACTCATCATATTTTAAAATAAGAGATAGCAGGAAACCTAAAGGTCATCTTGTTCACTCTCCTTGTGAAGGGGAAATAACTTCCCTAGCTATCAAATGGAAAAATCTATTTCCTCTTTTGCATACTCTACATCATTATACTTATTATATTATAAACTACTAGAGGCCCAGTACATGGATTCATGCACCGGTGGGGTCCCTCAGCCTGGCCTACGCCCTCTCGCATCTGAGGGATGTAGTAGTGTGCAAAGCAGCAGGCGGCTGGGAAGGAGCCTGAGCCCGGGCTGGGCACCGCACCACTCTCACTCATCCTGGCCTGCAGCCCCCGCTTGCCACTTGGTAGCCCTGCCACGGAGGTGGGAGAGGCTTGTGCTGCCACAGCTGCGCTTGCCAGGCTTGCCAGTCATAAGCCCAGCGTCTGGCACCCAACAGTCAGCTGAGCATCGCTCCTGCTGTGGGAATGCACTGACCACCAGGGGGCAGCTCCTGCATTGAGTGTCTGCCCCCTGGTGTTCAGTGCGTGTCATAGCAACTGGTCAACTGGTTATTTGGTCACTTAGGCTTTTATATATGTAGATTATAAACTCTACTCTCCCTTCTTCAAATGGATGTTGACCATTTAGATGCTTCAAATCATATATATCTTTCTGGTGTTTATATCTAGCCTATGACTTTCCAGAGCTCCAGTCTCACATTTCTGTTCCATGGGAAGTTTTCATGTGTCACTTCTTAAATCCCAAGTGTTTTAGTATATTCCAGCTGCTATAACAAAATATCATAGCCTGGGTAGCTCATAAACAACAAATGTATTCTAATATTCTGGAAGCTGGAAATAAAAGATAAGGGTGCCATCATAGTTGGGGTCTGGTGAAGGCGATGTTACAGGTTCCAGACTGACAACTTTTCTGTGTTCTCACATGGTGGAAAGGGCAAAAGATCTCTCTGGGGTCTCTTGTATAAGTGCAATAATCCCATTCATGAGGCATCTGCCTTCATGACCCAATCACCTATCAAAGTCTCCAACTCCTAATGCCATCATTTTGCAGGTTAGAATTTCAACATAGAAATTTTGAGGAAAGCAAACATTCAGACCATAGCATCAAATTTAGTAGCTTTTTTTAAAGAGTCTATGTCTTTCTACAGAGAATTAACTATATCTGCCAATTAATCAGGAACAGAGCTTGAAGCCATTTTGAATTGTTTTATCTTCTTTATCTCCAAAATTTAGCCATCATTATTCCTTTCATTTATCTTGATGGTTCTTAACCTAAATTCAAAGTGTCCATGAATATAGAAATGGAAATAATAAATATTTATTTCTCCTAAGCTCTAACTAAAATTGAGCATTTTCTTCAATAATGAATGTGAATGTAGGCAACTTCTCTTCAATGTTTCCAAAATCCAGTTAGTCAACAAAAATCTGCCAATGTTTTCCTCAGGTTATTGGCAGAGAACAACATAGAGTCTTTAGGATATACTGCCTAAAGTATTTAATGCACCTGAAATTTAAGAATATTATCCATTTTCTTTGATATAGTCTTAGAGAAGTGTATGTCTTGTAGGAAGTCCTCCAGCCCGTGATAACACCAACAGTAATGACAACAAGAAAAAAAACAAATGATCAAACATTTGTATAACATTGTGCTACACACTTTACTTGTATTATATTATTTAATATTCACAACAGCCTATGAAGAAAGTGCCAATATGATTCCATTTCACAAGTACATCAACACAGATAAAAGCAGTACCTCATGTGAGCCAATTGACTAAGTTCAACTTCGAACTGATTCTCGTGCCATTATCTATTTGTCTTCAAGTAACATTTTTAAAAAATTATTTTTATTGATGTGAAATATACATAGCATAAAATTTAAACTATTTTAAGTGTACAGTTCTATAGCATTAAGTACATTCACATTGTTGTGCAACTATCATCACCACCCATCTCCAGAACTTTTTCAAATTCCCAGTTGAAATTCTGTAAACCATTAAATACTAACTTCCATTCTCCTCTACTACCAGCTGCTGCCAATCACCATTCTACTTTCAGTTTCTATGAATATGACTCTAGGTACCTTACATATATATATATACATACATTGAGTGGCCAGATTATTATGATCTCTGAATGCATAATAATCTGGCCACTCAGTGTATATCCTATATAATAAAAGGCTAATATGCAAATTGTCCCCTCAACCAGGAGTTCGACCAGCAGGCAGGCCAGCCAACCGCACATGTCCCCTTCCCTTGGCCAGGCTGGCCAGACCCCACCCATGCACGAATTCATGCTGCATCGGGCCTCTAATATATATATATTGAGTAGCCAGATTATTATGTGTTCATAGATCATAATAATCTGGCCACTCAGTATATATATATATACTATATATCAAGTTACATTTGATTTAAAAGTTTTATGTATATACCCAACAAAATTTTAGTTCAAGAAACAGTTAAGATTTAGCTTTGATAGACCTAATTGTTAACTTGCAAATGAATGATGCATTTAAAACAACTTTTTAAAATATATATTTTTACTGATTTCAGAGAGAAAAGGAGAGTGATAAAGAGATAGAAATATCAATAATAAGAGAAAACATTGATCAGCTGCCTCCTGCACTCCCCATACTGGGAATTGAGCCTGAAACCTAGGCATGTGCCCTGACCAGGAATGGAACCATGACCTCCTGGTTCATAGGTCTACGTTCAACCACTGAGCCACGCAGAGTGGGCTAAAATATTTTTTAATTAAAAAAATAAATAATAAAATAAAATATTTTTAAATTATTGTTCACATTCAACATTATTTTATACTAGAGGCCCGATGCATGAAGATTCATGCAAGAATGGGCCTTCCTTACCCTGGCTGCCAGCACTGCCTTCGGTCCAGCAGAGCCACCTTTTCGCTCTGGCCCAGAGCCACCTTTCTGGCTTCCCACGCTGCCCAGAGGCCCAGAGTGACGTGGGTAGAGTGGAATGCCTGCATTGTCACCATGGCGACGACACAAGCATCCCCCCCTGGCCCCAGCCTCTTGACTCCTGCATATGAAAATTAACCCACCATCTTTGTTGGATTAATTTACATACTCA
Source organism: Cnephaeus nilssonii (assembly GCF_951640355.1). Taxonomy (NCBI): domain Eukaryota; kingdom Metazoa; phylum Chordata; class Mammalia; order Chiroptera; family Vespertilionidae; genus Cnephaeus; species Cnephaeus nilssonii. The sequence goes on from NC_137071.1 coordinate 113,817,039, forward strand.
CTCCTGATTGGCTGGTGGGAGTCACGAAGGTACAGTCCATTTGCATCTTACTCTTTTATTAGTGTAGATATTAGTTTCAGGTGTACAGCATAGTGGTTAGACAATCATGGATTTTACAAAGTGATCTCTATAATATTTCCTGTACCCAATAGGAACCATACATAGTTATTACAATGTTATTGGCTATATTTCTTATGCTGTACTTTACATCCCCCATGACTATTTGTAAGCACCAATCTGTACTTTTCAGTCCCTCCAACTTTTTCCCCAATCCCCCAAAACCTCTTCCCCTCTGGCAACCATCAGTCTGTTCTCTGCAACTATGAGACTGTTTTTATTTTGTTTGTTTATATTGTTTTTAGATTCCACATATAAGTGAAATTATATGGTATTTGTCTTTCTCTGACTGACATATTTCACTTAGTATAATACCCTATAGTTCCATCCATGCTGTCCCAAATGGTAACATTTCATTCTTTTTATTGGCCAATACAATATTAAACTATTTTCCTTTCTACACTGCAAAATCCTGCTCCTGCATTTCTTTCAGCCAGTGTGTGCAAGCAGACAGACTTAAATATTGGGGCCCAATAACATTCAGCTTAATTTTAGTTCTGCTAAGAGAAAGAAGACTGGACATATTTTCAAAATCTGTTGGATGAATAACTTTCCAGTTATTTTAGATAATTTCCCAGTCCAGGTAATGTTGAAAAGTGCAAAACCTTCTAACATTTATTCTCTTTTCCCCCTAGTATTTTTTCAATATGTGGTTATATTCCCTTAGGAAATTAATATTGTCTTATCTCCTATCACTGGAATAATGCAGAGAAGACATTTGACCAAATCTCAATTTTGCTGTCCATCATGTGAATTTTTTTTTTACTGATTATAAAACTGGACCATATTTTTAATTTGCTCTACAAAAAGACAAAGGTAACTGGACACAAGCAGTCTAGTTACTTACATTTGGCCTTTGGAAAAAAAATAAGGTAATGGATAGGTTTCTTTCATAGGTTAATTAAGCCCCACTGATCTATGCTCAAGCCAGTTTCTGAAAGGTCATGTTTCCACTTAGGTTTCAATCATTCAGCTTAAAATTAACAAAATCCTAATGAAAATACCAAACTTTATCATTCAAAAGGTGTTTTTGGCTCAGGGATTGGGCATTTCTATGTCTTTTTAAAATCACAGACTCCCAAAATGTTAGAACTGAAAGAGATCTTATGGCTAATGTAGCTTAACACTTTCAATTATGTTTTGAAGATTGAGCTCTATAGAGAGCAAGAACAAGTTCTAGAGAAAAATCTATGTCTCCTAAGACCCAGTTATGTTAACTTGCTACCTGTATAGGTTTTTTATTAGGAAGCTGGACAATATATGTGGGTTTATGCATGTGTGTTTGTTTTCTCATCATAATCCTATCTAATAAAGAGGGAATATGCTAGTTGACTGTCACGCCCTCACAAATATGGCAGCGCCCATAGCCAATAAGGAGGGAATATGCTAATTGACTGCAACGCCCTCAAAGATGGCGGCACCCTCAGCCACAAGATGGTGGCGCCCAGTCCCCTCAGCCCAACCAGGGCGGCAGGTGTGCGGCAAGGCCGGGCCAACCACCAGGCAGGTTCAGCCACTCAGCATGCCTGCCACCAGAGTCCCCCAGTCCCCTCAGCTCCCCAGCCACCCAGGGCTGGCCTGAGGCACAGGCAAGCCTCGGATGGCGGCTGCCCAGCCATCCAGGGCCAGCCTAAGGCACATGCAAGCCTCGGGTGTCGGCTGCCCAGCCACCCAGGGCCGGCCAGAGGGATGACCAAATGACTGAACAGCAGGCTGCATGGGACAACCAGGCTGGTGGGGCAGCCATGAAGGGTGACCAGACTGGGAGAGGGGGCAATTGGGGGCGACCAAGCCAGCAGGGGGGCAGTTGGGGGTGACCAGGCCAGCAGGGGGGCAGTTGGGGGCAACCAGGCTGGCAGGTGGGTTAGTTAGGGGCGACCAGGCTGGCGGGGGTAGAGTTAGGGGTGACCAGGCCAGAGGGGGGCAGCAATTAGGAGCGACCAGGCTGGCAGGGAGGGGGCAGTTGGGGGCGATCAGGCCAGCACACAGAGGTAGTGAGGAACGATCAGGCCAGCAGGGGAGGGGGCAGTTAGGGGTGACCAGGCAGGCAGGTAGGTGAGCGATTAGGAGCCAGCAGTCCAGGATCGTGAGAGGGATGTCCTACTGCTGGTCTAGACCAGCAGTCAGACATCCCCCGAGGGGTCCCGGATTGGAGAGAGTGCAGGCTGGGCTGGGGGGACCCCCCCCCACCTCCATGCACGAATTTCGTGCACTGGGCCTCTAGTCATTTTATAGGTTTTGCAAAGGCTTATAACTCTAGCTAGTGCCTAGGTCTGTTGGCTCATAAATTGTATTAAATTCTGTACAAAATCCCTCATTCCCAGATGTGACATTTTTATCACTACATCACTATTTGGGTTAGGATATAAAATAAAGACTTAATCACCAGAACACCACAGGGTCCATTAGGGAAACACTGGATTATGTGCATTGTTTCTTCTGGAAAGCAAACAGAGAGCATGAAGTAGAGTTTAGGAAGACTCCTGCCCCAAATGGTTAAAATAAAAGTTCAAAACTAAAAGTGTGCTTCAGCTATGAAGATTCACCTGGGTAATCTTTTCATAGCTGAAGCACACTTTTAGTTTTAATCTACCTATAGATCAATATAGATCTATCCATATATATATAGAGAGAGATTATGTACACCCTTTTACCACTATTTGATTATTTTTTATAATTTTATTTTGTTCATTAGATTCAGCATATTTTCATATTGTTACCGATTGGGGTTACTGGTTGGGACCTGTGTTCTTCTCATAAGCTCAGAAAAGATTTTAAGGTTAACGAAAATGAAAGTAAAGCAAAGTAGGATTTATTGAAAATACCCTCCAAGTGAGGAGCTGCCAGTTGAGAGAGACAATGGCCCTGAACTCTTGGGTTATATGGTTTAAATGAGGGGTTTTCTGGGTGGAGACTTTCATTTGCATTCAGGGATGATTGACAGAAAAGAGTTATACAACTTTATTTCTTCTGTGCATGCTCTTACCCATAATGCATACAGAAAAACCAATAGGGGGTCAAAACCGCAATGCAAATTTTATTATAGTTAGTCCAGGACGCTAGTAAGGTCACATTGAAGTCTTGTCCTTTTCCTCTGAGCTTATGCCAAGAACCTGCTGGCTCCTGACCTGCCCGCTAGCAGTCTGCTGGTTGCTGGGCCTCCCATAGAGAGGTGGTCTGAAGGCAGTGTTGGTCGGACCCCTGTTCAGGACCCCAAGGTAGGCCCCACCGCAGCTGCTCATATCTAACTTCCTACCTAAGCATATGGTATTCTTCTTTCTCTGCCTGGCTTATTTTACTTACCATCATAATCTCCAGGTCCATCCATGCTGTCACAAAGGGTACAAGTTCCTTCTTTTTAATGGCCATGTGGTATTCCATTATGTAAATGTACCATTGTTTTTTTATCCACTAATCACTGATGGGCACTTGGGCTGTTTCCAGATCGTGGCTGTTGTAAATAATGCTGCAATGAACATAGGGATGCATATATTCTTTTGAATTAGTGTTTAGAATTTCCTTGGGTATGTTCCCAAAAGTGAGATTGCTGGGTCAAAAGGCAGTTCCATTTTTTAATTTTTTGAGGAAACTCCATACTGTTTTCCATAGTGGCTGTACCAGTCTGCATTCCCACCAGGAATGTACTAGGGATCCCTTTTCTCCAAATCCTGGCCAGCACTTGTTTGTTGATGTATTGATAGTTGCCATTCTGACCAGGTTGAGGTGATACCTCATTGTAGTTTTTATATGCATCTCTAAGAAATGATCTTTCAAAAGAAATATACATGAACATTAGAAAAAAAACATGTATTATGGTCCTAGCCAGCTTTTTTAAAAAACTTCATACATCAAGTAATTATTAATCTCAGTTAAAACATGCAAAATTGAAACTGAATTCCACTTGGACTCTATAGAATTATAGCAGAATCAAACATGTGTTTCCTTAAAGCCAACACTCCCAGTTCTGTAGCAGTAAACCAAAAGGAAAAATAAGAAAAAACCTTTGTAGTTGAAAATAATTTTTCATGAATGCTGAGGAGAAACAGAGTTTGCCACATCAAAATATGCTTTTGGGAATATTGGTTATTTTAAGTTGGTCGTTTCAGAGAAAGAATTCTCTCTGAATTCAGCTTAGAATATTCACCTTAGCATATATGAACTAAGTGTATCAGATAGGGACGATCTAAACTATGTCTTGTTTGTGAAATTCCTCTCCATTTCTGGTGACTCAGCAAGAAATTGTTTAGCACATATTTGCTCTTTCTCATCTACCTGTGAATTGCCTACTTTATCTTTGAAGTTTCATACCCCTGCTTCCCTCTCCTTAGTCCAGACCAGCATATAAGCCTCAACTGCCTGATTTGTCTGAGGTTCCCTGTTCTTACAGAGCCCCTGAATGTACATGCATATTTTTCCCCTGCAAATCTGTCTCATATTAATTTGATTGTTAGCAAGGTAGAAAAGAACATTATTTTTATGCCCCTACAATTCTAAGTGAATTATGATTCTATCGTAGCTGTGCACATGTGGACAAGAACTATGCACTACTACAGAATTTATTTAGTAAGAGAGGTTGATTCATGTCAATTGGTTGTCTGATGTGTTGTATAACCAACATTTAAGATATATAGAGATGAAATTTCAATATAGTTTGAGAATGTGGTTATAAACTGTATGATTGTGGTTTCCTACTACATCAAAGCAATCAACTCTAGTCAATGTCAATCCTACCTTCATGATATATCTGCAATCTGTTCCCTATTTCTATTACTTGTACCAATACCATAGTTTAAAGCTCTCGTCACTTTCATTTGAAATTTTGCAGCAGTCCCGTCCCTCTATCCACCAGCTTCCCCCATTCTAGTTAAGCCTGAACTCATCTACTAAATTAAGTTTCTTAAAGCACAGATATAATCAAAGCACCTTTGTACCCCAAAACCTTTACTAGCTCTCCACTGACTGCCAAATAAATCCAAGTGCCCATGTTGGTGTCCAAGAATGTGCACAATCCGGCCATAAGCTGGATTTGCACTCTTCTCTTCGTTCCTACAGTTTCCTTATTGCTACAGCAAAAACTTGTAATACATTCACACACCACACTGTTTATGCCTCTCTGTCTTTGCTCTTGTTCTTTTCACTTCAAATAAATGTTGATAATCTTTGGGATACATCCTTTAATCAGCATATGCAGTACAGTAGCAAACTATAAGTAGGAAATTAATTAGAAGAAATATTTTAATATCACTATTTGCCCTTTCTCTATAATAGAAATGTCAGCAAAAACAACCAAAATCACAATGGACAATGACAGATCGAAACACACACATGCGTGCGATTGGTGCCAGCGAGAGATTTATATGTATCGCGCATGTGTGAGTCAACGTTTATTTTTAAATTGCCAGTGCACGTCATATGTACTGGCCTGTAGGTCAGTCAGATGGTCAGATGAACGTATGGTCGGTCACTTAGCCTTTTATATAGATAGATAGATTAGCTCCCTGGGACAGGGGACTGTGTAGTATTTACCTTTATACCTCTAATGTCTGCTATATCTTTGGTGCTCATTAAATGTTAATTGAATGAATGAATGCAGATGCTTCCCACATTTATTTATGAAGTTTAGAATTCTCTGGGCACAAGTTACCCCTTTCCATATACCTGCAGGGCCATCTCCTGCCAGCACTACAATTTTAAAATAAACCAAATTTATTTCCTATCCTCTTCTTTAACATCTACTAGTTCATTCTCTTATATTTCCCATCACTGTTAATGGCACCACCATCCTCTCAGTTCCCTAGGCTCAGCATAGTAAGTAGTGATGTACCTAGAAAAGCATTTTTTACATCTGTTTCATCTTTTTCATTTTCGTTGCTTCTGTCCTAATTCAGGCCCTTAATATCTCTCATATGAACCATCACAATAGCTTCCTAACTGCTTCCACATCCATCATTTATTTCCAACTTTCAAATTCATTATTCATGCTTCTCCAGATTAATCTTCATAAAACAAAATCCTATTACATCATTTCCCTGCTTGGGGAAAAAACTTCAGTAAGTCTTATCACCTAGGGAAACAAGTGCCATTTCCTTTGGCTTATATTTAAGTCTCTTCATTGTCTGATAATGATCCATCCTTTAGGCTTTACTTCTACTACCTCAATCCAAGTTCCATGTAATTCAGCTAACTAAAGCTGCCCAATAGTTTCCAAGTCTACCCTGCACTTTTCTCTTTTAATCTTTTTCACATGCAGTTCTCTCTCTGCCAAATGCATTATTTGATCTCTACTTGTCCAAATCCTTTAAAGACCTGCAGAAATGCCACATATTCCACAGACTCTTCCTCAATCCTCACTGTTGGAAGCAAAATTTCTTCTCTGAACTGGTTAGTGTAGTTTTTTGCTGTTTCCTATGACACTCATCATGTTCTACCTTCTTTTCAGTAGCAAGTTGTCATCTTCCTCACTAGACTATAAGCACCCTGGAGGAGGAATTCATGTCTGGTTCACCTTTTTGTTTTATTTTATTTTACATGACATTTAGTTGAATATTGTTAATGGTCAATAAATATTTGTTGAAAGAGTAGATTTGGGTGTTTATCAAAATGCAAAGTCCTTCTGTGATATTAAGAAACAGCAGACAAAAGCAGAGGAGACTTGCAATAAATGTTGATAATCTTTAAGATACATCATCTTAGTATATGACAGAATAAATGTAGTAGAGTAGCAAATTATAGTCAATCATAAACCCGAAAAAATGTGTGACCTTTTATTTTTTTAATTTTTTATGGATTTTTTTTTAGAGACAGAGGAAGGGAGAAGGAGAGAGAGAAGCCTCCTGTACACACCCTAACCAGGGACCGACAAGCATGTGCCCTGACCCGGAATGGAACTTGCAACTTTTTGGTTCATGGGGCAATGCCCAACCAACTGAGCCACACCAACCAGGGCAAAATCTGTGACCTTTTAAATGCAAATAATACCAGTATAGGCTTTAGATTTATCTGCATTAAGGTTTACCAAGCAAATAAGCCATTTAAAATCAATGAGGCCAAGGGAAGTAGATTTTAGATGTTTATACTATGCATAATTTCTTATTGTTTATGTTTACTACCAAATAGTAAAAGTTGACACATAAAAGTGTCATGTGTGTGTCTTTATAGAACATACTATGGAATGTAGTGTGTATCTTATACCTACATAGTCCTCTTAATACTTATAAAATAAACCATCCTTTACAAAAACAAACTCTTATCCCCTAAAATAGATTATTCAAAGCAATTATAATGTGCAATAATATACCATTTGAGTGATTAATCATTACCTTAGAATCATTACCCCAAAGTATATGGATTATTCTGCAGTGGAAACATTTGCAGTTGGTTTTCCCAACTGGATTAAAACTATTCAATATAAACTATTTTTGCACTATGCTTAAGCAAAACTGGTTCCAGAGTTTATCAATAATTGTTAGTTGAGCAATGTATAATGAAGTGTCTTTTAGATAAGATCATAAATCTTGTATTCCCCCAGTGTGTCTTCTGCATTTTTATTTCTATAATATGCTTTAGCCACATACGTAGTATAACCTGTGACTCACTAGAAAATTGTTCTGATGATTTTCTTTAATAGGGGCATTTGTAATTAGAGTCTTGCCAGTCTTCAGAGAAATGACATTTCATTCTAAACTTTCAGCTATGTGGCAACTTGCATTGTTTAACATTGTGCCATGGTTTTGCTTGGGTCATATTGAAATACTTCTGTAGTATTTCCAGGATTGCATTAATAATGAATGTACTGCAGCACTGTAAGGAAACATGAGGATTCATGTTGACATAAAAATGCTAACGTTTGTGAAAGGAGAATTGCTAGGAGTTTCTTATTTATTTCTTGATATTTGGAATTTTGAAAGGGCTGTAGTTACATTTTATAACCTTAAAATGGCATGGCTAGTGAATTTTAGATTTCACAAGTATGTCTGTAGGAATCTTATAGGAAAACATAATGAAGGTTTCTTAACAGGACATATATCAACAGAGTGCCTTCTGGGAAATGAATTTTATTAATGATTTAATTTCTTATTTTTCCACAGGATTTGAGGTTCCAATTAAAACCTTGTTTGGGCCATTGCGTTACTGCCTGCTAGTGCTTAATCTTCACCGAAAGCCCCATCACTTATTTTAAAACAAAAGCAGAACGAGGTAAGGGGAAAAGTAATGAAATGCAGCATAACACATCTTTCAAAGTAAGGGGAAGTAGCTTTTTAAAAACGATCTAAGATCAGTGACATTCAGAAATTATTTGCTGAACACTAAATGTGCTCAAGTGTGGCATCTCAATTCCAAGGACTCTATGTCTTCTATTATGAAATGAACCACACAGACTTATTTTTTCTCTTTGCCATTGCAATAGCCTAAGGTAATAATTATTAATGTCACTGATAGACCACAAATGGTAATGTGGAGTGCAAAATGAATCTATTGCTTTATCTCAGAGATTCTATGATGCTGGGGTGTTAAAATGATAAGTATAATTAACATTCTTAAATATTATTTTTAAAATATGCACAATTTTAGTGTTAGTCTCATAATACATCATGCCCACATTTGCTTATATCATGGGGTCATACTTAACAACTTTCTGCCCAATCCATCATGATGTCCTTTAATTCTCATGTTGCTAATTCATCACTTTTGAAATACTTAGTCTGACAGTTCTTTGAAGTGTTATGTTGCACTGAGTAACATTGCATATATCAGAGGAATTATATAATCAGAGGTGTCCTTTAAAGATGCAATATCAGTTCCTAAATCCAAATCTAATAAAACTTGTAGATATGAAAATAAAGTTTAAAGGTATCCATGCTTTTTCCCTGTAGTCTCTAAAAATGGGATGTTTTTAATTAAACACTTGAGTAAACAACTATTTGCCAAAAAAGATATATCACCCCCAAGGGAACTGATAAGGAATGTTTATATTCCATAGCAAGTGGGGCTGACTTATTGAAGATGACAATTATCTTGTTTATTCTGTATTGTCAAAGTATAAACAAGTGAAGCTTTGATTTTGGGTGCTGGGAACATGGTGCAATATACAGATCTTGTAACATAGAAATATGGTCATGTGGACCACTGTCACCCCAATAAATTTAATTAAAAAAAACAAAACAAGTAAAGTACAGCTGGTATGGCTCAGTGGTTGAGCATCTATCTATGATCCAGATCAAATTTCTATCCCCGGTCAGAGCACATGCCCGGGTTGTGGGCTCAATACCCAGTATAGGCCCTGTGTGAGGCAGCTGATCAATGATTCTCTTTCATCATTGATGTTTCTATCTCTGTCCCCCTCCCTTCCTCTCTGAAATCAATAAAGATATATTTTAAAAAAACAAATAAAGCTATGTCTCTAGTGGATTGTACTTTTGAGTATCTCTATAAGCTTCATCGTGCTGGAGACTATTCAGATACTATATATTCATCTCTGAATCTCAAACCTCCCTTTAAGACCTACCAATGTGCCTGTGTGACTGCCCTCCCTTTGGGATGTAGTAAAAGACTACCTTAAGACTACCTGTGCATTAAATCACAATTTAAATTCAGTTTCTCCAAAATATATATTGATCACATTCCTTTCCAGACAATCTCTCTAGGTTTATAAAAATGAATAAAACATAACCCCTGTCTTCTCTGATCATATAATGATTGAGAAATCCAAGTATATACATCATTTTAACACAATCTGTTGAGCATCTGAAAGAGATATGTATAGGATGATATAAGAACAATAAGAGGGAAATTCAACCAGCTTGGGGAGAGAGTTAAGCCAATGAAGAAATACTTGAAGAGCCGAAACCGGTTTGGCTCAGTGGATAGAGCGTCGGCCTGTGGACTCAAGGGTCCCAGGTTCAATTCCGGTCAAGGGCATGTACCTTGGTTGCGGGCACATCCCCAGTAGGAGGTGTGCAAGAGGCAGCTGATCAATGTTTCTAACTCTCTACCCCTCTCTCTTCCTCTCTGTGAAAAATCAATAAAATATATTTTAAAAAAATAAAAAATAAAATAAAATAAAAGAAATACTTGAAGAGATAATGCCTAAGCTATCAAAAGATGAGTAGAAGACAGCCAGGCCAAAACAAAAAACAAAAAAACATGTGGAGCTGCATAGAGCAGCAGCGAGAGGGTGTAAAGGCACAGATGAGATTACAATCAAAGCTACCTCATCTAGTGCACAATATGGCAGTGAACAAAGAATGCCTCCTAAAGAAAAGAGAGGCTTCCTGAATGAGATAAAGGTTAATGAAAGTTTGGAAGCATAAGTATGAATGAGCCAAATAAAGACTTGAGAAAGGATGTTTTCTAAGCAGACAGAATAACATTCAAAGATTGTGTTTATAAACTTGTTTGATGTCTATTTGCATAGCATCTGATCCCAATCTTTTGTTCCAGCATCCTTGTTATTTAAAAACTACAACAGAATCAAATTGAAACAAAATGATGTGAATTTCATACTCTGGGGTGGGGGGCAGGAAACAATCAGTACTACCCTGCATATCAGATGGATGATGGCCTTTGTTCATTTGGTAAAACAACTTTGAGGACATTTTTATTCTTAAAAAGTTTTGATCTGATATAAATTTCCTACTCAGTGAAAATTAGACCTTTACTGCCAGGTTTTTGGACATTAGATAGCCACATATGACATGAGACACCTCAATGCTTCCAAAGTCATTATATTCACTGCTAATGAATGGAAACCTTTAGATCTATAATGTGGACCATAAATCAAAGCAACATTTTATACACATTTATGTGATCCATAGTTGTGCAAACAGAAATTAACTAAACAGAACTATTCCTATCTTGGGGAAAATATGAATTTGTTTTGCTATTTAAATTACAAAGATTTTTTAAAATAATTTGCTATGTTTGGAGGTGCAAGTAAGCAATTTCTAAAATGCAGAGGATATGATTTTAAAAATAGAAGTTTACAATATATGGCCTACAAATTAAATTGTTCTGCAAAATACCCAGTGAGCAGGTGGTCATATTTCACAAATCACAGATTACTGGGTTTGCTTAAAATAATTTTAACATAAAAAATCCTCAGTGTTCCTATATTATGGTATGAATTTCTATAAACTATTATGAGAAACTGTTTTCTATTTATTTCTTTTATCCTATGTAAAAATATTTTTAAAAATATCATAGTAATAAATAATCAAAGCTAACAAGGTTAGATTATATTCTCTAGTGGGGAGAATTTGACAACTCCCTTTTCTTCTTCTGGAGAAAGAAATGCAAAGGAAATCAGATATCAGGAATCTTTTATCAAAACCTACTTACAGTTACTAACTAGAGTTTAATAAAGTATACTAGTATTGTCTCTACTGATGCTGTTCTACTATGAGAACTAGTATATAAATGAGCAATTTCTAGGTACTCTACTGTTTACTTTTTGACCTGATTATTTTATGCCCATAATGCCCATAAAATTGATAGGTAGACTACACAATTAAGAAAGGTCTTCATTAAATGGGTGGTAGAATCCCCCACTGAAACGACCTAAGCATTCATTCTCCTTACTCATAATTGGTCTGTTCAGATTTTTTATTTCTTCATGATTCAGTCTTGGTAGGTTGTTTCTAGGAATTTATCCATTTCTTCCAGGTTATGCAAATGTATAATTGTTTATATTAGTTTCTTTATGATCCTTGATATATCTGTGTTACCAGTTGTTATTGATGAATCTTCTCATTTCTGATTTTATTTGAGTCTCCTCTTTTTCTTAGACTAGCTAAAGGTTTGCCAGTTTTCTTTTATCTTTAAAAAAAGGCTCTTAATTTTCTTTATATTGTCATTTTAGCATCTATTTCATTTATTTCCACTCTGATCATTGTTATTTCATTCTTTCTGCTCACTTTGGGATTAATTTGTTCTTCTTTTTCTATTTCCTTGAGGTGTAAAGATAGATTGCTTATTTGAAATTTATTTTCTTAATGTAGACATTTATCCTCTCAGAACTACTTCTGCATCCCATAAGTTTTGGCACATGTTCCCATTTTCATTTGTCTCAAGATATTTTTTTTTACTTCTTCTTTGACCTATTTGTTGTTCAAGAGCATGTTGTTTGATCTTGACATGCTTATGCATTTTCCAGTTTTTCTTGTTATTGATTGATTTCACAATGTATACTTATATCAAATCATAATTTTGTACACTCTATATTACAATTTTATTTGGCAATTATGCCTCAATAAAGCCGGAAAAAATAAACTTCACCTCCATTAATACCTCTTTCCTCAATCATTCTTTTTAATTGAAGATTTACTAAGTTCAGTATGTTTTAAAGTATTTTAAATATGCTTTTTCATATCAGAAGTCAGTCATCAATTTAAAAAGTATATTGATAGCTAATATTCTATGTTTATCATTTATAATAATTTTACTTTCTTCTGTATCATTTTATAATATCCTCCTAAGTTACTCTATCATGAATTATTAAATGTGTAGATGTACCTTTTTTATTTTGACCAAAAAAGGATAAGTGTTATGTAGATTGTAAACATCCTTACAGTGACTGGTTTCCTTAAAAGCATTGTATGTTTGTGTGACTATGTGTCTATATGTGTCTGTGTCTGTGTCCATGTGTATGTGTCAATGTGTGTGTCTGCAAGCATGCTAGAAGGAGGGAGAGAGGAAGGGATGATGAGAGAGAGCATGAGGAAGAAATGGTAGAAGAAGAGGAGGAGGAGGAGAGAGAGAAAGAGAGATAACACACACTCTAACTTTTACTAAGGAGAGAATTCAAGCGAGGTAGTGAAGTGTGTATTAACTCTTCATTCTAAGCCTAACCACCAAGGTATAAATTAATGAGATTTTGTTAAATTTTAATTTCAGGTTAGGCTTGAAAAAAGTTTCTGTAGTAATTTTTCTTTCATGCCCACTAAAGAATAAATATATTGACCTATTAAAAGTGTAGTTTATTTGGAGCATAAATGAATTCCCTACAGATAGAACAATTTTTGGTAAATGGCCTTTATTATACCTTGATATAATTCAAATAAAAAATGATTATTTGGGAATTTAAGTGTGTTTTTTAAGTTTTGACTTTTGATTCAATTTCAAAATATCTTTTGGCTATTGTTATTATTATTATTACTGTTTCTGACTTGGCAAACAATTCTTTGATAGGTTCTAATCAAAGAAGAAACACCATTAACTTCCTTTTATTGGAAAACTAAAGTTATATCTGCATTCAAATTGTGTTATTGGATCATTCTCTTATTTTTTTCCTATTAATTGTAAGTCATTTAGATTTACAGCAAAAAAAAATTGTATGCTTGTGATTTACATGTTTATTTTCGCTAAAGCTTTATCAGTACGATGGAAACATAATTTTTTTAAAAAAATCCTTGTCCCTAGATTTCTTCTCCCTCACTAAATACAGCCATCTTTTAGTAATATGTTTTTATTTTGGATGTATATCATCAAGAAGGTAATTTGTGAAAGGTAATTTGTCAGATTTCGTGATTATCTATTTCTTAGACCCATTTGATTTCCACTAAAGTTTTTCTCCTTGCTTTTTTCTGGCTTTAAGATTTATTTTTGAATTCCTTTTATATTTACAAATGATGTGCTTGACAGATATGTTGCAAGGATTATTATACATGCAGTAGAGTGTTTTAAAAAATTACTCTCTTTGCTTATGAGCCAGTTTATTGTCCTTTGTGCAAAGTAACAAGCCATTTTGTCATGGATGAAAGATCTTGATTTGAGTGTTTACAGTGTACAATTCCTTCAAGGCTGAAAGCTTTTAGTGATTTCAATCTTTCTATCACCCATACAAATCCCATATCTACATAAAGAGTCTGATTACAATAGATAGAGATTTATTTTTCAATTATTAGTTGCAATAGTTTCTTGATTAAATGTCTCTATTACCAACATTGCTCCATCCTTTCACAACCTCCACTCCCCCCATCCCACCATCCATTACCCAGCTGCCATCAGAAAAATTATTACTTGATATATGCATAATCCATGAACACAGACAATAGTATGGTAAAGGCCTGGAGTGGGGTGGGAACCAAGTGGAGGGGGCAACGGAGGAAAAATGGGGGACATCTGTAATACTTTCAACAATAAAGATAAATAAAAAATAAAAGAAAAATTATTACTTGGCAATAAAACACCATTTCAGATTTTCATATGGACTGGGGCTCTCTTTCAGCTTATTTTAAATTATGTCTTTAATTTTTAACATATCACTCAAATTTAAAGACATTATATATGACAATTATTAATGTCAATTTTAAATGTAAATGTTTATACATTTGTATAAATATCTCATAGTGAATTTTATGGGTTCATTCTTAGGATGTTTTATCATGAATGAATAAGCCAAAATCTTACAATACAAAAACAACTCCCTGGGGAGTGAGCTACTTATATTGACATTTTGGAACTACTACAGTTCCATTTAGTAAAATGTTAACATAGTAGTTTCACAGCAGGGGAAAAATCTGACTCAATGTCTTTCATAGCCAATGAAACAGATTGGATAATCAAAAATCCTTATTGAAAATAGGAAACACCCTGATACATTGGCAATTTCAGTTTTCTTCTTAATTCAGTATCTCACTATGTGTTATCACTCATGCAATTCTCATATTAACCAGACTTAACTGGAGTTGTTCTTTTGTTATTGTTGCTAATCCTCACCCAAGGACATTTTTCCATTGATTTTTAGAGAGAGTGGAAGGCAGGGGGAGAGACACAGAGAGAGAAATATCAATGTAAGAAAGACACATCCATTGGTCGCCTCTTGCACTCACCCCGACCAGGGCCTGGGATCAACCTGCAACCGAGGTACATGCCCTTGACCAGAATTGAACCTGGGACCCTTCAGTCTGCAGGCGGAGGCTCTAACCACTGAGCAACATGCTAGGGCAACTGGAGTTGTTCTTGATCTCATTTTGAGAACTTGGAAATGGAAAATAATTATTTTTTTCAAGGTCACGTATCATATTTATGTAAGAGAGTGAAATAAAAATTTATCATTGTAGATGATGTGTGATGTGTATCTTAAACAATTTCTGTCATTATTCTCAGTCAATTATCTTCACCACTAAATAATCACTTCTGACAAGTCACTGAACTTAACTACCAAGTCAAATCTAACACAGTAAAAGCAGTAATAATAAATACTTGGCATTTTGAAAAGTATTTCCACACCAATTATTTCATTTGTTTCTCAGAGTAACCTCAGAAGCAGGTAAGTGTTTTTACCTTTCTTTTAGATGTGTACAATATAAAACTCAGAGAGGTTAAAGGATGTGTCCAAAGTCACAGAACTAGGAAGCAGAAGAGCCAGTACTCTAATGTAAATCACTTGAAACATAGTGCCACCCGAAAACTTATCATTTGTCTCTAGACAAAGGACTAAGCATTCTTGTCAGGATGCAAAGATCACTTATCAGATAATTTAATTTAGTTAAGCACACCTTACTCAAAAAACTATGGATAGTAACAAACAAAAATATACAGAAAACATAGATGTGAGAAATGGCATTGTGTCCAAATATCTATTCTAGCTAGTTTTTATACCCCTATGAACTTCTATCTGTTATTTTGTTATCTGAGATGAATATCATAAACCATATTTTGTATGTGAAGAAATAGACTCAGAGAGGTTTAATAACTTACCTCAGATTGCACAGTTTGTAATCTGGTGGAGCTGGTATTCAAACAGATATCTGTCTGTCCTCCATATTTTGCTCCTCCTTAAGCCATGTAAACAATCAAGAAAAGAATTATTTTCATGATGGTGGAAATCCTTTCTCAATGTATACATACATATATCAAATCATTACATTGTACACTTTAAATGCACTACAGCCGAAATCGGTTTGGCTTGGTGGATAGAGCGTTGGCCTGTGGACTCAAGGGTCCCAGGTTCGATTCCGGTCAAGGGCATGTACCTTGGTTGCAGGCACATCCCCAGTAGGGGGTGTGCAAGAGGCAGCTGATCGATCTTTCTCTCTCATCTATGTTTCTAACTCTCTATCCCACTCTCTTCCTCTCTGTAAAAAATCAATAAAATATATTAAAAAATAAATAAATAAAATAAATGCACTACAATTTTATTTGTCAATTATACCTCAGTAAAGCTGTAAAAGGTTACTTTGATATTATATGTTTTCTCATCTAAGCACCATTTATATATTTCACAAATAAATGTTTTTGTTAAATATGAAGCTGACTCTAAATGGGATTTCTCGGATACTTCATAGTTCAAGGTGAGAGGTGTATCACAGAGCTTGAGGTTTATAGGGAGGGTCTTTATGATAAGCTTGTGATGTATCCATACATTTGTTCTATATTTTAGAATAAATGTGGAATATACCTTTATTGAAGGTTTGTGTCAAATGCTCTGCTGGGCTCCGAGCATAGAGTAATGTTTAAATCATGGCTCCTTCTCTTAAAAAACTAATAGGAAACTTACTCATTTATGTATTAATGAAGCATCTAATAGAAAGATGGGAACAATGAAAAAGAGGTGTCTGTATATATATCTACTTCAACAGTTCAATCATTCATAAAATAGAAGAAGGGACTTACTTTTTGGAAGTCTCTAACCATTCTAGTTTTTCATTTTTAAAGTTCTATGTGAACTTAAAAATATCTGTTATAGTAAACTCACTTTTCAAATGTTCCCAAAGAACATTATTTCCTCTCCTTCATGCTGCATAATGAATGCATATTGAGAGTCACCATCTGTCCCAGTTTTTCTTAGTGACATAGTATTGTCAAGGCTATTAATTACAAGGTCAGAAGACTTTGAGGATAGCCGAACTTCAATGTGACATCTTGAACTAATGTACACATTGCAGGAAATATAATTGAGTCTTACAATAATATATGTACTAGTATGTGGCCCTTTTAACTTGCCCTGATAATCTCTAGTTCTCTGGCTAAGCAAACAAAATACTCTGTGAAATTGCCTACCTTCATTTCCTGAGTTCTGTAAATCAATCAGTCAATAGCTCAGAGTATGAAATTAATTCATAATAATAAAAGCACCAGGCTGAAAAGCACCAATAAATGTTTCCTGTATCCCTCTTTCTGTAGAAAATTTGAAACTTAGATCTCTGCTTTGTTGGCAGAGATTGTGAAATCAGATAATTCTTATCTTTATATGCTTCCAGTAATAATATTTTTATTAGTATGAGAATTTTAAGACACAGTAAGTAAACCTTATGAAGTTCTTTTTTTTTACCACTGCTGGTGTCAATGTGTCAATAAAGTTGGAATGTCTCATTCCTCCTAATCCTCAAATGCATATAATGTGACACATTTTATTTACACTTTTAAATGCATATTTAATTCTCTTTTGTGAACATCAATATTTTTCTGCTCGGTGGATGAATATTGAGCAGGGCAACTTGCCAGCTCTCCACTGGAGAACTGGGATCTGGCATCCCCTCCACTTTCAAAATACGCTCAAGCGAGCCTCCTTGTTCACATAGGGCTCACATTAAAAAGCAAACTCAAAATATCTTCAAACAAGACGAGACACCCTGCTTTATGTACCTAAAGAAGGTCAGCAGCCTTTCTCATGCCAAGGAAAGCATATGATTTAAATTTCAGAACATGAGTTCATCTAAAATTTGCAAAAATGTTTTTATTTGACTGGAAAGTTAAGGAAGAAAGGAGAGTTGTTGCTGTTTGCATCTGTTAACTGAAGACATTCAGTGACATTCCTCTAACAACTACAAATTGTTGCATTCTGCACGGTCTGCAATGTAATTTTTAAGAAGTTTTTAGGCTTTCCAAATAACATTTTGTACTTTTGTGATAAAATAGCTTTCCTATCAACCAAATAAAGAATATTTGAAACTCCTTGGTAAACAGCAGTAGGTGAGAAAGAAAAACCCACAACTTTATGCAAATATACAAGAACAGCATGTTTAAGCTCTTAATTTTATTACTATAAATTTATTTTGATTTGTCTCTGGAACTCAGCAGGAACAGAAGAGGGAGATTGCATGCAATAGAAAAAAAAATAACTCATTTAAAAGTGCATAAGTTTCTGCAGATGTAAATTAAGCTCTCTTTAGTTTCAAAGTTTAGAGACTTTTATAGTAAATCATTAGCTCTCTCTCTTGTTACCAATGATAGGTTTCCATGTATTACCTTGTTTTTATTCTTTCTACTCTTGGACATGTCAATTTGTACAAAGAGAAAAAAGGCTGTTCCAAAACTTTAAAACTTGAAAGTTCGTGTCTAATTCTCTCCATGTGAACCAGGATTCTATACACACAGTCCGAAAAGGAGACAGCGTGTTCCAGTTTTGTGGGGAAGCATGGGGCTTGGTTGGAAAGTCTGTAAGGATGAATCTCTGAAAGATTGAAGGCCTCTAGGGGAACCTTGCCAAAGGCAGCAGACCCTGCCTTGATTTTTCCAAACAAGTCTGAGCCCCCAGGTGTTTTGCTGGAAATTTTATGTTTAGTTTGGTTTTTTGTTTGTTTGTTTGTTGTTGTTTTTTTAGACATCCTTGCCTGAAGGACACTGCAGATGCATGTGTGTTCTCAAGGATACTTACCCTGCTGATAGTATCTAATAGTTAATTTTAGTTCAAGCTTTTGTTACAATAAAAGCCTGAGGAGGCAGGTGAATGGGGCTGTCTGGTTCCTTTAGCCATGCAGTCCCTTAGCCCTCTCTTTCACAGAAACATGTCAGAGTAATCATTTATCTGTTGCTCAGGGTCTGCTGGTCAGCTGCAGCACAGTTTTATTTTCTTTTTTAACTTTTAAATTTTCTTTGTTATTTTAAAATAAAATTGTATATATTTAAGGTAAAAAACATGATTATTAGATATACACATACATAAGGAAATGATTACTACTATATTCAGTGAAGCACTATGCCCAATAGCCAACATATGGAAACAACCTAAGTGTCCATCAATGGATGAATGGATAAAGAAGTTGTGATTATATATATATATAATTTATATATAATGGAATATTTTTCAACCTTAAAAAAGATGATCTTGTCATTTTTGACAACATGGATGAACTTGGAGGACACACTACACTAATTGAAATAAGTCAGACACAGAAATAAAAATACCACATTACCTCACTCATATGTGGAATCTAAAAGAGTCAAATGCAAAGCAGCAAAGATTAGAACAGTAGAACGGTGGTAACCAGGTACAGGGAGGTAGGGAAAATTAGATGTTTGTCAAATAGTACCAAAAAAAGGTCTTTGAAGTGACTAGTATAATTAGAGTTGTCAGACAAATTGGCTAGTATTTTTAAATTTTTATTACTTATTTGGCATGAAATCCTATATAATAAAAGCATAATATGCAAATCAACCGAATGGCAGAACAACTGGTCGGCGGGGTGTGGGGCTGATGAGCAGATGGCACCAGGCCAGGCGCATGCCAGCAGGCAGAGGGAAGGGGTGGCAATGGGGGGGGGAGGCAGCAGTGACCAGAGGCAATGGAGGGGTGATAGGGGAGCGGGGCTGCACTGGTCAGGGCCATCCCCTGATTGGCCACCCAGTCCCATCCCACAGAGGGAGGCTGGCAGTGGCAGCAGTGGTGGGGTGATGGGGGCGGTGCCGTCCCAAGATCGGACCGCCTAGTCACCTCACACAGAGGGGAGTGGGCCTAAACCATCAGTAGGACATCCCCTGAGAGCTCCCGGACTGTGAGAGGGTGCAGGTGGGGCTGAGGGACCCCCTACCCCAGTGCACAAATTTTCATGCACCGTTCCTCTAGTTAGTTAATAAAACCATACAGATTTCAAGTGCACAACACAATCTGCACACTACATCATACACTCACCACCCAGTCAAGGCCCTTTCCACTAACATTTATACCCCCCTTTCCCCACCTCCTCCTGCCCACCTCCCTTTCCTCTGGCAATCACCATACTGTCATTATAGTTTTTGTTTTTTGCTTAATCCCTTCAATTTTCCACCCAGCCTCCAACCCCCTCCCCTCTGACAGCTGTCAATGTTTTATGTATCTAAGTCTGTTTCTATTTTGTATGTCAGTTTATTTTGTTCATTAGATCCCACATATAATTGAGATCATATGGCATTTTTCTTTTTCTGACTGGCTTATGTTGCTTAGCATAATAATCTCCAGGTATATCAATGCTGTCGCAAAAGGTAAGATTTCTTTTTTTAGGGCTGAGTAGTATTCCACTGTGTAAATGTACCACCATTTTTTTTATCCACTCATCTATTTATAGGCACTTGGGAGATTTCCAGATCTTGGCTATCCTATCTAATAAAATAATAATATGCAAATTGACTGTCACTCCAACACACAAGATGGCTGATCCCATGTGGAAACAAGATGGCTGTCACAAGATGGTCAGCAGGGGAGGGCAGTTAGGGGTGACCAGGCCAGCAGAGGAGGGAAGTTGGGGGTGACCGGGCCTGCAGGGAAGGGCAGTTGTGGGGGACCCAGGCCTTGCAGGGGAGAGAAGTTGGGGGGACAAGACCTGCAGGGGAGGGCAGTTGGGGGTGACCAGGTCTGCAGAAAAGGGCAGTTAGGGGTGACCAGGCCTGCAGGGGAGGACAGTTAGGGGCAAACAGGCTGGCAGGAGAGCAGTTAGGCATCAATCAGGCTGGCAGGGGAGTGGTTAGGGGGTGATCAGGCTGGCAGGCAGAAGCGGTTAGGGGCAATCAGGAAGGCAGCCAGGCGAGCGGTTGGGATCCAGCAGTCCTGGATTTTGAGAGGGATTTCCGACTGCCCGTTTAGGCCCGATCCTACCAGGATCGGGCCTAAACAGGCAGTCTGACATCCCTCGAGGGGTCCCAGATTAGAAAGGGTGCAGGCTGGGCTGAGGGACAACCCCCCCATACATGAATTTTGTGCACCGGGCCTCTAGTCATAAATAATGCTGCAATAAACATTAAAGTACA
This sequence comes from Cnephaeus nilssonii, assembly GCF_951640355.1. NCBI lineage: Eukaryota > Metazoa > Chordata > Mammalia > Chiroptera > Vespertilionidae > Cnephaeus > Cnephaeus nilssonii. The sequence continues at coordinate 113,838,099 of NC_137071.1, forward strand.
TATATTCATTTGAATTAGTGTTTCAGGTTTCCTTGGATATATTCCTAGAAGTGAGATCACTGGGTCAAAAGTCAGTTCCATTTTTAGTTTTTTGAGGAAACTCCATGCTGTTTTCCACAGTGGTTTCACCAGTCTGCATTCCCACCAGCAGTGCAGGAGAGTTTCTTTTTCTCCATATCCTGGCCAACACTTGTTGATTTATTGATGAAAGCCATTCTGAAAGGAGTGAGGTGACATATCATTGTGATTTTAATTTTTTAAATTTATATCTCTCTGATGCTTAGTGACTTTGGGCATTTTTCATATGTTTGTTGGCCATCTGTATGTCCTCCTTGAATAAGTGTCTATTCTGGTCCTTTGCCCATTTTTTAATTGAATTTTTTTGTCTTCCTGGGGTTGAATTATATAAGTTCTTTATATATTTTGGAAATTAAACACTTATCAGATGGCAAATATGTTCTCCTATTCATTTTCATTTTGTTGATAGTTTCTTTTGCTATACAGAAGATTTTTAGTTTGATGTAGTACATTTGTGTATTTTGCCTTTGTTTCCCATGCCCTAGGAGATATATATGAAAAATGTCTGAAATTTTACTGGCTATGTTTTCTTCTAGGATCTTTATGATTTCAAGACTTACATTTAAGTTTTTAATCTATTTTGAGTTTATTCTTGTGTACTGTGTAAGTTAATGGTCTAGTTTCTTTCTTTTTCTTTTTTTTTTTTTTTGCATTTATCTGTACAATTTTCTCAACATCATTGATTAAAGACACCATCTTTACCCCATTGTATGTTCTTGCCTTCTTTTTCAAATATTAATTTTCTTTTTTATGCTCTGCTTGGGTGCTTACTGTTACATTGTCCTCTAAATCACTGATTCAATCCTCTGCTTCACCTAACCTGCTGTTGGTTCCTTCTAGTGTATTCTTCATTTCATATATTGTATTGTTCATATCTGACTGGTTCTATTTTATGGTTTCTTTGTCTTTTTAAAAATTATTTTTATTTCAGAGAGGAAAGGAGAGAGAGAGACAGAAACATCAATGATGAGAGAAAATCATTGATTGGCTGTCTCTTGAATGACCCCTAGTGGGGATCGAGCCCACAACTCAGGCATGTGCCCTTGACAGGAATTGAATCCAGGAACCTTCAGTACCGCAGGCCAACACTTTATCCATTGAGCCAAACCAGCTAGGGCTCTTTGTCTTTTTTTTTTTAATTTCTTTATTGATTAAGGTGTTACATATGTGTCCTTATTCCCCATTACCCACCTCAACCCCGCCCCCCCAACTCATGCCCTCACCCCCCTGTTGTCTGTGTCCATTAGTTAGGCTTATATGCATCCATACAAGTCCTTTGGTTGATCTCGCCCCCTTACCCCCACCCTCCCCTACCTTCCCTCTGAGGTTTGATGGTCTGATTGATGTTTCTTAGTCTTTTTTAATGCTTACTATCTTTGTTGAAGTTCTCACTGAGATAATCCATTCTTCCTTAAGGTTCTTGAGCATCCTTATAACCATTGTATGAAACTCTGCCTCTGGTATTTTGGTTGCTTCCATTTCAGCCATTTAATTTAATTCTTTTTCTGGGACTTTCTCTTATTTATTTATTTATTTATTTATTTTGCTTGTTTGGAGCACTTTATTTTGTCTCCCCATTTTGTCTCTGTGCATTAGGGAGATCTGTTATGATTCCCAAACTTGTTATAATAGCTTTATGATATAGGTGTCTTATTGGGTTCAGTGGCACAATCTTCCAGATCACCTGAGCTCTGTGCTCCAGGAATGTTTCTTGCTGATTATGTGCACCCCTTGTTGCAGTTGAGACTTGAATTCTGTTGGCCCTTTCGTAGGTGGAGTTAACACTTCAGGCTTCATGACTATAAAGTAAACCTCCATTACTGTGTCTGAGTCACTGTGCAGGGGCTGCCACCCTAAGGCAGAGTTGTTTCCAGCAGGGTTGGTGCCTGCCAAAATATCCCTTTGGGTGTACATCTTGTGTGGCTAGTTGGGTAGAGCTCTGGTGTGATCTGAAGCCCACCACTGATAGTGTTTGTTCTGGGTTCACTTGGGTGGGGTTCAGGTACAGGTTGATGGCAGACATTGCATGTAACCCAATTAAGGCTACCTGTCTGGAGCTACCACGCTATTCACTATTTGTGACTGTGTCTACTGGGCCTGGCTATGCCTGGGAGGGCCAGTCTGTGTACAAGGGTAAGATTCTTCCAACTTGGAGTTCTGCACTTGTAAAAGGTCCAAGGCTCTTTGAGGTCCGTCTCCACCTGTAAGCTACTACACCTTCCCCTAAAGTTGCCTGTTTTTCCTCCAAAGCCTTCTGAGGAAAGTTTGTAGAGTGGGCCCAGGCTGGCCATGACCCACAGACCCTTCCACAGGTCTCAAGCTTGGTAGGGTGGGCTGACCAGGGTTGGGTTGGAAGGAGAGGGTTTGTGGGTCCCCACCTTGGGGACTGTGTGTTCAGGTACTCAATAAGGCGAAAGTGGCTGCTACTCCAGTCTTTGCCAGGGTCTTCAACTCTTACTCCCCCAGGAGAAGTGTGCTACATGTTCAGGTTAGGTGCATCCAGCCATTCCCTCTGCAGGAGCAAGCTCAGGAGGGAGGAGGCACTGGAGCTCTGGAGAGATCAAAAGAGTGTCCAGCTGGCCCAAAAGAGGGGGCCAAGTACTTCATCCCAGTCCCAGACAATAGCCTCCAAGGGAGACACACACAAATGTCCCAGCTCTGAGCAGCCCTCCCTTTCCCATGCAGAACTAAATTCCCACTGATTTTCACCACCAGATGCTATGCATGCTCTGCTTCTCATCTCTGTTGCTCTGAGTTGGGAATCCCTGCAAGGTGCTGAGAGCCTGATCTCCTTCAGGGAGGGAATTTTGCAGTTAAGATATTCCTCCAAATTCTCAGCTGCCACACATGGTTGCAGGGGCCAGCCTTTTCTGCAGCTCTACCCCTCTTACCAGTCTGTATGTGGCTTCTTCTGGAAATCCTTGGCTATAATAATTCAGTTCAACTAGCCTTCAGTTAGGTATTCAGATTGATTGACCTATAATTTAGCTGTAAATCAGGTTTGGCGCCAGAAGCAGTGAGTGCAGCTCCCACTTACTCTGCACCCATTTTTTAATCTCTTACCTGGTGTGTGTGTGTGTTTTGTTATTGTTGTCATTGTTATTGTTTTACAACAGAATGATTTTAGCTACTCCAACCCAACAGATTCAAAAGTTTAAAATCTTATTAAATCATTATTCACATTTATTGAATGCCTACTGTGTGTAGTGCACTAGAATCCACTCTAGTCAAATATATCAAAAATCTGAATTCAATTTTCTTGGCATTTTAACCAGTTGTTTTGATATAATATGGATATGACCCAAGTTCTAGAAGTTCCAACCTCCTGAGTCTTTTCTTATTTATTTTCATGATTTTTTGTCCCATTAGTAATTTTCCTAGAACATTTGGATATGAAAAAATAGGATATTTACCTTCAAATTCCCACACACATTGAAAATGCTTTCCCAAACCATGTCAAGTTGCTATATTTCCATTATCACTTGGGCAGGCTAAGGGTATCTGCCTTCAAAGAGCAATGATATTGAAGACAGTTATTTTTCTAAGCTGAACAGAGTTTTCTTTGCCAAGATAAATAAATGGTTAATAAGAACATCTGGGTGAAATGAATTACAACCAGCACTTCATTCTGTACCTTTCTCAATGCTCTACCTTCCATCTCTCTATATCTTTTATAGTAGCTTCCAGCCTTCCATACTTTATTTAGGAATTCTTAACATGATTTTTAGCATTATTAAATAACAAATTCTAAAGCCTACTTTATCTGTTATATCTTCTAATATAAGAAATCAAAGAATACTAAGGCTTTGTACTTGTGGTGTTATTATGAGGAAATCAAAAGATGTCTCAAAAAATGTTTGCAAGTCATAAAAATGTGCTTTTTTCATTGTTTTTTTTAAAGAGACATCTTAAATTAATTTGTTCACTATTTAATCAATTTAAAAATCATCCTCCCTACCTCCCTACTTTTCTTGACTTTTCCTTTTAAATTTCTTATCTCTGTCAATTCTTAAGCTCCAAATTTTGTAGTCACTTGACTAATTCTTATTTTGTATCTCTTACACCCAGGCAATACACAAGTCTTATTAGTATTATTTATATATGTTTCTACCTTAAAATTCATTCCCAAAGAAAATTCATCATTCTAAAAGACTATTTCCCTGTGACTGGATTATTATACCTACTTATCTCACAATCTGCTTTCTCCCTGATTAAGCCAACCAATAAACCATGGTTAATTTAATTTCCTTTAAATGATACACCCATCATATCATTCATCTTTTCAAAAATCTGTGATATTTTCATATTTACTGGTATTACTGTGCATGACTTCTAAGGTCCTCTATAATTGGAAGATTCTTAGTTTAGTTGTCCAAGTCAATTTCCCACTTTTCTATTACACAATTACCCTGCTTTCATCAGATTTTTTTCTACACTGTGCTGTTCATAACCTTCAAAGTTCAAGAAAGTCACATCTCCTCCATGAATGTTCTCCATCCCAGAGTCTATAGTGAGTAATTTCCTTCTAGAATTTCCTATAAGACATTTTATGACTCCTTTATGACTCCTTATACTAGCACTTAATTTTATAGTCATTAATTTTAAAAATTGTTTTAAATATTAAATTATTTTCATCCTATCTTCCTAACCAAAGTAGAAACTCTTTGAAAGCATGGACCCTTGTAATTTCTTGCAGATGCTCTATTGAACCTAGCATTTTATTACACATTGGATAGATTCTCAATGAGTATTGATAAAGAGTCTATCAATATTTCCTGATAAGGAGAGTTAGAGTTAAATCTCATTTCTGAATTTTTAATTTACTGCCACCAGACGTTTTACCCAGTAAATGAAAGCACTTGTCCTATATACCTTCTTCTATCACTTAATTGGACAAGATGACAGGTTATTTCTTGTTTTATGTACCCTGTCCATTTATAAACTTTACCAAAATTTAGTCAATAATCTATGCTTTATTAAAACAGATTTTGGAAATTTTGTGATTCTGTATACTGTGCAGATTGACAATCATCTATGGTAGTTGACATTGCTATAGCACATACATCAGATATGCCTTTTTCTCAGTATCACATGTGTGGTCTTCACATTCTTAAATACATGATTTACTATGATATATAATGTACTCATATTTTTCAGTTACAGTCATTTTTAAAAATATATTTTTATTGATTTTATAGAGGAAGGGAGAGGGAGAGAGAGATAAAAACATCAATGATGAGAGAGAATCATTGATCAGCTGCCTCCTGCACACCTATCACTGGGGATTGAGCCTGCAACTTGGGCATGTGCCCTGACAAGGAATCAACCTTGACATCCTGGTTCATAGGTTGACACTCAACCACTGAGCCATGGAGGCTGGAGTCAGTTACATTCTTAATTACAGACTTTCAGAGTGTGAAATAGCCATAAAATTTATCTAATTCAAATGTTAGAATCTCTTGCATAACATCTATTCATTTATTGAACACATCTTGACTAAATATGTCTCATGTATTAGTCACTCAGATAGTACTTGACTACATGTGGTGACATGCAATTTTCAACTGCACAAAGCCACCCACTCTATCATAGAATGCCCTGTTGGAAAGGTCTCCCTTGTAGTTCACTGAAATCTGCTCTCTGGAACTTGTTTTGTTTATCTTATTTTAGTTATTATTTTGGAAACTATAAACAACATAACACAATTCTAGTATCTGCTGTGTCGGACAAGCCATTAAATATTTAAAACAACTCTCATGCTACCCTACAGTAATATTTCTCTTCACGCTGTCATGCTAGCACAACTCCTTTCATGTCTCCTCACCATCCTGCTTATTGTACCCTAAATATGTTCTAGTGCTGTTCTTATTAAGCTTATGTGATCTAATGACCAAAATTTGCAAACAACCATTTTACTGAAATTAAATTCATAGATAATAAAAACCTATATAATTCTTGAACTTTAATATAAATGAGAAATGCAATGAAATAAATTTATCTATATACATAAAAGCCTAAACGACTGTCCGACCGGTAGCTATGATGTGCAATGACCACCAGGGGGCAGATGCTCCAACTGGTAGCTATGACTCACACTGACCACTAGGGGAAAGACACTCAATGCAGGAGCTGCTGAGCTGTGGTGACGTGGTAACTGTGGTTCTCAGGTGATGCACCTGGAACCAGAGAAGAGGGAGCCTGATTCCGGGGTGCATCCCCTGAGAACTGCCCTCTCACAATCCAGGACCCCTTGGCAGATTCTGGAGAGCTGATTTTGGCCTGATCCCTTCAGGTCAGGCCGAGGGACCCCACTGGTGCATTAATCCGTGCACTGGACCTCTAGTAATAGAATAAAATGTTTTATAATTTGTATAATACAACTAAATTTTAAGACAAAAAACTTCCTCCCTCAAGTTTTCAAAGTATCTGCTGGGAAACAGCACCTACCCCTACAATTCACTGATAATGCACTCTTCTAGGTGGCCAATTTTTAAAGTAGCACTTCACATATAATCTAACCTACTCATATAGAGTAAAATGATATCTTTCTTTATTCTATGTACTGTACTTCAACTATTAGATCCCAACATTACAAGACCTTTCTTATTCACTCTTTGAGCTTACTGTTAAAGTTTTGTAAGTTTGAAAGCATGCTGCTTCCCTTTTATATTTAAATATTTTAAATATGCAAATAAACCCATATTCCCATTAAATGTAACCATGCTAGATTTGGAATATTTCCCCAATCTATTGATATTTTTAAATCATGCTTGTGTTATGTATATTATTCATTCTGCTTCCTGGTTTAATTTCAACTCAAAATTTGATAAATATTTTTTTTAGGTCCTTATAAAAAAGAAGACTGAGAGAGAGAACCACTTAGTGAACCTCTAGGAAATATACTGAGAATATATTGAATAGTGGAGACAATATGGCTAACTGTGTAAGAATCACAGGCTCACTCTAGAGTCAAGGATTTGGGCACAAATCAAAGCTTTGCTACTTTGTTGGCTGTGCAAATTAGAAAACTTTGTACCTCAGTTTCCTCATTAGCCAAATGGGTTTTACTACAGTATTTCCATAGAGTTGATTTAAAGAACTAAGGTAATATACTTTGGGTCTGGTGCTTGGCAAATGCTCAGTAAATATTTTAATGGTTTAAGACAGTGATGGGCAACCTTTTGAGCTTGGTGTGTCAAACTTCGCCAAAAAACTGAGCATAACTAGGGTAGTGTGTCACTTTGAGGAAAAAACTAACTCCAAGACTCTAGTCGCAAATGTTTCATCCTCAGGAGCAGCAAATGTTTCATCCTCGGCATGCGGCCACGTGTCATCAGAAATGGCTACGCGTGTCATAGGTTCGCCATCACTGGTTTAAGAGCTCAAGTCATGAACTTGTTCCTGTGTTGAGTCAGTAGCCCAGCCATTATTCTGGTAGAATCAACTCTTTATATATCTGGAAAACATTTTTCCCTAGTATATAAACTATTTCTGTGGAACAAATTACCCCAAAGCATGCTAGCTTAAAACACCAAACATTTATTATCTCACAGTTTTTGTAAATCAGGAAAATCTGGGCACAGCTTATCTGTATTTATATGGCTCAGAGTCTTTCATCAGACTGCAATCAAGGTGTCAGCCAGGGCTGGGGTCTCACCTCACAGCTCATCTGGTGGCAGGGGAGTGATAATCAACTACCAAGCTCACTCATGTGGCTGTAGGCAGGCTGACATCAGCTCCTTACCATGTGGGTCTTTCCATAATGTAACTCACAAAATGACAGTTGGCAGTTGGCTTCTCTCACAGTGAGCCAGCGACAGAGAGAGAGAGAGAGAGAGAGAGAGAGAGAGAGAGAGAGAGAGAACACATTCTTTGGTAAATTATTCACAGAAGTGACATCCCATAATCTTTGCCATATTCTGTTGATTAGAATAAGGCCAGTAGGTGGTATGGAAACTAGAAGACACAGGTCATTAGGGACCATCTTAAAGGCTGCCTACCACACCTAGCACAATGCTGGCAGGGCAAGTTGGAAGACTGTGAATCATCTATATTTGTGTAGTTCTCCAAGTCACTCAGTGGTCAGAAACTAGGATTGGAGTATGTTGACGTATTTGAGCCCATCCTTATGAACCACTCATCCCTTTTTTGGTACTGGCAAAGGCCCATAAAAGTATATTGTAGTGGATACAATGTGATGGAGAAAAGGGTACTGCCCTGGGTTGGAATTTCATCTCTGCCACTTATTAGCTATTTCACCTTACTAAACCTCAGTGTCATCAGTTTGAAAATTGAAAGAATGTCCTCTATCATGCAGATTTCTTATGCAAAATAGATATATGTAAAACATATAGATATATGTAAAACCTAACTAAAATATTTACTGAGCATTTAGCAATATAGGTTATCAAAAAATGGAGGCTATTATAATTAAGTTTATATACACATATATTTAAATACATGCAAATATATGTAAAAACATGTACATTTTAATTTAAAAAATATATATTATGTGCCCATGAGTCTTGGCAAAGTTCCTGATACATAACAGTTATCTATATAACTGTTGCGTGAATATGTTTGGCCTCCTCCTTTGGTCCTTCTATTATGTCCCTTTGTCACACTAGAATGCCAATACATTGAAGGGAAATACTTTGTCTTTGTATTTCCTATGATCTAATCCATTTATAACACATCACAGGCATGTAATACATCCTTATTGAATAAATGTAATCATTAATCATTAATAATCTACATTGCAATCTATCTTATTGCTCTAGCATTTTCCCCACTTTTCTCCACAAGGATATCTGTGAGCAATTCGAATGTGTGTTCCATAATAGGTCTCTTTAGTTAGAGGTCATGTTGCAAAGTGATTATTTCTTCTTTAAGTTATGTTGCAAAGAATAGTATGATAAAGCCTACCTGGAGAAAATTAGTATATGAGTAAAGTCAATATTCTGTATGTAATCATTTTCTCCCTCTTCTATTGCTCTCTTCTTCATGTCCTTTTCCTCTAGGAAATACTTCTGTTTTTGATCTTATTAATTTTGATGATAAAAAGTCAATAATACTTTAATGTATAGGGGTGGGCAAAAGTCAGTTTACAATTATTCATATGGAAAAATATATAATACAATAATAAATAATAATGCAAGAATAAACTCTGTTTCTTCTTAAACTGTAAACCTACTTTGCCCCACCCGGTATATTCATGTATTTATATTTCAAAGATCCTATTTGGAGAGATATCCCTGAAATTATCTCTAATGGTGGTATTTTTGATATTATGGCAACTAAAGGGGGGAAATTATAGAAATACTAGAGTTTTCTTATTTGTCCCTTAAATCTCAACATTTCCTATTCTATATCAGTCTATGATAATTTTAACTTTAGTGTTTATAAATAATGGTAATTTTTTTTGTTGTGAAATCACAGGTAATAATATATTTATATATTTTATATGCCTTCTTTCCACAATTGAAGTAGGTTTTAAGAATAAAACTTTAAAAAGTCTAAATCATGACTAAGAAAGAGAAAAAGTAAAAAAGTTGATCTTGCTGCTATGATTAAGTATCATGTTTGTCTTTGTGCTTCCTAGCAGCCAAGGAATAAAAGTAAATTATTTTTTTACCATGTACTTAACACATATTATGTGCTAGGTGCTTTGACATTACATCTATCTCCACAACAATCATCGTGAATTGGTGTTAGAATCCTCATTTTACAGATGGTTACTGAGGTTGGAAAAGCTATCTTGCCCAGTGTCACAAAACTATACTCCTAATGGAGCCAAGATTCAAGTCAAGGACTCTCTAACTTTACAGCCTGTACTCTTCAATTGTTCTCATGGTCAGAAAGGATAAAATGTAATAATTCCACAGAAATAAAGGCTTTTATTCTTTAAAAGGGCCATAGATTATAAAATTAATTTTATGTGTGACATTGTATAAAGGGGACATTGAGCAATATGCTGAACAGTGCCCTTCATAACAGATTTACAATAAATGCGAAGGGATATCCATATAGCTGTTTGGCTATTTTTAATGACCTTTGATAAGTGCCTAAAGCATAATATTACAGTGCAAGTGAGTGAAACTGATTCAGCAAATACTAAGCTAATTTGATCCTATGATACAGTCTTCTGGTGGTATAAGGTGACTCAAGAATAAAACTGGAAGTATGTGAACCAGCCATCACAAGGCTAACTATTACATTTTATTAGCAAGTTTGGATAGAAGCTGAATTCATTTGTTCATGTCTTAAGCAAATGTGCATGAGCCATCCATATGCCAGGCACTGTGCTAGATTCTGGGGATCCAAATATATTTTTTAAAATGTTTCTACCTCAAAGGGGCTTGAAGTTATTTTAGAATTAGACAAGCCAATGAAGAGAGTAAAGTAAGTTAATTATAATAAAGTATGTTCATATTGTACAAAAGAAGATGCCCTTAAACCTATCTGGCAGAGTCAAAGAGGTTATCAAAGTGGAGGTAAAATTTGAAATGAGACTTGAGGGATGAATACGACTTTCCCAGGCAGACAAGGGGATGGTTGGGCAATTTGAAGATATAAGATGCACTGAGGTTATATTCTCTGAAAATGTCTGAAAGGGCAGTAGTATGTATTGCTCATCATAGGCAGGGTCATAGGCTGGAAAATCCAGACACTAATAATTGCTATCATTTACTAAGCATTTGTTTATACACAATTATAGAGATTAAAAAGTAAATTTTTCAGTGGGTAAAGTGAGTCCATGAGAGGTCAAGTAAGTTGCCTGAGCCGTATAGTTCTTTAAAAGGGCCATGTTACCAACTACTGTGCTAATTTAATGTATGTGATAAGGTTGCCATCTTATGAAGGTTGAGAAACTTTACCAAAATTTGAATCCAGATGACAGGGCATCGTACTTTCTCACAGAGGTAATATGTGGGGATATCGTCAGGCAAAACCAGACTTTGAATGTAATGGATCTTACATTCAGATCAATTCTAGTGTACCTGGACATGTGCTCCTCTCAGAAACCTAAGTTCTAACAAAGTATGGCATAAATGGAGTTGACCTAGAAAAATGATGAAAACAATAGTCAATAGGCACTTTTCATGAAGGAAGAAAATGTGGCAATCAATACAGAACAAGTTTCCCACTGCTTTACTATTATACATTAGTTGCAAAATGTTTCCCAACCTGGATATGAAAGTACAAAAATGAGTTCTATGCTGCTATAATAATTTTTAACTGAATTGCTGAGTTTTGAAAGATAAGTGCCAAAAGAATGGTTTAGGATTCTACCTAAATGTTGAGACATTCTTAGTAGTAATTTGTTAATAAGACTACTCTAGTTCTTGACAGTAAAACCATGCCATCAATATATACATAGACACTAAACTTTTTTGTACACAGTATCTGCACCAGGAGATTTGATCTATCAACAAGTGACATTAAACCATTAAATTGTGTGTTAAAGACAATGGTAGCTAACATATGGCACTCTTTGATATTACTTGAAACAATGATCTTTCAAAGGACTATGGCAGTCTCCTCTGATTATTTCATGGTATTAAAATGCCCATTTAAGGTAAGTATTAAATGCTGAGGTTCTGCTTGAAACTTCTTTCATCCCATCAAGGCTGATCCTTGGAGTTAAGGTGATCAACCATACCTGGAAACAATATTATGTCATTTCTGGCAGTTTCCTCCACAGCTGAAAGATGACACAGTAATCTTTTTTTTCTCCTTTATTCTTTATTGATTAAGGTATTACATATGTATCCTTATCCCCCCATTGCCCCTCACCCCCACTCATGCTCTCACCCCCAACACAGTAATCTTTGACAGCAAAGTATTCTACTTCTAATCTAACTGTTCAATATTTTCTAGGGTTGTCTATCACATCAATTGATCCAGAGTTTTGTAAGAATAGAGGATTATCTTTTTGGAAAAACTGAGTGGATTATACTTTGAATAGATCCAGAGAAAATCACAACTAAATCAGCTGAAAAGTAAATAATTTTAAAGACTGTAAAATGTCAGGTAGTGAAGGGTTTTTCCTCCAAATTATATTAAATTAGAGGTGGCTGATCAAATAGTGTGAAGGATTGGATTCTGATGTAACAATTAAACAGAGATCCACCAGGGTCTCTTAAATTTTAGTCAGCATTATTCAACAACTATTGAGAATTTCTATGACATGCTAAACACTGGAAATACGGTAGAGAGCGCAGTGGATATTACCTCTGCCTTCATGGAGTTTTTGTTTAATCCTTCGGTAGACAGACTCAGACATGAAGCAGTCACAGAAATAACCATGCAATTTCACCTGTGGCAAATGCCATGAAGTACAATTAAGAGGATCTCCATGTATAATAGATCTGACCTAGTCTGGGGGGCCAAAAATGGTTTCCCTAAAAAAGTGACACATTACCTAAAACCTGAACAATAAGGAGTTAACAAGGTAAAGAAATCTGTAGGGGGTAAAAGTTGGTAAGACCACAGGTACAAAGCATCCCAGGCAGAGAGAACAGCATGCAAAAGAGGATGGGAGGCATGAAAATATGTAATATTATTGAGGAAACTAAAAAGGACTAGTGTGTATGGAGCAAAGCAAGTAATAAGGAGAAGGTAGAAATGTGGCTGGGGAACATTGGTCATATCATGTAGGGGCTTGTCAGCTGTGTTAAATAGTTTGGTCTTTATCCTAAGACAATAGGAAAACATTGCTTAATTTAAATCAGTACAGTGAGATGGCCATATTTGCATTTTGAAAACATCACTCTGGTTGCAGTGTGGTGAACTGAATGGAGGAGGGCAAGAATGGTTGCAGGAAAATTAGAAGGCTACTACAGTTGTCAAGACAAAACAGTTTCATACAAGTGTGGTAGCAATGGAGATGGTGAGAATTGAATGGATTTGGGGAAAAAATATTAGAAGATAGATATTGGACCCAAAGATAAGGAAGCATTATGATGTGTCAGGGATTATTCTTAGGACTCTGGTTTACACAGCTGGATGAATGGTGGTGCTATTCATTAAGATAGGAGACAATAGATGATTAGGTGCCTGGGAATGAAAATCTTGAGTTTAAACATGTTGAATTTGAAGTTCTAGTCTTCTTTTAAATTTATCTTTATTGTTGAAAGTATTACAGATGCTCCCCCCTTTTTCCCATTGACCCTTCTAGCCCACTCCCTCTTCCCACCCCAGGCCTTCACCACACTATTATCTGTGTCCATGGATTATGCATATATGCATACCAGTTCTTTGGTTAATCTCTTCCCGCCCATCCACCCACACCTGCCTTCCCTCAGAGATTCATCAGTCTGTTCCATGTTTCTATGTCTCTGGATCCATTTTGTTCATCAGTTTATTTTGTTCTTTAGATTTCACATATGAGTGAGATCATGTACTTGTCTTTCTCTGACTGGCTTATTTAGCTTAGCATAATACTCTCCAGGTGCCTCTTTGCTGTCTCAAAGGATAAGAGATCCTTTTTTCTTAACTGCTGCATATTATTCCATGGTATAAATGTTCTGTTTTGATATGCAAAATGACAAGTAGGAAGTTGGACATGTTGGTTTAGGATGGAGTTTTTTAAAAAATCAGGAGGCATTAGCATATACGGTGTAGTTGAAGCTAATTGCAAGTCAATATCTAAGTTAGGGAAAACAATAACTGGGTATCTACATCCAATTAATACATTACAGAGCCTGGGCTAGAATAAAGATAACGCAAGGGCTATACATACAAATGTAGACAAGATATCAAAATATTTTTAAGGACAGCCTTGTTTTACATCTAAATACAATATATCAGAAATGATTTTGTAATCTCATTTCTGAAGACACATGCCTTTATACCGGAAAATCTGCTCCAATCTATAAAATCTGTACTTGTTAGATCAATGAACAATGTAGGCATAATCTCATTCATGTCTTCCTTTATGTGCTTTCCTCATATTAGTCCATGATCAAATTCCACTCCCCCCCTCCCCCGCCCATTCTGTCCAATTTAACTACTATGAACAGTTGGTCAATGCCCAAGACCAGAGGGGCTGCAACACAGACATAAAGAGAAGGGTCTTCCTGCCTCTGCCAAACACCCTTATTGCCCATCAAGTTCACTCTCTAATTGCAGCAAAGGGTCTCCCAGGAATGCATCAAGTGCATATTTGTTTCTTCCACAGAAATTGTCCTGGCTTCTTCTAGCCTCATACTTGACCACATTTTAGCTTTTGCATACCAGTTCAATTCCCAGGCACCTAATCATCTATTGTCTCCTATCTTAATGAATAGCACCACCATTTAGCTTTTGCATAATATTTAAGTAGGGATCTTAAGAAGGCTAGTTGGATGTTGCCCTGGGGGTAGTGAACCCCCATGCCTCCAACCCCCAGTAGGCTATCAAGTGGATGTGTTTGTGTGGAAATCTGGGAATCCTGGAGCACTGGCCAGGGTTGAGTCTCCCTGATCAGGCTCCATCCCCCACTTCCTGCCCCCCTCCGACCCCTCCCACCCAGGCTTATGCTACCAGGCACCCCACCCCCGCTCCCCTCCAGCTCCTCCCGCTGCCTCCGCCCCCTCTTTAACAGCCTCCAGCGCCGTCCTCTTCTCACACCCACTGGGCTCCAGCCTTGCCTCCAGCCACACTTCCAACCCTCGCCTGGAACCGCGCCGCCGCCCTCACAGCCACCCTTGCCGCCTAGCTCTGCCCGAGATCAGCTCCTGGGCCCTGTTCCTCCCGACCCCGCCACCCTCGCCTACTTCCCTGCCGCCGCGCCCCAGACTCGGTAGGTTCCGCGCCCCGCGGACACCCACGAATCCTGGTCCTTGAAAGCCCGCGCGCCCTGCTGACTGAGGTGCTTCAGTCCCCGCCTCCGCCACGGCCAACACGGGTGACCCACACCGACACCGACACCGACACCGACATCGACACCGCTATCGCCCTCGCCACAGCCGCCGCACTACCATCTCTGTCACCTCCACCAGTCGCCGGCCGCCCACCAGGGCCATGGAGCAAACAGGTAGCAGGAAGCGGAAAGCGCCCGCCATCGAGGGGGCCGCTGCGAGCTCGTCGTCGCAGGGCTTGGTGGGGGCGGCTGGAGAGGGCCCGCTGTTGCTGCCCAAGAAGCAGAAGCGGCTGGCGACGCGGCGCTCGCTGGTGCCCTACCTGATGAGCCGCGAGGTGGGCGCGCGAGGCCGCGCGGGGTTCCCGGGCTTCGAGGGCAGGCTGCGCGGCTACGCGGTGCAGAAGCTGCCAGAGCTGCTGCGAGAGCGCGAGCTGGCCCTGGGCACCCTCAACAAGGTGTTCGCGTCGCAGTGGCTGAACGCCAGGCAGGTGGTGTGCGGCACCAAGTGCAACACGCTCTTCGTGGTGGACGTGCAGTCCGGCCAGACCACGCGAATCCCGCTCTTGCGGAATCGGAAACCCGAGCCGGCTCGGGCCCAGCCAAGCTGTGGCATCCACGCCATCGAGCTGAATCCCTCCAAGACGCTTCTGGCCACCGGGGGCGAGAACCCCAACAGCCTGGCTGTCTACCATTTGCCCACCCTGGACCCCGTGTGCCTGGGCGACCGCCATGGCCACAAGGACTGGATCTTCGCCATCGCCTGGATGAGTGACACTGTGGCTGTGAGCGGGTCCCGCGATGGCACTGTGGCTTTGTGGAGAATGGATCCGGACATGGTCAATGGCAGCATTACATGGCACAATGACGCGGGGCTCCCTGTGTACGCCCACATCCATCCTAGGGACATGGACACCATCCCCAGGTCCAGCCCCAGTAACCGAAAGGTGCGGGCCCTGGCATTCAGTGGCAAGAACCAGGAGCTGGGAGCAGTGTCCCTAGATGGCTACTTCCACCTGTGGAAAGCCCGCAGCACCCTGTCCAGGCTGCTGTCCATCAGGCTGCCCTACTGCAGAGAGAATGTGTGCCTGACCTACTGCGATGAGTTGTCCCTGTACGCGGTGGGCTCCCAGTCCCACGTCTCCTTTGTGGATCCGCGCCAGCGCCAGCAGAACATCCGGCCCCTGTGCTCCCGAGAGGGGGGCACTGGTGTGCGCTCACTGAGCTTCTACCAGCACATCATCACCTTGGGCACAGGCCATGGCTCCCTGCTCTTCTATGACGTCCGTGCCCAGAAGTTCCTGGAGGAGAAGGCCTCTGTCATCTTGGACTCCTCCCGGGAGCCTACAGGGAGGAAGCTCAGGCTCACCTGTGGCAGAGGCTGGCTCAACCACAATAACCTGTGGGCGAACTACTTCGGTGGCATGAATGAGTTCCCCAACGCTCTCTACACCCACTGCTACAACTGGCCTGAGATGAAGCTCTTTGTGGCCGGGGGACCTCTCCCTTCAGGCCTCCATGGGAACTACGCAGGCCTCTGGAGCTAAAGATGGCCAGTGTGTTCTCCAAGTGCCCAGAATTTCCCTCTAGGCCCCTCTCATTTTCCTTCACACCACCATCTTTTTTGCAAAGAATTTTAGTTAACCATTAATTGTGTTCTCTCTTTGAGTGATTCACATATGCTATTTCTCTGGGCTGTACAGTCATGGTTCCCATTACAATTCAGTGCTTTAGTTTTTACCAGTATTTCAATAGTATGTTCAGGTCACATTTCTGATGTATGTTGTTTCAGGAAACTGTGCTACAAAGTGTCTTTTGGGATGGTCTGAGAAACAACCCAAAATATAACTGGGCAGGTTTATAGCCCTGCTCCAATTAGAAAATGCTTTTCAAGTTCTAGATTGCCACCATTTGGGGGGTGTTTCATTTAGATGTTGGAAACTCAGTGTTTGCTCTTTGTATATTTTTGGTGCATAAAATACTTTAAAAATATGTTCTCTTAGTTAAGAAGTCTTACGATGGTGTTCATCTTATTAATTGCAGTTTTGATTATTCAATGTAAATTTAGCATCACTACCCCTAGGCTCTCATTCTTCTTGTTTAAAGCTGCTATATTATGGCCTGCTTTCTTGGGCAGCATTTATGCTAATGATTTTCAGAGCTAATCAAAACTGAGCTACATGTGGCAGGACAATCATGGAGGTTCTTTTTGGGGTTAACATTTCTTTAAATTTCAGGTATCATTATCCAGGCAGCCATTTACAGAGAAAGGCTGGCTGTTGTACTCAATGTAGTTGTTTCTGACAGTTTTTTTTATTGTATACATGAATAATGCTTTTATCTCAAATGAATTTGTGATGGATTGCAGAAAAAAATAAACATTCACCATTTTAGCAATTAAGTGCTTCCCTAAAGTTTTTGAGTGGTTAAATATACATTTTATTATATCTTAATTGTCCTTCTAGGAATACATTAAAGTCAAAATCTTCCAGGAGAGAAACTGAAGCTGAAACATCAGCTATGCATACATTACTTTGTACACTTGTTTTTGAAAAGCAAACTTATGCTATTAACATGGGTTAAAAGATAAACATCTTGAATACATAACATCTAAATGTACTTGCTATAAGTTAGGACAGTTAAGTGTCATCTTGTGTTTTTAAGATGATTTAACAAACATTTTTATTTACACAAATGTGTATGTTGTGCTTATAACTACCTATTCACATATACTGTATATTTGACTTCCCATGTGAGGAAAGGCATAAATATATACCACTTTTATGCAGATATTTCTAATATTTTAAACTACAACCATCAAAACCTCCCACTTGCTCTTTATTTTGTTTTGTTTTTGTATTTTAATTTAAATTAGGTAATACATGCACATGACCAAGACAATCATACTTGATAAAAGCTGTGCAGTGAAAAGTAAGTCTGAAACCCTGGGATTTCTGATCTTCTGCCCATACAACACTAGCAGTACATTAGTGTGTTTGTCTATTTAGAGATATGTGTGTGTGCAATTGGTAAACAAATGATAGCACATGCTGCACATATCTGTGCCTTTTTATCACAAAATTTTAGAGATTGTTTCTTACATAGATTTATTTAATTCATATTAATTGTAGAGTAGTTCCCTGTATTGTAGAAACACACTTTATTTATTCATTACACATTTGATAAGCATTTATATTGATTATTGTTTTGTTACTATAAACTATTCCTCAGTGATTACTTAGGTGCATACATCTTTGTGCACACGTGTAAGTATATCTGTAGGATAAATTCCTAGAAATGGATTTCCTGGGTCAATTTTACATTTACTAGCCATTGCCAAATTACCCTCCAAAGAGGTCCTACCAACTTAACCTCCTATAAATATGTATGCATGCATGCTTTACCACACCCTTGCCATCAGTGTGTCATCAAATTCTGTGTTCTTTGCTGTAGAGGGCCACATGGGAAGACACATGGGCATTTTTCTTTAATTATCGTCAACTGAACTCAGGGTGTAGGCAGAGCCATGCCCTGGGAACATGCTTCCCCAATCATAGCAGCCCAGGTGTTGGCTGGGGCAAGACTAGATATGTAAATCTAGGTCTATAATATAAATGCGCTGTGTGGCTTGGGTCATCATGTTGCTTCTCCATCAGAGAAATGGTGTCACACCCAGCTCTCAGCTATAATCTATTTCTGCCTCTTGGTCTCTTTCTTTCTTTAATTTCTTAATCCCCAGCTCCTCCACTCAGCAACCAGACCAGTACCTTTTCCGTGATGATGCGGAAGAGAGAGAAATACCACTATATATGGCGCCCAACATCAGAGGCTGAGTACGGAGGGAAGGAAGCGAGGGGGTCACTCCCACAAGCGTGTGCACACAGATTTAAAGGAATAAGATAAAGGGAGTGTATTGTTGTGAATTGATATGAATTAGCTGGGTGTAAAACGTGGGTAATCCTCAAAAATGCTTTAAACTATGCTCTGTTAAGTGTAGTCAAATTCTTGATTTTTTTCTTAAGTTTTGTTGATGAAACCTGGGAAAAGGTTAGAAAGCAGTTATGTGAGCAATACTCAGCAAAAGTCCAGAGAAAATTCCTATTTTAATTGGTGATGGCCTTGATTCAGCACAGGAGAGTTTAAGAATGTCTAAGTGGGGTACAGCCATGGCCTTACAGCCTGCAGTGGAAGGGTGCAAGTCTCTAAGAATACCATCTGCACCTCCTCTGCCTCCACGTGTAAACTACTTGTAACCAAGTAGAAAAGGATTAAAGGAATTTCTCAGCAACTGCCAATAATTATTTATCTTAAAAATCTTTTCTTTCCTTAAAAATAAAAATAAATAAAAATAAATAAAATAAAAACAGTAGAAGCCAGACCATCACTGAATCTTCCTGCTAGAAAGCAAGGAGGTGGGGGAAGACAGACATGTGGCGATCCAATATGGACGTCACTCCCCAAGAAAGCCATTTCTTCGCCTCATCTTCGCCATCTTTACCTTTTTTTTCCAGATAATGACTTAACCCTTTGCACTCGCTTGCTTTTTTCTCGATTCCTTTATTCTAATGCTAACCATGTCGAGTCACACTTGACATCCGAGTGCAAAAGGTTAAAGCTTTTACAAATTCATAAATGTATCCGGGATTTCTGTGCACATGTAAAGGGAAAAGGCCAGTTTAAAAACGAGTGTGCATAGTTTTGAGCTGAACTTGACCTTTTGCTGTGTACAGAATAAAAACCAGAGACTCTTTTTAGCTTTAAAGATGGCGGAAATGAACCGGGGAAAGAAATACAGGCTGGTTTCCCAAGGCGATTTAAAGTAACTCTTGAAATTTCCTGCTCTGAGGCAAGTAACCACCAGGAAGTAGAAAGCAAGTTTACATGTAAATAGCTGTGGGTTTGCTTCTTGACTTCCCTAGCAGGAAAATTCTTTTAAAAATTTAGCAGCTGTGCCAGGCCTATTGGCTGGAAATTTAAAACTTTTAAGTTCAAATGATCTAAATGTATTGAAATTTATAATACTGAAATGTTGATCTGAGTATGCCTAGTATGAAGTCTAGATGGTATAAGTTAATCTATTAATTGAATATGCCTTATATTTTATTTGAAATGTATCCTTAAAAATGTAAAAGCATTAATTATTTGAGAAATGCGAAGTATTTAACTTGCTACCTAAGATTTAAAGCTCTGAAAGTTTAAGGTCTCTTTTCTCTCCATTAAAAGGTTTTAAAGCTACACCCTTTTTTATGGAGGGAGGGGTAGACACGACCTTCCCCTAGCATGCAGGTAGGCTGGTTCCCGCCAGCAACCATCTTTTTTTTTTTTTAATATATTTTATTGATTTTTTACAGAGAGGAAGGGAGAGAGATAGAGAGTTAGAAACATTGATGAGAGAGAAACATGGATCAGGCGCCTCCTGCACACCCCCTACTGGGGATGTGCCCACAACCAAGGTACATGCCCTCAACCGGAATCGAACCTGGGACCTTTCAGTCCACAGGCCGATGCTCTATCCACTGAGCCAAACAGGTTTTGGCTAGCAACCATCTTTTAAAGAATGTGTTAATTTGCATTTAAATGGCTGTACCTTTTGCTAGCCAACCTTTCCTGAAAAGGTCAAGGAGCAAAAGTGGCTCCTTTGAAATCAGCTTTACCCCAGTAACTATTTTTAAGGACAATTTTGCATTAATTTGCTTCTCAGTTTCCCCGGGCAGAAACATGGTTTAAAGTTAATTATTAGATTTTAAAATGTATTCTTAAAAATATAAAAATGTTGTTAATCAAAGAACTGCTAATATTTGACTTGCAAGTTCTGAAAGTTTAAAGTGCAAATTGAATTTGGAGAAATTAATTAAATATCTAAAATATAATGTATTTTTGAGAAAATAAAATGTTGTATTTTCTCTGATAATTAGGAATTCAAAATATGTTAGTTGTTTGGTCTGATTTAAAAGAGTGGATTAATTCTGTGATCCAGATTAAATGTAATTTATATTCTTTAAGATAATTTGGGTATATAATCTTTAAATCATATATATAAATATATGAATGTATATATTTGATCTTTCCAAGTGTATTTCAAGGTTTTGAGAGTAGCTTTTAGACATTTCAAGGGCCCCAAAATGTTTCAAAAGTATGTTTCTCTCTTAAAAGAAATATATTTTTTTAATTAAACTGATTGATACTTGAAATTGCATGGGAAGCTTTATCAAATAAAAATTAATATATTTTACTTATATACATATATATTAAATGTTATGAAAGTTTTCACCTGTAAGAAGGGCAAAAACAATATATTTCTTAAATATAGCCAAAATTTTCAACAACAGTAGAATTTCAAGAAAGACAAAGCCTCAAGCAGCCTGCATTTTTTAATCGGCTGGAGGTGGGACACTGTTTATGTTTTTAGATCAGACCAATAAAGTATCAAATAAGTTTACTGAATAAGTTTCTTTGCCTTTTTTAATTAAAGATACCTACTTAGGTTACTTTATAAATTAGATTTTTATAATATAATCAATGTCTTATATAAATTAAGTTACATGAGAAGCCAGTGTTTTTATAAGTAATTGAATCTTGACTCATATCTGCCTGCATTCTTAATTAAGCTAGAGGCGGGGCAACATTTGCAGCTTGTGAGACAGCCTCCATATTGCCTGCCCCTCTGGCCACATGGCTTACTGCCCGCCATCTTGAAATGACAAAGGCCAACCCCTTTCCTTTAAATAAGCCAATGTCTTTGTAAGCAATTTAAATAAGTCTTCTAAAAGGGTTACTGAAGCCTTCCCATGATCCCTCTGTATATGCAAATCAGTTAATGGGAATACTCTTAAAATATAAATTTCTAGCTTAATAAAAAGGAGAAATTTGAACATTTTGAAATCTCTTTCACTGGTATTATAGGATAAACTGAGGATTGTTATTAAAATATTAAATCTAATCCATACTAGTGGTCACCATACGCTTAAGAGAAATTGTTTCATGTGACAAAGATTTTTAAATAAAACTCTCTGTAGCCTGAAAATTACTTTGGAAGGAAATAAAGAGAGGTTTCCTTCAAATATCATAGGGATCGTAATTGATAACCAATGCATTAGGCCTCCGAAGGTGGAGATAAGAAAAGATTGTCTTAAAACTTTAAATGACTTTTTGAAATTATTAGGGGACTTTAACTGGTTAAGACCTTTTCTATACAAAAAGAAATTGACAGCCAGTTTGAAATTGAATTGCCATGGCCTAGAGCAAATATCCTTACATGATATTATTCTACAATTTCATTATAATTTTTTGATATTTTACAACAGCACATTGTACAATTATCCCAAACTTACAAACTAATTCTTTGAATGTTTGGCAGCAATTTATAAGGACATGAAAGGATTTAATCCCTTCCACTGTGTGGAAGGCCCCCTAGGAAAGCATTTGAGCATTCTATATTGGCCCTTCTTGCTCTTTTTGCCAAGAGGGACCCTCTTCTCACAATCCAATTGCCCATAGCTGTTGCTTGAGTTTTCAGTTCATGCTGAGGTTGAAGCCTCATAGTGGCTGGTACCATGGATCTGTCTCTTGCACAATGGCATGAGCTGGGCCCTCCCTGGAGAAGAAACCTGGGTACCCCAAGATCTGTGATCAATGCCAGGGCCCCACCAGCAGGCGAGGGGATCCCAAGGCAGGTGCTGGGCATGGAGGCCATAGGGGCATAGGCTACCAAGGAGACAGAACTGAACCTCACATCACCCTGCTTGGCTCTGGAGGATGGCTGGTTAACCAGAGACGGATAAGATTCCTCAGGGGAGGAACAACCTAAGACAGGCACAGTCGCAGAGGGGCCATCAGGAGAGAATTTGGGGGTCAACAGAGGTGGGGCACAGATCCTCACCCCCCAAAATTACAAAATTACAGGGGCTTGAGCACTCGCCCCTTCTGAGGGAGGTCTCCTACCCCATGGCTGCTTCGCGCTTCCCATGCCCAGCTCAGATCAGGAACCAGATAACAGAAAGAGAGTTGGCCCAGCTTGGATTGGGACCCAGGCAATAGAGAGTTGTCCGATGGCAGCTGCCCTATGTCTAAATCCAGCCGAAATCTAGGAATGCTCAGGGCTTTCTCAAGGATGCAAATAATCCTTTCCATTAATATTTACAGGGTAAACTAAGATTGTTGTTAGAGTATTAAATTTGACAGTAAAATAGTCAAGTTTTCAGATTAATTTAAATTGGCTAAATGAAATAAGTGAATAATAAAAAAAATCTAATTGTACAAAAAGCTGTTCCTAAAGTATTAACCAAAATTTCTATTGGTAGTTCATGTCATAGTAAAATTGCTTAACACCCAATGAATCCAAAGCAGTCATATTTTTGTGCAAAAATTAAAAATAAAAGTCATCAAAACTGCATTAAAAGTTTTTTATACAATAGCCTCATAATAATTAATCAAAAAAGGATAGTAGAATAATATCTTGTAAGAAATATCCTGTAAGTAAATTACATCAAGACTTAATTGCTTTAAAATTTTACTTTAAAAATTATTTTTCATTTATAATGCTGATAAGGCACCCATGAAAAATCTTATGGTGTTAAAATAAGCCAAAGGAAAATCATTTGGACAAAAATCAAAAGGATCCCAAGTCTAATTTATAGAAAAGATTTCTTTATTTACCTTTGGTCAAGAACATGTTTATATTTCCAGAAAACTCCAAGACCATATGGATTCCTGCAACAATGGATCCCAGAGAGGACCTGATAGAATTGTTCCAGCCACAGAATAAATAGTGGCCCACAAGAACAGAGGAGAAATAGTCCAGAAATAAAGATAGTGAAGATGCCTTGCCATGCTAGCAGGCAGCACCTGTGCATTGCTGCAGGTTGCCCAGGACCAAGGGCAAGGAAGGTCGGTGTGCACGCTTACAGACCATGTGTTCACACCCTTCTGCATACAAGTAAAAATGTTTGATGTTTTGTGTTCTACCAGGACCCCTGACTTGAGGGTCTTGCTTTATTTCTAACACAGGGAATGGTATTAACTGCCACATTAAAAGAAATATTATACCTCAGGCATTAACCATTTTTACAGATGGATCCAGTTCCAGAAAGGCTGGATCTACTGCAGCAGGGGAGCAAAGGTCCTTCAAATCCCTTATATTTCAGTAGAAACACAAGCTCTTATTTATGACTTAACAGATTTTGCTACGGAGCCCATCAACCTATAGTAATAGTGCTTATGTGGTAAGTATGACCCAAAAATTATTGTAACAGCTACTATAGGGCACACAATTCAGAGTAACTTTTCATTTAATTTTCAGCCTTTAAAATGTTATTAGAGAAAGACAATGTCCATGTTTTATTGGAAGCAATGTCCTCAGTGTGTTATCCACCTTTCTGTGCCAACTTTAGGGGTAAATCCCCGAGGACTTAAACCTAATCAAATTGACAAAATAGATGTCACTCAATAGTGGAAAGAACCAATCATACTCTTAAAATCATTTATTAAAACAAAAAGGGGGAGACAGATGTTATGTGTCACCTCTAACGAGGCTCAGTCATGCCTTTTATACTTTAAAAAATTTTTAATTGTAATGCAAAGGATTGTACAGCAGGTGAAAGGCATCAGGCCTCCTGTACAATAGCCTCCACCGAGTCAGCTAGGTGGAAGGAAGCATAAACCAGGCAAGATTTTTATCAGATTCAGTAATAATGTGGGGAAGAAGTTGTGTTTTATATCTTTCCAGAAGGAGCAATGCAGCCAGTTTGGGTGCCAGAGTGTTATGTCCTTCACTAAAACGGACCCAGAGAAGCTCCTGTGTCCCTTCACTCAAAAGGACTAAGTACTGCCCTGATGACAGCAAAGCAGAGGAAGAAGAAAACTGAAAGCTATGCAAGGGACTGAGGTGCCAACATGGAGTCATCAGAAGAAGTTAACGACTGGAGCGCAGCAGATTGTGGAAAAGCAAGAAGTTGAAGCTACTTCTTCAACCATGTTCCTGCTCATGCTAGCATCTGTTAGCTTCCAGTCTTCTGCAAAGTCTTGCGTAGCCAAGTCCAAGGACTCTGAGTAAATATACACCAGCAGCAAAAGAGACTTTCTTTCATTTAGTACCAAAAAATGTTAACATGTCCATAGTTCTGATTTTAATCAGAGTTTTGCTCTTGACATTCAAGTTTTGAAAATGCTAACATGTATGTAGTTTAGTTTTGCATTGGCATTGTTTGCAATTGTGTTAATATTAGAGCCTTATTTTTAATGTTTAAATTTTACTTTTATTATAGTAGCTTAAAAAACAAAAAAGGGTGAGATGTAGAGGGCCACCTGGGAAGACACATGGGCATTTTTCTTTAATTATCGTCAGCTGAACTCAGGGTGTAGGCAGAGCCACGCCCTGGGAACATGCTTCCCCAATCATAGCAGCCCAGGTGTTGGCCGGGGCGGGACTAGATATGTAAATCTACGTCTATAAAATAAACTCGCTGTGTGGCTTGGGTCGTCATGCTGCTTCTCCATCAGAGAAATGGCATCCCACCCAGCTCCCAGCTATAATCTATTTCTGCCTCTTGGTCTCTTTCTTTCTTTAATTTCTTAATCCCCAGCTCCTCTACTCAGCAATTGGACCAGTACCTTTTCCGTGATGACGCAGAAAAGAGAGAAATACCACTACACTTTGCCAATGAGTGAAATTTATACCAAAAAAAAAAAAAAAGAGCCAACTGAAAAGATACAACTAACTAAACTTTTTCCAGGAAGAAATAAGAAATCAGGATAGATCATTAACCCTAGAAAATTGTGAGTGTTTTAAAATCTGCCCTTTCCTCCAAGAAAATCACATAAATATATAATAGGCATGTTATGCCTGATGGTCTCACAAATTATTTCACATTGTCAAGAAATCTTTAATTTTGAGCTACTTCAGAGCAAAAAGAGAAAAGTTCACTCTTTAATGAGGCCAGCATAATTTTCATGACAAAAATTGCAGAAAATGAAGAGATCAATTTGACATATATAGAAAATGAAACTTATACTGTTAAAACACTGTAATCCATCAGTGTTATAAAAGGAAACTATACCAAAGCAAAGCCAGTTCCTTGAATGCACAGTGCTGACTATTGAGAAGTCTATTATTGCAATGTATTATATTAACAGGTCAAATGATAAGACACATGTTCATGTTAATAAATTCCAGTGCTGGCCAATGTGGCTCAGTTGGTTGGGCATCATCTTGTGCATGAAAAGTTGCCTGTTCGATTCCTGTTCAGGGCACATGCCCAGGAGACAGCTGATTGATGTTTCTCTCGGAAATCAATGTTTCTTTCTCTCTCTCTCAAAATATTTTATAAATAAATAAATTTCAATAAATAATTTAGTAAAACCCTACTACAGTTTTGATAAAATCCTTAGTAAGTAAGAGGAAATATATTATTCATGTGGTGAGTATGTGTGTGTGTGTGTGTGGGGGGGGTGTCTGTGTTGTGTTTCACACCTGAACCAGAATCTCCTTTAATTGTACAACATTAGAGGAATTCCTATGAAAGTAAGGAAAAACGATTCTAAAAATCACCACCAATATTTAATATTATGAAAATTCTACATATAGCAAGTAGAAACAGTAGCAAAATAAAAGGTATAAATATTAGAAATGAGAAAGCAGTTCTAAAAAAATCCAAAAAAGCCAGTTGAAAAATATGTTAGGAAACAATGAAATAATTTAGTAAAATATCCAGTTTTGAAATCAATACATAAAGAATCAATACGTTTCTATTTTCATTTATTTACTCATTCAGCAAATATTTCTTGAATGCTTACCATATGCCTGGCATTGTTATGTACATATACAAGAGCTGGAGATACTATGATAACAAAACAAGCATGCCACGCCCTAATAAGGCTTGTGGTCCCTTGAGAAGGAAAGAGATAATAAATATATAAACTAGTAAATGTATAGTATGTCAGATGGTTGCCAATGCTAAAAGAGAATAGGGAATAAAAATTCCAGAGGAGATAAATTTTTACTTTATTATTTTTTCTGAGATATAATTGACATACAACATTATATTAGTTTCAGGTGTACAGCATAATGATTTGATATGTGTATATTTTGTGAAATGATTACCACAGTAAGTTTAGTTAACATCCATCACCATACAGAGTTACAGATTCTTTTCTTGTGATGTGAACTTTTAAAGTTTAGTCTCTCAGCAACTTTCAAATGTGCAATTATTATGCAAGCATGCTGGAAGTTTGTACCTTTTGACCCACTTCACCCATTTCACAACCTCCCACCCCAATCTTTTCTCTGTATCTATGAGGGATGTTTTCTTTAGATTCCACATATAAGTGAAGTCTTATGGTATTTATCTTTCTCTTTTTGACTTATTTCACTCAGCATAATGCCCTCAAGGTCCATTCATATTACTGTATTTTCCGGCGTATAAGACGACTGGGCGTATAAGATTTTCCTGGGTTAAAAAGTCATTTTATAGGCCAGAAAATACGTTAGTCCAATATATCTAATCCATTATATCTAATCCCATTAATATAGTCCAATATACCATATTTTCCGGCATATAAAACGACTTTTTAACCCAGGAAAATCTTATACGCCGGGAAGTACGGTATTGCAAATGGCAGAATTTCCTTCTTTTTTATGGCTAAATAATATTTCATTTGTATATATAGACCACGGTTTTGTTTTGGTGTTTTGACAGGCAATTGCATATTTTATTGTCATAGTATGTTTATCTGCTCACCCACTAGACAGTACAATTACTGACTGATTAAACAAATACTATATAACAGCACTTTGCTCAATATTGGGGTTCAATGGTGGACAAAAATACAAACTCAGCCCCAAGACAGTTTATATTTTTAAATTTCATTTTTCTACAACTTACAGAAATCTTTATTTTAAAAAACTGTGGAATACTAGATTTACATATTAAATCAAAGCTGTCCTTTTCAACACAATTTATAAATTCAAATAATTAATAAAATAATTTGACCTATGGGGCTAGACTTTTCCCCCAAAGTTGCTGTTGTTTCATGGAATTTCCTCCTTTTTTTGTTTTCAATTATAGCTTACATTCAATATTATTCTTTTTTTTCCTTCACTGCCACTTTCTTTTATTTTTTTAATTTTTTAATCTTTTGCACTCGGTTGTCGAGTGTGACTCAACACAGTTAGCATTAGAATAAAGGAATCGAGAAAAAAGCAAGCGAGTGCAAAGGGTTAAATTTATTTTTTATTGTTTAAAGTATTACAAATAGTAGTACATATGTCTCCTTTTTTTCCAATTGATCTTTCCATCGCCTCCCCTACCCCACCACCCGCACATGCCCTCTGCCACTTTATTTTATTTTATTTTTTAAAATTTTATTTTATTGTTTAAAGTATTACACATAGTAGTACATATATCTCCTTTTTTTCCCCCATTGACCTTCCCCCAGCCTCCCCTACCCCTTGTTGCATGCCCTCATCCCACCCCCCCCCCCCCAGTGTCTTGTGTCCATTGGTTGTACTTAAAATGCATGCATACAAGTCCTTCGGATGATCTCTTTCCCCCCCTCCCCAACACTCCCCAGCCTTCCTGCTGTAATTTGACAGTCTGTTCGAAACTTTACTGCCTCTGTATCTATCTTTTTGTTCATCAGGTTATAATGTTCTTTACATTCAATATTATTCTGTGTTTGTTTCTTATGTATAGTAAAGTGGTTAGAAAATCATGTACTTAACAGACTCCCCCACCCCCCCTGCTTTAAGTACCCTCCTGGCTCCATCCATATTTACCTTAATACTAGAGGCCTGGTGCATGAAATTTGTGCACGGGGGGGCGGGAGGTGTCCCTCAGTCCAGCCTGCACCCTCTCCAATCTGGGACATCCCTTTCACCATCTAGGACTGCTAGCTCCCAACCACTTGCCTGCCTGCCAGCCTGATTGCTCCTAACCACTTCTGCCTGCCAGCCTGATCACCCCCTAACCACTCCCCTGCCAGACTGATGCCTAACTGCTCCCCTGCTGGCCTGATTTCCCCTAACTGCCCTGCCCTGCTGGCCTGGTCGCCCCTAACTGTCCTCCCCTGCAGGCCTGGTCCCCCCCAACAGACCTCCCCTGCTGACCTGGTCCCCCCAACTGCCCTCCCCTGCAGGCCTGGGTCCCCCAACTGCCCTCCCCTGGAGGCCTGGTCCCTCCCAACTGCCCTCCCCTGCTGGCCTGATCACCCACAACTGCCCTCCCCTGCTGGCCATCTTGTGGCAGCCATCTTGTGTCCACATGGGGATGGCCATCTTCTGTGTTGGAATGATGGTCAACTTGCATATTACCTCTTTATTGTATAGGATTGTTGGCTATACTCCCCATGCTTTAATCTGTAACTCTGCGACTATTCTGTATCTACCATTTTATACTACTTAATCCCTTCACCTTTTCACCCAGTCCCCCAACCCCCTCTGACTGCTCTCAGTCTATTCTCTGTATCTATGAGTCTGTTTCTATTTTTTTGTTGTTCATTAGATTCCACATATAAGTGAAATCATATGGTATTAGTCTTTCTCTTTCTGGCTTGTTTCACTTAGCATAATATCCTCTAGGTCCATCCATGTTGTCACAAATGGCAGGATTTTATTGTGGTTTTTCTTTTTATGGCTGAATAATATTTAATTTCATTTTCACTATCCATTCATCCATCAATAGACACTTAAGTTGTTTCAATGTCATGGCTATTTTAAGTAATGTTGCAATGAACATGGGGATACAGATATCTTTTTGAGTTAGTATTATTATTTCCTTTGGATTTATACCCAGAAGTGGAATTGCTGGATCATATGGTAGTTCAAATTGTTTTTGTGTGAAAACTCCTTACTGCACCAATTTACAATCCCAACAACAGTGTACACGGGTTCCTTTTTCTTATCATTCTTGCCTATGCTTGTTAATTCTTATCTTTTTGATAGCAGCTATTTTAATAAGAGTGAGGAGATATTTCATTGTGGTTTTGATTTGCATTTACCTCATGATTGGTGATATTGAGCACCTTTTCATGTGCCAGTTGGCCATCTATGTCTTTGGAAAAATATCTGTTCAGACCTTCTGTGTATTTTTTTTTTGGATGGCTTAAATAATAGACATTTATTTCTCAAAAAGTTCTGTAGGTTAGAAGTCTAAGATCGATGTGTCAACAGGTTTTATTTCTCTTGAGGTTTTTTTTCTTGGTTTGCAGATGACCATCTTCTCTCTGTGTTCTCAGCCTTTTCTTTGTATGTGTATACACCTGGATTTTCTTCATCTTATAAGGACACCACTCCTATTGGATTACAGCCCCATCCTTATGACCTCATTTAACCTTAAGTACTGCTTTAAAGAACCTATCTCCAAAAATGGACAAATTGGGAGTTATGGCTTCAATATATGAACTTTGAGAGGATACAATTCCATCCATAATATAATTTAACAACCATCACAATTTAAAGAAAAGTTCTCTCAACCTTATGTTTTCTAGTCAGATTTTTACTTATTTGCACCAAGCCACACACCCAACCCTGGCCCCAGAAGATCACTGCTATTACTAATATTTTGAAAGAATCAGAGTGTATATTGTTTTGGTTTATTAATATATATGTATAAATATTTTTGAAAATAATAGTTTTTAATATATATTTTAGAGTAGGTAAATATTTTTTTAAATATATTTTATTGATTTTTTACAGAGAGGAAGAGAGAGGGATAGAGAGTTAGAAACATCGATCAGCTGCCTCTTGCACACCCCCTACTGGGGGTGTGCCCGCAACCAAGGTACATGCCCTTGACCGGAATCGAACCTGGGACCTTTCAGTCCACAGGTCGACGCTCTATCCACTGAGCCAAACTGGTTTCGGCTAGAGTAGGTAAATATTTTTTATTTAAATATAGTAT
Organism: Cnephaeus nilssonii; assembly: GCF_951640355.1. Taxonomy (NCBI): domain Eukaryota; kingdom Metazoa; phylum Chordata; class Mammalia; order Chiroptera; family Vespertilionidae; genus Cnephaeus; species Cnephaeus nilssonii. The sequence goes on from NC_137071.1 coordinate 113,868,912, forward strand.
GTGTGCAATATTAGTTTCATGTGTACAACGTAGTGATTTGACATTTATACATCTTATGATGTGATCACCACACTAAGTCTAGAAATCATTGTCACTGTGCAAACTTATCTCAATATTATTGACTACTAGAGGCCTAGTGCACGATATTTGTGCATGGGTGGGGTCCCTGGGCCTGGCCGGAGATCAGGGCTGATCAGGTTCCCTGCCTCTCCACCTCCTCCTTCCCTCACAGACTGCGCACCACTTCGTGGTTCCCTGCCTCCCCGCTTCGCCCCCTCCCAACCTCTCCCCCTCCTTCTTCCATTGCTGCCTGCATCTGCCGCCACCCACCCCCAGTTCCCAGTCCCAGCCCGGGGCCCAGCCCCAATTGGGCAATTGGGGCTTGTGGGCTAGAGGCAACTGCTGTGTTGAGCGTTTGCCCCCTGGTGGTCAGTGCACATCACTGGGATTGGTTGTTCTGGTCATTCCATCATAACGGTCACTTAGGCTTTTATAATCTAGATATTACCATTCACATTTTTTTGCTCTGTGTATTTTTAATAGGATTTTTTTTGCCATTGAGTTGTATGAATTCTCTGTGTATTTTGGATATTAAACCTTTATCAGATATATGATTTGCAAATATTTTGTCCTATTCTATAGGCTAGCATTTATTTTTTGAAGGTGGTTTGCTGTGCAGAAGCCTTTTAGTTTGATGTAGTCTCTTTAACCCTTTTTAAATTTCTTTTTGTGTATGGTATAAGATAATGGTCCAGTTTTATTACTTTTTGCATGTGGCTGTCCAGTTTTCCCAAAGCCATTTATTGAAGAGAGTATCCTTTCCCCATTGTATATTCTTGGCTCCTTTATCATAAATTATTGACCATATATATGTGGATTTATTTCTTGCCTATCCTATTCCAAAAGAGAATAGGGAATGGGCATTCTAGGGAGCTGAGTATGTAAAGGAAGGAGTGGAGTCAGAGGTCTTGGGTGATAACAGTATGCTGAGGTATGCAAGCAATGACAAGAATCTGGGACTTTACTCTGAATGAGTTAAAAAAAGGGAGAGTTCTGAACAGGGGATTTATGTTTTCAAAGGAAATCCGGATGCTGTGTTGATAATATACTTTAGAATTCAGTGGGGAAAAAACAGAGAAGGAGGCAATCAGTAGGTTACTGCAATAATCAAGATTAAAGGTGATCTGCAAACTCATCTTTTTATGGTTATGTGCTATATGACCATGCTATATATGCAAAACTAATCAGTTTTAAAAATCAGTAGAGTTTCTGATTCAAAATGATAGACACCTCCTTCTAACGATCTTATGGAAGTGACAGTACAGAATATTTATATTTCTTATAAATGAGAAAGTCCATTATCAGACCAGATACTTTGACAATGTTCTCGAAAACAGAAAATAGTATTTATAGGTCATTCAAAGAGAGCTTGCGGAACTAAAACCAGGAGCTCTTTTTTTTTTTTTTTCTTAAAACATTTAATGAGAATTTGTATTATGTAACATATTCTGCTAGACATTTCGAACTAAATTATTTCATTAAATTTTTACAATACACTTGTGAGTTAAATGGGAGGGGTGTTCATATTTGTGAGATATTGCAGAATGACTTGGGGCTAGTTCAATGTGCAGACAGCCTATTCCACTTATCCAAGTATATATTTCAGTAATTATGCTCTTTGAACATCAGACCCCAGAAGAGAGAAAAAAGACCTCCACTTGCTGGCTCCTCATGCTGAAGACTTTTTTGTTTGTTTGTTTTAATTACTTTATTGATTAAGGTATCACCTATTTGTCCTCACCCCCCCCCCCAATCCCATCCCAAACCCCTCCACACGCATGCCCCCACCCCCCTGTTGTCCGTGATCACTGGTTAGGCTCATATGCAAGCACACAAGTCCTTTGGTTGATCTATCTCCCTTATCCCCACTCTCCCCTACCTTCCCTCTGAGGTCTGACAGTCTGATCAATGCTGTTCTTGTTCTTCAGTCTATGTTGTTTATCTTTTCCCCTAGATGAGTGAGCTCATGTGATACTAGGAATACACTTATAGGAACCAAAAATGAGACAAGCAATAATGGTTATGCTGAGAGGCAAATGAATCAGTCTATAGTGAGTTTCTTTCTGGGCCAACAGTTTTTTTGAGTCCCAATTTTTATGTCCAACAGTTCTTTATGTGTACATAACAGCAATGATATCTCAGTTCTGGATGGTGGACAAATGGTGGTAATGCAGGTCCAACCCTCTCTGGTTTGGTCCTGGGAAATGTGCAGTGATGCACATCTGCTGACTGCTTGTATGGCAAGGCATCATCAGTGTCTTCCATCTCTGGACTGTTTCTCTTCTGTCTTCATGGCTGGAGCACTCCTGTCAATTCCTCTCTGTTGCAGGAATCCACATGGTTTCAGAGTTGTTTTCTGAAAATATACAAACATATTCTCGACCAAAAGTTAATAAAGGAATATTTTCTATAAATTTGACTTGCGATCCTTTTTCATTTTTTGCCCAAACGATTTTCCTTTGGCTTGTTTTGACACCATGTATATTTTACCTGGGTGTCTTGCTGTCAGCATTATAAATGAAAGTTAATTTTCTAAAGTAAAAATTTTCTAGATGTAATTCATTTACAGGATATTTTTCCTTACATGATATTGTTCTACTATCCCCCTTTTTTTGGTTTAAATATTAGGAGGCTTTTGGAAATTTTATGCTGTAATCTTGATAGCTTTTAAATTTTACTTTTTTGCACTAAAATATGACTGCTTTAGGTTCATTATATGTTATGCAATTTTACCATGAGATGAACTACCAATAAAAATTTTAGTTAACACTTTAGGAACAGCTTTTTTGTCCAGTACAATTGATTTTTCTAGAATATTTGCTTATTTCGATTCGCCAATTTAAATTATTCTGAAAACTTGACTACTATTTTACTGTCAAATTTAATACTCTAACAACCATCTTATTTTACCCTGTAAATATTAGTGGAGAGGATTGTTTGCCTTCTTGAGTAGGCCCTGGGTATTCGTGGTGCTAGGCTGGATTTAGATTTCAAAGACCCCAGTTCCCCACATCATGGGTGCAAGACATCTCCATCAAGTCTTGTTGCAGTGAGAGGGCATCTGCTGTTGACCAAGTCTCTGTTACCTGGGTTCAGATTTGAGCTGAGCATGGGAAGCTAAGCAGCCATGGGGGCAGGAGACCTCCCTCAGCATGGGTGAGGGTTTATGCCCCTGCAAACTTGGGGGGCTGAAGGTCTGTGCCCCACCTCTGTTGACCCCCAAGTTCTCTCCTTATGGCCCCTTTGCGACTGTGCCTGTCTTAGGTTGTTCCTTCCCTGAGGAATCTTATCCGTCTCTGGTTAACCAGCCATCCTCCAGGGCCAAGCAGGGTGATGTGAGGTTTAGTTCTGTCTCTTTGGTCACCTACGCCCCCATGGCCTCCACACCCAGCACCTGCCTTGGGATCCCCTCGCCTGCTGGCAGGGTCCCAGCACTGATCACATATCTTGTGGAACCCAGGTTTCTTCTCCAAGGAGGCCCAGCTCACCCCACGGGGCGAGAGACAGATCCATGGTACCAGCCATCACGAGGTTTCAACCTTGGTATGAACAGAAGCTCAGGCAACAGCTGTGGACAATTGAATTGTGAGAAGCGGGTCCCTCTTGGCCAAAAGGGCAAGAGGGGCCAATTTAGAATGCTCAGGTGCCTTCCCAGGGGGCCCTCTGCACAGTGGAAAGGATTAAACCCTTTCATGTCCTTTTTAAATTGCTGCCAGACAATCAAAGAATTAGTTTGTAAGTTTGTTTGGGGTAATTGTATAATATGCTGTTGTAATTCTAAAATATCTAGAGATGTGTTACGTTTGTCTCCAAGCACCAAACAGATGATTTTTTTTTTATCCCCACGGGTGTGAGGAACTCTTATAAGTAATGGGGGTGATCCAAATCTAGAAAAAATTTTAATGACAGTGTAGAATAATATCATGTAAGGATATTCTTTGTTCTAGTCCATGGCAATTTCCTTTCAAACTGGCTGTTCATTTCTTTTTATATAGACAAGGTCTTAGTTACATTTTCTGCACCTCTACCGGGGGCAAGTAGTGATAGTAGTGACGCCCTTTCTTTGGTGTCCACACAAGCCAGAAACCTCTCTTTAATTGTACACACAAAGGGTCATTGTTTTGATTTTGTGTCATACAAAAGGGAAGCTGGGTGGAGTCCCCTGTGTAATTGTACTTTCTTGCCCCACCCATGGTCCTCCTGGATGACCAAGGTATTTGGTATTATTGATGACTACATTAGAAGGGGGATCAGCCCTCACAAGGGCTCTTACCCATGAAGAGTCAGGAACATAAGTCCAAAATACTTCCCCATTTGCCCCATGTAATCTTACCGTACAGCTGTTGACTGCTAGCATGGTAAGAAAGATGTTCTCAGGCATCCTTGGTTTTCTGGTTACCTCACAATTTCTTTTTTATTTTTTAAATTTTTTATTTTTATTTTTATGTGTCCTTATTCCCCCATTACTCCCCATCCCCAATTTGTGCCCCACCCCCCTGTTGTCTGTGTCCATTAATTAGGCTTGTTGCATGTACACAAGTCCCTTGGTTGATCTCTCCCCCTTTCTCCCTCCAACCCCCTCCTTCCCTGAGGTTTTTGAGGTTCTAATCAATGTTTCTCAGTCTCTGGATCTGTTCGTGTTCATCAATCTATGCCGTTCATTATATTCCACAAATGAGATCATGTGATATTTATCTTTCTCTGCCTGGCTTATTTCACTTAGCATAATGCTCTCCATCTCCATTCATGTTCTTGCAAATGGTAGGAGCTCCTTCTTTTTACCGCACCATAGTATTCCATTGTGTAGATGTACCACAGTTTTCTAATCCACTCATCTGCTGATGGACATTTGGGCTGTTTCCAAATCTTAGCTATGGTGAATTTTGCTGCTATGAACATAGGGGTACATATATCCTTTCTGGTTCGTGTTTCTAGTTTCTTGGGATATATTCCTAGGAGTGGGTTCACTGGGTCAAATGGAAGTTCTATTTTTAGTTTTTTGAGGAAACTCCATACTGTTGTCCACAGTGGCTGCGCCAGTCTGCATTCCCACCAGCAATGCAAAAGAATTCCTTTTTCTCCGCATCCTCGCCAACACGTGTTGTTTGTTGATTTGTTGATGATAGCCGTTCTGACAGGTGTGAGATGATACCGCATTGTTGTTTTGATTTGCATCTCTCTGATGATTAGTGACTTTGAGCAGGTTTTCATATGTCTCTTGGCCTTCCTTCTGTCTTCTTTTGAAAAGTGTCTATTTAGATCAGTTGCCCATTTTTTGATTGGGTTGTTTATCTTCTTTTTGTTAAGTTGTATGAGTTCTCTGTAAATGTTGGAGATTAAACCCTTATCGTTGATATCATTGGCAAATATATTCTCCCATGCAGTGGTCTTTCTTGTTGTTTTATTGATGGTTTCCTTTGCTGTGCAAAAGCTTTTTATTTTGATGTAGTCCCATTTGTTTATTTTCTCTTTAGCTTCCATTGCCCTAGGAGCAGTATTAGTGAAGAAATTGCTTCGGCATATGTCTGAAATTTTGCTGCCTGTGGATTCCTCTAGTATTTTTATGGTTTCCTGTCTTATGTTTAAGTCCTTTATCCATTTTGAGTTTATTTTTGTGTATGGTGAAAGTTGGTGATCTAGTTTCATTTTTTTGCATGTATCTGTCCAATTTTCCCAACACCATTTTTTGAAAAGACTTTCTTGACTCCATTGTATGTTCATGCCTCCTTTGTCAAATATTAATTTGTCATAGTGGTTTGAGTCAATCTCTGGATTCTCTATTCTATTCCATTGATCTATGTGTGTGTTCTTGTGCCAGTACCAGGCTGTTTTAAGAACTGTGGCTTTGTAATACAGCTTGAAATCTGGTATTGAGATCCCACCTACTTTGTTCTTCTTTCTCAGGATTGCTGCAGCTGTTCACGGTCTTTTTTTATTCCAGACGAATTTTTGGAGAGTTCATTCTAAGTCTGTGAAATATGCCGTTGGTATTTTAATGGGAATTGCATTGAAGTTATAGATTGCTTTGGGTAGTATGGACATTTTGATGATGTTGATTCTACCAATCCATGAACATGGTATGTTCTTCCATCCGTTTATGTCTTTCTCTATCTCTTTTTTCAGTGTTGCATAGTTTTCCACGTATAGGTCTTTGACCTCCTTAGTTAACTTTATTCCTAGGTATCTTAATTTTTTTGGTGTGATGGTAAATGGGATTGCTTTTTTAGTCTCTCTTTCTGTAAGTTCACTCTTGGTGTATAGAAATGCCATAGATTTCTTGGCATTAATTTTGTATCCTGCTACAGCGCCGAATTCATTTATTAAGTCTAATAATTTTTTGATGGAGTCTTTAGGTTTTTCTATATATAGTATCATGTCATCTGCGAATAAGGAGCGTTTTACTTCTTCTTTTCCAATTTGGATGCCTTTTATTTCTTCTTCTTGTCTGATCACAATGGCTAGTACTTCCAGCACTATGTTGAACAGGAGTGGTGAGAGTGGGCATCCCTGTCTTGCTCCTGTTCTTAGGGGAAATGGTTTTAGTTTTTGCCCATTAAGTATGATGTTAGCTGTGGGTTTATCATATATAGCTTTAATTATGTTGAGGTATGATCCTTCTATTCCCACCTTGCTGAGAGTTTTTATCAAGAAAGGGTGTTGGATTTTGTCAAATGCTTTTTCTGCATCAATTGATATGACTATATGATTTTTATCTGTCAATTTGTTTATGTGATGTATCACATTTATTGATTTGCGGATATTGTACCATCCTTGCATCCCTGGGATAAATCCTACTTGGTCATGGTGTATGATCTTTCTGATGTACTGCTGGATCTGAATTGCTAGAATTTTGTTGAGGATTTTGGCATCTATGTTCATGAGGGATATTGGCCTCTAATTCTTTTTCTTTGTGTTGTCTTTATCTGGTTTTGGTATTAGGGTGATGCTGACTTCATCGAAGGAGCTTGGAAGTATTCCTTCCTCTTGAATTTTTTGGAATAGTCTGAGGAGAATAGGTTTTAGTTCTTTCTTGAATGTTTGGTAAAATTCCCTTCTGAAGCCATCTGGGCCCGGGCTTTTGTTTGCTGGAAGCTTTTTGATTTCTGCTTCAATTTCTTCCATAGTTATCAACCTATTGAGATTTTTAGAATCTTCCTGAGTAAGTTTTGGAAGGTTGTATTTTTCTAGGAATGTGTCCATTTCCTCTGTGTAAAACCAGGAGCTCTTAATGCTATGACCAAACATTGAAGTTCTCCATAGGATGTAATAGGCAATTAATCGTGCTTGTTTTCCTAAGGCCGTGGTCGGCAAACTGCAGCTCATGAGCCACATGCGGCTCTTTGGCCCTTTGAGTGTGGCTCTTCCGCAAAATACCACGTCCTGGGCGAGTTTATTTTGAAGAAGTGGCGTTAGAAGAAGGTTAAGTTTAAAAAATTTGGCTCTCAAAAGAAGTTTCAATTGTTGTACTGTTGATATTTGGCTCTGTTGACTAATGAGTTTACCAACCGCTGTCCTAAGGAGACATTAGAAAATAGATAGGATCACTTTAATAAATAAAGTTGAGCAGAGTCACCACAAGCTTACGATACAACTACAAGAATGCTGCCATTTTGATGGGAGCCAGTCTTCATAGAAAATCTCCCACAAAGTTCCCAAACTATACTTTGATATACATCAAGAGCAGGAATTGATTTCTAAAGTGGCTAGCATAGTTGGAGGACTGTCCATAGAGGTGCATGCCCTTTCTCCAAATAATAGAATACTAATTTTAAAATTTTAGAGCTGGTTATTCATGTACCAATATGAATTAATATTTCACCTTGATCATGTTAAATGAAATAAGCAAATTGCAAACTAGAGACATATTATAATTGTAGGTTTTGTTTAACAGTAGAAGTAGAAGGATGAGAGGAAGAAGCATATTGTATATATAAGAATATATACAAAAGGGTTAACTATGTGTCTCTAAGAGATAGTACAATAGAGGACTCTTCATATTTTAAATTTTTATGTAATGTTTGAACAGTCTATATTAACATACATTTCTTTAGCAAACAGAAGGGGGAAAAACAATGAAGATATATTTTTAAAGATCTGGTTGGACTGGTGAGGAGAAAAGGGCAATAATTGATAGTGCTCCATGCAGCAAGAAGCTAAAATAAGCTAAAGATGAGAGAAATTAATTTCTTTGTAATATGGAATTCTATGTAGGCCTTTTGCCAGAACAATTGCAATAGTGACCAACTTCATTATCTCTAAGAAGGGATAAAGAATTCAGTGTGTCTCAAAACTGAGCATGGAACCCTTTGTCTCACAAACACCTGAAAGAATTGTGGTTTTCTATTTCTTTCTTCTCATCTCCTCCAACCCCTCAGTGTTGTACAAATAGTGTGAGAATTACATAAGCACTACCTCACGGTGTCTACAGAATCATGACCTAAATGTTACTGACTCACATGCAGAACAAAGAGAAGATATGATCTAGAACCTTACCAATTTCAAGAATTTATGTTGTTCTTTAACCTTTTCTGATACATGTGTGTGTGTGTAATGATATAGTAATATCCTATATAATAAAAGCTTAGGTGGTGTCACGCCCTCGTGGGGCACCCTCATGCAACATTATCACAAGATGGCCACCACAAGATGGCTACACAAGATGGCCACACGCACAGCAGAGACAGGGCCCAGTGGCTGCTCCGTGTGGTGAGGACTGGGGGTCCCGGCATCTCCACCGCCTCACATGGAAGAGGCAGGTGCTGGTGGAGGAGGTGGGTCGCAGCAGGGCAGGGCAATTGTGGCTGATCAGGCTGGCAGGGGAGGGCAGCCAGACATCCCCCGAGGGGTCCCAGATTGGAGATGGTGCAGACCGGGTTGAGGGACACCCCCCTGCCGTGCACGAATTTTGTGCACCAGGCCTCTAGTATACTAATAATTATAATATATAAAATCCATAGCCAGAAACTAATTTGAAGAACTGGAGACTTCCAATTATTTGCATACTCATTTTTTTCTCAAAATATTTTGGCTGATTATACAAACATAGTTTTAGTTTTTTTTTGGACACCTAACTGTCCATTAATTTTCTCTAATTCCACATGTACAACTATAAGTATAGGGGGAGGTGAGTTTCAGCTTTGGTATAGACCAAGGTGTATTCTCAATCATTGCTATAACACAAACTCATTCCCATCTCTTATAACGCCAGTCCTACATTATATTAATCTAACCTCTGACAAGAAAATGAGGCTTTACTATATTATTTATAGGGAGAAAGGAAAAAAAATCACTCAGAACTTTAAAAAGGTATATTGAGTCTATAGCCACTGTGAAGGAAGATACAATTCATGAAGTCTTCTTTTATTCTCAATAGTATGACTTGAGCACTATTAATACATAGGAGCATATTGCACATATCCTCCCTATTGTTATAAAGAACACTTCTGAAATCTAGACACTCTTACTTACAAAGGGTAATAATCAATGCATGAGTATTCAATTAAATATCATAAATATTTAGCATTGGGAATATAAAGCAAAATGATGTAATAACTAAATTTGCTCATTTATCTTGTTTTTCACTAGGTTTTATTCAATACTCAGTCATAATATTGACATATATCATAATAGCTGGTTGATGTAGCTATAAATACATGAGTCAATTCATTGAGAAAGAATCATTCAAATCAGTTATTTAGACTAATGTGGACAAAATCACCAATAGAATAACAGTAATAATCCCCCCTCACTCAACCCATCTAGCTGCTTTGAATTTGATAACCTGAGAATATAATAATATTGCTCTGGAAAACCAAACAAATATTCTCTATAGAATAAGATAAAAGACTGAGATCACGAATTAAATTAATCTATTTGTAAAAGGCAATTTCCATAAGCAAAAGAGCAGAGGCACCATAACAGGATCAGAACCTTCTGCTGAGAAGGCACATCAGATAGAGATGTATATTTAACCTTCAAGATCTCAGTAGAATAAAGATCCTTGTGTCACAGCTATATAAGTAGTAGCCAGTATTTCATCTTCATCTGAAAAGGGATTTTATTACTATACCTGTTTATTGGGGTCTCTATCTTTGTGTGAATGTTCACATATATAAACCCCTGCATCCAGACAGAGATAAACTATCTTCAATGTAAGGAGTTCAAGGTAACATCTTATTAAAATCTTGAATCTTCTTTGTTTTACTTTATAACTCTCAGTGGGTGACTCACTCAGTCTCAAAATGAAAAACACAAGTCAAACTAATAGCAGAGCACTGCAGTTACCCACAGCATCTGTTATTGTTGTTATATTTTTTTTCCAATTTGCTGGGCTGAGTATTGAGTAATGGCACTATCTTTCTTTAAGAATAAACATTTTAAAAATCTCAAAACTTCAAAAAAATATCTAAACTTCGAAGCTATGTAATAATCAAGCCTCCATTTTACCTCAGTATTTGGAGTGCTGTTCAGATAACAGCAATTAGTTCTGGCTTTGTAAATGTCGAACATCAAGGTACAAAGTGTATACTCTGCATTAAGCAGTGCTTATGGGAAACCAGGTGGGGAAAGTAACTTGCTTTTGGAGTCTATACTATCCATTAAGCTTCTCCTAAGGTCACTTCATATAGAGAAAAATAAATTGGTAAATACATATGATAATTTGCTCACCTCCTATTATTAAAATGTACCTACATAATATATGGCCTAGACTGGGATTAATGAATGATAAAATTGTGTAGGTCTATATAAAGACTATTAAAGCTCATATAGCATAATCTCATTTTTAATTATCAAGTTTTTTATAGTGGTAATTTAAATGTGGATCTTGACTTTCAATTTTAAAATAACAATGCAGATATAATGTAAAAAAGAAACCTCATGTCTCTACCATCTAGAATGAACTGAAATAAATTAATGGATGAAGCAGAAGTTATATATTCCCTTCTAAGAACAAACTTATGGTTGCCAGAGGGGTGGGGGGTGGGGGTTTGGGTGAAAAAGGTGAAGTAGGATTAAGAAGTACAGATTGATAGTTACAAAATAGTCATGAGGATGTAAAGTACAGCATAGGGGATATAGTCAATAATATTTTAATAAGTACATATAATATGGTGCCAGGTGGGTACTTAAAATATCAGGGGGGACACCTTGTAACATATATGATTGTATAATCACTATGCTGTATGCCTGAAACTATAACAAAATAATATTGAATGTAAACTATAATAGAAAAACAAAGTTAAAAAATCCCTTCTTGCCTACCCCGAGGTAAAGACTCACTATAACATTTCAGGAAGTGTATGTCCAGTTCAAGTTTTATACTGTTATGTATTTATGTTTATTTGACAAATACTTAAGTACTTAGTATGTGCCAGATGGTTATTAACACTTTCCAAAGATTTGCTCATTACACCCTTATAGCAATCTACATTATACAGATGACCATTCTACAGAGGAGTAAATATTTTGCCCAAGGTCATAAGAGGTAATAAGATGCAGAGTTATATCTAGAGTCAGTCCGTATATATGCATGTTTTCATCTATAATATACAGAATGACTTTTTAGTAATTTTGTGTGCCTTACATAATTTATATAAATTATATAGTGAATTTATTCAGCTGTTTTCTCTTTTTTCACCCAACATTATGTGCTTAAGACCTTCTAATATATGTGTATATATCTGTTTAGTTTATTTTAACCACTGTGTATCATCTGTTATAGTAATATATCACAATATGTGTATTATATCAATGGATAATTGGGTTCTTACCAAATTATTTTGTATTTCAAGCTATGTTGCAATACACTTCATTTAAAAATGTTTTGTGATATACACAAGTGATAACTGTTCTGGATTTTTTTTAATGTAGAAGTGGACTTGCTGTTTCATAGAGTGTGTACATTTTTTAAAATATATATTTTTGTTGATTTCAGAGAGGAAAGGAGGAGAGATTTAAACATCAATTATGAGCGAGAATCATCGATCAGCTGCCTCTTGCACATCCCACACTGGGGATTGAGACCTGGGCATGTGCCCTGACTGGAATCTAACTGTGACCTCCTGGTTCATAGGTCAATGCTCAACCACTGAGCCATTCGGGCTGGGTGAATATGTGCATTTTTAATTTGCTTTATGCTGCCAAAACAGAACTCTAAGCATTGGGTGATGAGGAATTATGACCTCAAAGATCCTGGCTCCAAATAAACATTCACATTCTCCCAGCAATACAAGCAATAATCTGGATGCTGCTATTAAGGGATTTTGCAGATATAATTAAAATACCAAACCAGCTCATTTTAAAATAGGGAGATTATCTGGGGTTGGCCTGACTTAATCAGGTGAAGTCTTAGAAGGGTTCTTACAGAAGAGAAAAAAAATGAGGCATGAGAGGTTTTTGACACAAGAGAGATTCTTTGTGGCTGACTTCAAAGATGGAGAGGATAGTGACTCCCAGCCAAGAACCAGCAAGAAAATGGGAACCTCACCCGGCCAGTGTGCTCAGTGGTTTAGTGTCAACCCATGAACCAGGAGGTCACAATTTGATTCTCAGTCAGGACACATGCCTGGGTTGCAGGCTTGAACCCCAGTAAGGGGCGTGCAGGCGGCAGCCAATTGATGATTCTCTCACACCATTGATGTTTCAATCTCTCCTTCTCCCTTCCTCTCTCTGAAGTCAATAAAAAACATACATATATATTTTTAAATGGGAACATCAGTTGTACAACCACAAGGACAACGACATAAACAAGCTTGGAAACAGTTTCTTCCCAGAATTTACAGATGAGAACAGAGAAAACCAAGATCTTGATTTCATTCTTGTAAGACTCTAAGCAGATGACTTAGTTACAGTGTTCCTGGACTGCAAACCTACTCCTGTGTGAGATAATAAATTTTAATTATTTTAAGCTGCTCAATTTTTGCTTATTTGTTAGGCAGCAATAGAAAACAACCACTGGCTGTGTCCATTTTTCCTCTCACAGGAAATATAAAAAATTTGCTTTTGCCTCACATGCTCACCAACACTTGATGTTTTTTCTTATTTTAATTTTTGCCAACCTGTTTGATAAAATATGACATTATTTTTTAATTTGAATATTATTGCTTACTAGCACCCAGATGGTTTTATAGATGATGAAATTTAAATCAGAGCGAATGTGTTTATTCATGTCATATAGCTAATTAAGAAACAAAAAGGATTAAATGTTTGAATTAAATGAAATAACATGTCACTCTTCTGAAAACTTACTCAAAGAACTTTTATGTCATAGTCATTCAACAAATATAAAGGGAATACATCTACATCAGTTTTTCTCTCTGTACTATAAATATATTTCACAGTTGAAGGAGAATCTGAGGAAAACGTGGTTGAGATGAGGGAAGAGATAATTGTGTATTTTATTGCTTTTCCCTAAAATGTGTCTTGTTGACTACACTTTTACTCATCATCAGAGCTGCTACTATCAAAACAAATATGCACTGTTTCCTAATTCTCTTCTCATTAACAATTAAATAACAGAATGATAGAACCTAAAAAAAATGTATTATGAATTAAATACTATATTTACAGTATTTACTATGTAATTGCTACCCAAGTTTCTGCTATGCTTTGCAAATATATAATAGAAGAATGTCCATCTTAGGACATTAGTGATAGGAAGACTTTTATAGATTACAAATTCACCTGCTAAAGTTAAAGTCACAGGTTTTTCCTTGGTTACTTACTCAGTATAATAATAGCACAAGCACTGTATGGTAAGTGTATTTTTTATGTAAAAATAAATATTGAAAATTTTAATTAAATAAAAAATAAGAATGCAGTCATTAAAATTGTAATGCTAACTGTTAATGTGTTCAAATATGTAGTGACTACAGTTTCTGTCAATGAGTTTCAGGTAGGTTTTAATTAACTGAATATTGGCAGAATTTAGAAGGAAGACTTATATGTTGCTAAAAGTTAATAAACAAACTTAAATGTATGTACACAAATCAAGGTGAGGCACAGACATACAGCAGGGTTTAATACCCCCTCTCACTTAATTAACCCTAAAGCATCAACCTATTTATGTCTAGTCTAAGATGTCTCTGGGAGCTCTCTCCTCAGGTTATCACCACTATTACCAGTCTAGTTCTAACCCTCAACTTCTCAAAGTGAAAATTTTAAATAATTTCCTATCTTGTCTTCCCGTCTACAGCCTCATTCTTTACCAATCTATATTGTTGGTGGTCTTAATCCAGCATCTAGAACGGGTTTCAGAAATCTGGAGAAGGGGCTGCGTGTAAATGACTAAGGAGTCCAGAGATGAAACATAATTTTGGAAGGCATTTTGGGGGTCCAGAGAAGACTTAGCTAAAGGAACCAAGTTCTCCTGAATCTGTGGACCCCTTGCTTTTTATTAACACAAATTGTCCTAAGGCAAGGTAGATATACACATCAAAGGCAAGGTTTAGTATACAGAATACATTATCAGATTGGGGGAAACTGCCTCCAGTGTTTAGGTGTTTGGCCAGTAGGAGGCAATAACATGTAGATTGAAATGCCTTCAGATCTCTGGCAGCAAGCAATCATTTATGCATCCTTTTCAGGTTTGGGGAAATGCCCTCAGCCATTCCAGATGATTCAGCCCTGCTGACATGCTCGAATTAGCTTCTGGCACAAATTTTATTGTCAGTATTTATCTTCCTAAATCCAGATCCTCTTCTGTGCTGCCCAGTATGGTAGCCACTAACATGTGGCTAATAAAATAAAAATTAATTTAAATGAAATAAAATTAAAACATCACAGTTTCTCAGTCACACTACCCATATTTCAAGTGCTTACTAGTCACATCACTAGTAATGTGAGCAGCTACCACTTTGGACATGGCAGATACACACTATTTCCATCATTGCAGATTGCAGAAAATCACATTAAGACAGTTTTGCTCTTATTGGTTTACAGTTTTATAATCAAACTTTGGAGCCACACAATATTTGTGCAAGAATGTTTATAGCAACAATATTTATAATAGCCATAATGTAAAAACAACCCAAATGTCCATCAACTGAAAAATGGATAAACTAATTATGTTATAGCCACACAATAGCATAGTATTCAACAATAAATAAGAATAACTTATAAAGTATGCTACAATATATTTGAATCTTGGAAAGATTATGCTAAGTAAAAGAAGCCAGCCACAACATTCTGCCTCGAACAATCATATAAAGAATATAAATAAATTAAATGCCTGAAACCACAGAGCAAGGGGCATCAAACACTGTTTAGGGCAGGAATATTAAGGTAGCTGACTCACTTATCACATCCACTCCCTTGCCTGTGGCAGAACTCCTTTGCTAATGCTCCAGGCACTTTCTCACTGAACTGAAATATGGTTTAACAATTCATTTGTAATAAGACAAGTTGAAACTGCCATTTCATTCTTGACCCAGGGTAATTAGGTAAGTCATCCCAGAGGACCTGATATTTGTACCACAATATGATCCTATTAACCAATATCACCCCAATAAATTTAATTTTCATAAAAAGAGAAAAAAAAGAATGAATAGAAATCATTATTTGAAGAAAAAGAGAGGAAGTACAATTCAGGCAGGAAGAACTATTTGGGTAAGAATATAAAGATATAGCAATGCATTGGGTTTTCAGGGTAGAGTAAATAATTTTGTGTGTATGGAGAGAAGGTACAAATAAAAGAGACAGAATAAGAAGTACAGCCTGGAGCCAAATTGTAAAGAAATTCATGAATTGTGTTAGTGGTTCTATCCTATGTATAGACTGACTGTATAATATATCATCTAAACTAGAACACTTTTGAGAGTGAATGGTTGAACTACTAATGATAATGCCAGGGCTACAAGTATAAACTGAATTGCCCCAAGAAAATCTTCCTTTAGGCAATGACAAACTGAAGAAGGATTTTAATCTGCAGAGTAACCTAGAAAAGAACAAGGGCATAGAAAAGAAGGTCGGTGGAAAATCAAAGGCCTCTTTTATTAAAATGTAGTTTTCCCCTTGGCTGGTCATGCTGATAATTGTACCAGTTTGTTAGATGGCCCCTGCTTTTGTTACAGGTTTTCTCTAAATTTTTTTGTAATCACAGTGAGAGTTGCACTAGCTATTTTAGATTATTGCTGAATTACTTCTGGATGAAGTGTAAAGATATGCCTGCCCTCCTACAATACTTAAGGCATCATGAGGTTGTATTCAGTGGGAAATTCAAGGACAGGATGACCAGAAACTTAACACATATACATTTGAAAATCTAAAGAAGGAATCCAGGCTGTACTTTTTCTGATTGGTATAATAAATACAGATTAAAAACCAACCTCAATTCTGTGATACTGTTATTTTCTGTGGAAACATATCTCAAGTTATATGAAAATACAGAATGAAGAATGTTGTTCCTCTGAATAAATACCCAGTTGTGGTGATATAATTTTAAATTCAACGATGTAAAATAGACACATGATTCCAAAGTACTCTAAGGTTTTTGTTCTGGATGACAAATAGAAGTTTGCCTTTCCCATTTTTCATCAACTGGGATGACATTATATGGTTAATGACTATAAATGTGAATTAAATTCACCATGTAAATTTGGTAGAGACCATTTTATAATGTAAACCAACAACAATGGAATAAATGCCAGCTTATTTTCCCTAGTTTATGAATGAATTTGTACTTTATAAATTATTCTCAAGAGCAAAGAGAAAAAAAAATGGAAACCCATTTTCTTTAGATCCCATGGGTCTTCATTTAATTTTTAATGAAATAGGGAAGATACTTTATCAATGGCAACAATAAAATAGTTTCAAAATTCAGCTTTGTAGAAAGACTTATTGAGAATATCAAAAACCTTCCAAACATAATGAATTTGTAAAGAAGATGGGGTTGAGAGAAAAGAGAGAAGGCATAGTAATATTATTTAATTCTGAAAAGTAGAGAATGACACAATATGTAACAATATGTGATAGCATCATGCAATGGTCCCCATTTCAGCATGAAATTGATGAAAATGTATGGATGTTTTAAAGACCAATTAGAAGATGGTGACCGGCAGGCAGGTAGGGAGGTAGAGAGTGTGAGGGAGTGAGGAAGCGATAGAGGAGTGTGTGGATGTGTGTGGTGTGTGTGTGTATGAGCTAGGGATAGTTAGATTCTGCAGGTCTTCCAAGGGGCTGCCAAACCAGGCAGTCTTAGATGGCGGATCTCCGCTCCCACTGCAGACACTCCGGGGCGGCCAGTGTGAGCACAGAGATCACGCCATCCTGAGAAACAGAGCTGCTTGAGTCTACGATCCTGGCCTCAGCGCCACCCAGTCTGGTCTCAGATGCAAACCAGGACCCTGCAGCCACTGGGGACAGAGACCTGCAACCACAGCTGCAGACCCACAGACACCAAGAATCCAGACATCCCGGCTGCAGATTTCTGTGTGCACAAGAAGCCACACTGAGCGCTGGTAATGCTGACCCTGGGTGAGCCTGGTTCCCACCAACCCAGAGAAGCTGCACATCTTGGTGTCAGAGCTCTTCAGCGACACTCAGGTGTTGTGAAGCTCCCACTGCACGGAGCCCAGGCCCACGCAACTCCATGTTTTAACCTTCTGGTGATAGTCAGAATGGGGAGACGACACATCCCAAGAATGAAAATGAGGAGTCAAAAAGAAAGGAAATTAGTGAAGTAGAAGCATGCAACATGACAGAAAAAGAATTCAGAGTAATGGTAGTACAATTCGTACACCCGATGGATGAGTAAATCAACAACCTATGCAAGAATCAGGAAGAAATTAAAAGTGATATAGCTACAATCAAAAACACCATGGAAGGTTTCAACAGTAGACTAGAAGAAGCAGATGACTGAATTAGTGAGTTGGGAGATAAGTAGAGCTCAATCTGAACAGCAACTGGAGAAAAAAATTAAAAGCCAGGAGGAGAGCTTAAGGGAGTTTTGGGACAACACAAAATGAAGTAACATATGTATAATAGGGCTGCCAGAAGGACAAGAAGAGCAGCGAGGATTAGAAAATCTATTTGAAGAAATAATGACAGAATACTTTCTGGATATAAGGAAGAAAAAAGTTACACAAGTACAGAGAGTCCCAAGCAAGATGAATCTCAAAAGACCCACACCAAGACACTTCATAATTACAATGGCAAATGTTAATGACAAAGAGATCATCTTAAAGGCTGCAAGAGAGAGACAGACAGTTACCTACAAAGGATCCCTCATCAGATTATCAAATGATTTCTCAACAGAAACACATCAAGCTTGAAGGGAATGGAAGGAGGTATACATAGTGTTGCAAAGCAAAGGACTGAATCCAAGAATACTCTATCCAGCTAGACTATTAATCAAAATTGAAGGGGATATCAGGGGCTTCACAGACAAAAAAAAAAAAGGTTAAGGGGGTTTATCACTACCAAGTCAACAATGCAAGAAATGCTAAAAGGAATGCTGTAAAAAGAAGAAATAAAACGTAAGAAGAAACACAGGCACAAAAATAGAAATGACTACAAACAAGTACCTTTCAATAATAACTTTGAACATAAACGGACTGAATGTTCCAATCAAAAGACATCGAGTGAGTGAATGGATAAAATAAAACAAAACATGACCCATATATATGCTATCTACAAGAGATCCACCTCAGAACAAGGGACTCACACAGACTGAAAGTGAAGGGATGGAAAAATATATTTTAGGCAAATTGAAATGAAAAAAAAAAAAAGCTGGGGTAGCAATACTTATATCTGACAAAATAGACCTCAAAGTGAAGGCCATAAAAAGAGATAAGAAAGGCCACTTCATAATACTGATGGGATCAATACAACAAGAGAATATAACCCTGATAAACATATATACACCCAATGCAGGAGCACCCAAATACATAAAAAAATTCCTGGAAGATATCAAGGGAGAGATCAACAACAATACAATCATAGTAGGGGACTTTAATACACCACTGACATCACTAGATAAATCCTCTAGACAAAAAAATCAGCAAAGAAACAGCAATTCTAAATGACTCACTAGATCAGATGGACTTAATTGATATCTTCAGAACATTACACCCCAAAGCCACGGAATATACGTTCTTCTCAAGTGCACATGGGACATTTTTAAAAATAGACCACATACTGGGTCACAAGCAAAGTCTCCCTAAATTCAAGAAGATTGAAATCATACAAATCATCTTCTCAGACCACAATGGCACAATATTAGAAATACACTACAATAAAAACAATCCAAAAAAACTCAAACACTTAGAAGCTGAATAGCATGCCAATAAGTAATGATTGGGTTACCAATTAGATCAAAGAAGAAATTAAAAACATCCTGTAAACTAATGACAATAAAAACACAATAATCCAAATTTATGGGACACAATGAAAGCAGTCCTGAGAGGGAAGTTTATAGCTCTACAGGCCTACCAAAAAACAAACAAACAAACAAAAACAAACAAAAAAAACAACAAGAAAAAATGATAGTAAATCATCTAACTCTACAACTCAAATTAGATACAGAGCAACAAGAAAAGCCCAGAGTGAGCAGAAGGAAGGAGATAATAAAGATCAGAGCAGAAATAAATGACATAGAGACAAAAAGATCAATAAAACCAAGAGCTGGTTCTTTGAAAGGATAAACAAGATTGATGAGCCTCTAGCCAGGCTCACCAAGAAGCAAACAGAGAGGACCCAAATAAACAAAATCAGAAATTAAAGAGGTGAAATAACAACAGACCCCACAGAAATACAAAGGATTGTTAAAAAATACTATGAACAACTCTATTCCAACAAACTGGACAACCTGGAGGAAATGGACATATTCCTAGAAAAATACAACCTTCCAAAACTCAACCAGGAAGAATCTAAACATCTCAATAGGCCAATAACTATGGAAGAAATTGAAACAGTCATCAAAAAGCTTCTAGCAAACAAAAGCCTGAGGCCAGATGGCTTCACAGAGGAGTTTTAGCAAACATTCAAGGAAGAACTAAAACCTATCCTCCTCAGACTATTCCAAAAAATTCAAGAAGGAACACTTCCAAGTTCATTCTATGAAGCCAGCATCAACCTAATACCAAAACCAAATAAAGACAACACAATGAAAGAGAATTATAGGCTAATATCCCTCATGAACATAGATGCGAAAATCCTCAACAAAATTCTAGCAAATCGGATCCAGCACTACATCAGAAAGATCATACACCATGACCAAGTAGGATTTATCCCAGGGATGCAAGGATGGTACAATATACGCAAATAGATAATGTGATACATCACATAAACAAATTGAGACATAAAAACCACATAGTCATATCAATTGATGCGGAAAAATCATTTGACAAAATCTAACATCCATTTTTGATAAATACTCTCAGCATGGTGGGAATAGAAGAATCATACCTCAACATAATAAAAGCCATATACAACAAACCCACAGCCAACATCATACTCAATGGACAAAAACTAAGGCCATTTCCCCTAAGAACAGGAACAAGACAGGGATACCCACTCTCACTACTCCTGTTCGACATAGTACTGGAAGTACTAGCCATTGCAATCAGACAAGAAGAAATAAAAGGCATCCAAATTGGAAAAGAAGAAGTAAAACTGTCCTTATTTGCAGATGACATGATACTGTACATAGAAAACCCTAAAGACTCCATCAAAAAATTATTAGACTTAATAAATGAATTCAGCAATGTAGCAGGATACAAAATCATTGCCAAGAAATCTGTGGCATTTCTTTACACCAATAGTGAACTTACAGAAAGAGAGACTAAAAAAGCAATCCCATTTACCATCACACCAAAAAAATTAAGATTCCTAGGAATAAACTTAACTAAGGAGGTAAAAGACCTATACACGGAAAACTATAGGACACTGAAAAAGGGATAGAAGAAGACATAAACAGAATGAATAACATACCGTGTTCATGGATTGGTAGAATCAACATCATCAAAATGTCCATACTACCCAAAGCAATCTATAGATTCAATGCATTCCCCATTAAAATACCAACAGCATATTTCACAGACCTAGAAAGAACTCTCCAAAAATTCATCAGGAATAAAAAAAGACCCTGAACAGCTGCAGCAATCCTGAGAAAGAAGAACAAAGTAGGTGGGATCTCAATACCAGATTTCAAGCTGTATTACAAAGCCACTGTTCTTAAAACAGACTGGTACTGGCACAAGAACAAGCATATAGATCAGTGATGGGCAACCTTTTGAGCTTGGTGTGTCAAACATCACCAAAAAACTGAGCATAACTTGGGTAGTGTGTCACTTTGAGGAAAAAACATTATTTCACAAATGTTTCATCCTCAGGAGCAGCAAATGTTTCATCCTCGGCATGCGGCCGCCTCAGCGGCGGCGTGTCATCAGAAATGGCTACGCGTGTCAGTGCTGACACGCGTGTCATAGGTTCGCCATCACTGATATAGATCATTGGAATAGAATAGAGAACCCAGAAATTAACCCAAACCAATATGCCCAATTAATGTTTCACAAAGGAGGCATCAACATACAATGGCATCAAGACAGTCTCTTCAATAAATGGTGTTGGGAAAATTGGACAGACACATGCAAAAAAAATGAAACTAGACCACCAACTTACACCATACACAAAAATAAACTCCAAATGGATTAAGGACTTAAACATGAGATGGGAAACCATAAAAATACTAGAGGAATCCACAGGCAGGGAAATCTCAGACATAAACCGAAGCAATTTCTTCACTGATACTGCTCCTAAGGCAATGGAAACTAAAAAGAAAATAAACAAATGGGACTACATCAAAATAAAAAGCTTTTGCATAGCAAAGGAAACCATCAACAAAACAACAAGAAAGCCCACTGCATGGGAGAACATATTTGCCAATGTTATCACTGATAAGGGTTTAATCTCCAAAATTTACAGGGAACTCATACAACTTAACAAAAGGAAGATAATCCAATCAAAAAATGGGCAACGGGCCTAAATAGATACTTTTCGAAAGAAGACAGAAGGCCAAGAGACATATGAAAACATGCTCAAAGTCACTAATCACCCAAGATATGCAAATCAAAAAGACAATGCGGTATCATCTCCCACCTGTCAGAATGGCTATCATCAAAAAATCAACAAATGACAAGTGCTGGCAAGGATGCAGAGAAAAAGGAACTCTTTTGCACTGCTCTTGGGAATGCGGACTGGTTCAGCCACTGTGGAGAACAGTATGGAGTTTCCTCAAAAAAACTAAAAATGGAACCCCCATTTGACCCTGTAATCCCACTTCTAGGAATATATCCCAAGAAACTAGAAACACCAATCAGAAAGGATATATGCACCCCTATGTTCATAGCAGAACAATTCACCATAGCTAAGATTTGGAAACAGCCTAAGTGCCCATCAGCAGATGAGTGGATTAAAAAATTGTGGTATATCTACACAATGGAATACTATGCTGTGGTAAAAAAGAAGGAATTCTTACCATTTGCAACAGCATGGATGTAACTGTATAACATTATGCTAAGCGAAATAAGCCAGTCAGATAAAGATAAACATCACATGATCTTACTCATTTATGGAGTATAATTAACAATATAAACTGATGAACAAAAACAGATCCAGAGTCAGAGAAGCATCTATCAGACTGTCAAACCTCAGAGGGAAGGTAGAGGAGGGTGTGCGTAAGGGGGAGAGATCAACCAAAGGACTTATATGCATGCATATAAGCCTAACCAATGGACACAGACAACAGGGGGGTGAGGGCATGAGTGGAGAAGGTTGACGTGTAATAGGGAGATGAGGACACATATGTAATACCTTAATCAATAAAGAAATTTAATAAAAAGACCAATTAATTTTCCAAGGCTGAAAGTTGTCAATGTAACCCAATATTATCTAGGGGATTTGCTCATTATTTGCAAGGTGTTCTTTTGGATTGTGAAAATTATGCTTGTACTTGAATTTCATGAATGCATGACTGAATTTTTTAGCTACATCTTGCAAATTGTAACAATAGGAGAAAAATTCTATTTACAAATTCTCGTTGACCCAATAAACAGTTTTGTCCCTATTTTTTGCCTCTTACACTTTTATATCCATATTTATTCATTCATTAATTTGCTCATGCATTCATTGTTTATATAGGGATTATTATATGCAATAAAACTGACAAAGTACTGTGATGGATAGAAAAGATCAACCGAAGGACTTGTACGCATGCATATAAGCATAACCAATGGATACAAGACACTGGGGGGGGGGGGGCAGGTGAGGGCATGTGCTGGGGGTTAGGGGAGGCCTGACTGAGGTCAATGGGGGGGGGAAAGGAGACATATGTACTACTATTTGTAATACTTCAAACAATAAACAAATATGTATCTTAGATGTAATAAGATTTATATAATCAAATAATACAAAATGAAAAATTTGGGGCAAAGCAAGAGAAGTACATATAAAAGAGGAGCATTCAGGAAAAAGTGTCATAAAGAGGTTGACATTGAAGTGCATCGTGCAACTGGTGGAAGTACAAATGGAGTTAAGAGAATGGATATCAGATGCCAAGAAAAAAAAAAGAGTGAAAAATAGAAAAGATGATAGAAAATATCAGGATTACAAATAATTATTTTTTCCTGAAAACTTTGAAGTCACTTTTGGTGTATGAAAGTCAGTGGCAAGACAGAATTGTGAAAATGTGGGTTTGTGCCAAATTGGGCAATGAAAAGAAAACCAAAATGAGATACTTAGAATTTACTAAGCTTCAAAGTATCATCTAAGGGTCTGTCATCATTATTATTGTTTGTGTGTTTTCCCATGCAAATCATATTTTAAATCCCCTTATGGAGTCATAATTTATGCATAAAATGAACCCATTTTAAAACTATAATGTGAGGAGTTTTGAAAATGCATAAAACCATGTAACCACCACTGCAATCAGGACAAAAACATTCCCAACACCCTAAAGTCTCCTCAAGCCCCTGTGTACTTAAATTCCAACTTCTTCTACCAAACAGAGTCAACCTCTAATCTTTCTGTCACTAAAAATTATTTTGGCTAGTCTTCAAATATCTTATATAATAAAGAGCTAATATGCAAATGGTCATCACACCATCACACCAGGGCCAGGGGACCTGAGGCCGTGCCCCCCACCCACCAGGGCTTGACAGGGGACCTGAGTCTTCACCCCCCACCTGGCAGGGCTTGACAGGGGACATGAGGTTGCGCCCCCTGCCCGACAGGGCTTGATGGGGGACCTGAGGCTGTGCCTTCCACCCAGTGGGGTTTGACAGGGGACCTGAGGCCATGCCCCCCACCTGGCAGGGCTTGACAGGGGGCCTGAGGTTGAGCCCCCTGCCCAGTGGGGCTTGACGGGGGACCTGAGGCTGTGCCTCCCGCCCAGCAGGGTTTGACGGGGGACCTGAGGCTGCTCCCCCTGCCTTGCCGGGCTTGACAGGGGTGGGGCTGGCTGGGTTTGGGTCTCATGCGGTTTTGAGGCACAAGTGGATGGGTGGGGACTTGACTCTGGGTCCCACAGCGTGCCCCAGACTCTGACAGGAGGGAGATTTTCATATACAGTTTACTAATTTTCTTTCATCTCTGACACTTCTATTATAGAGAAAGGGCAACTAGAAATATTAAAATATTTCCCCTAATTAATTCCCTTTTAATGTGCATGAATTTCGTGCACTGGGCCACTAGTTAACAAAATAATACCATATATACACTTTTCTGATCTCATTCACTCAACGTCATATATTTAAGATCAATGCAAAATGTCATGTGAATTGGTACATGATCCATTTTTATTATAGATATATCACAATTTTAGTATCCGTTTACCTTTTGAGGGGCATTTTGATATTTTCCAGATGTTGTCTACTATAAAGTTTCTATGGCTATCTGTGTACAAGTCTTTGTATGAACATATATTTTTATTTCTCATGGGTAAATACCTAGGTGTGGAGACCGGATTATATAGCAAATGTATGTTAAATTTCTAAGAAGCTGCCAGGATGATTTCCAGAGTGTGTGTACTGTGTTAGATTCAGGCAAGCAGTATATGAGAGATCTAGTTTGCTTCAAATCTTTGCAAACTCTTGGTATTGGCAGTCTTGTTAATTTTAGCTATTTTAATGGGTGTATAGGGGTATCACATTAGGGTCTTAATTTTTATTTCCCCTGTGACTAATAATGTTGAACATCTATTTGTGTGCTTATTAATAATTTTTATATCTTCACTTATGGGATATTTATATTTTTGCCATTTATATTAGGTTATTTATCTTTTCATTATTGGTTTGTAGGAGTTCTTTATCTGGTCTAGATATGAGTTCTTGGTTAGACATGTTCTACAAATATTTTCTCCCTATATACATTTTGTTATTTCATCTTACTAATAGTGTGTTTCAAAGAGCAGTGTTTTTTTTTATTTTAATGAAGTTCAATTTATCATTTTTTTTTCTTTTATAATTTTGGACTTTCATGTCCTATATAAGAATTTTTTGGCTACTTCTAGTTTAGGAAAGTATAATCTTTTATGCTAAGATATTATGTTTTACCATAAGTATTATAGTTTTATCTTTTATCTGTAGGTTTTTTATTAACTTTGTGTTAATTTTATTTATGGCATGAGGTAAAAGTTGAGGTTTATATTTTTACATAAGGTTATACAGTTGTTCCAGCACCATTTTTGAAAATACTATTGTTAAAAACAGATGGAGGACTGGAAAAAATGGCGGCTGAATAGAGTCCTGTTTGGAGTCTCATCCTGGGGCGGAGAGTGGGAGCGGCAGTGGTTCACAGGGGGAGTGTATGTTGGCAAGCTAAGGGACAGCTAGACTCCAGGAGAAGGCAGGGGAGTGCTGGGTAGGGTTCCCCTGACCATGCAGCACCCACAGGGGCTGGGTCCCCTCCCGGAGCTGCGGGCTCACCGGGCGCCTCGCCATCTTGCAAGGAAAGGAGGATTTTATTGGAAACCTGACTTTCCGCAACAACAGCAAACACTGAACAGCTGTGAGCACCAGAACACCGGTCCCCTATGGGCGCAAACATTCGGATTCAAAGGAACTCTTCACTGCACCACGGAAAGGTCAGATTTCTCCTGAAATAAGGTGTGGTTTCTAATCCCCGTGGTGGGAGGGAAGCGCATGAGCCGCAGGTCCAGCAGGACCCGGGAGGTCTGTGCCTAGAAAAATCTGCGGCAGTTGGAGCTGCCGTGACCCGTGAATGTGGAAGGGGGTCCTCTGAACTGCTAACAGAAGGGATCTCTTAAAAGCAACTCATTTTAATCTTACAAGGAGGGTCAGACTAAGAATTTTCAAAGGAGTGCAGGCTCCTTAGTCTTGCGCGCAAACCCACTGTCAGCATACTTGGGCTCTTTCTGACTCTGATTACTAAGCCCAATACAAAGGAAAACCCAGTTGGGGATACCCTGAGAGACTGCAGGGGGAAGTTGTTTTTCCGGAACCTGGGGAGCAGAGCTGGGTGTGACCATCGGAGAGGCAGCTCTGAGGCGCACACCTCCACAAACTGGTAGTGACTGCCATAGTGGGGGGGAAAAAAAAAAAAGCTAGAGTGGCCTGGAAATCAATTCAGAAACACTGCCACCCAGGGGCTGAAACGCTAATTGTCTCTGGTGTAATAAAAAATAAATACGAGAAATTAAGACACGGCAGGCTTAAAAATCAGGACTGGCTTACAACACTGAGGAGCAGTGGAACGAAGGGAACTGAAATACCGCCCAGACTGGGAAAAAGGCATACCAAACAGAATAATAGAGGAAGTGAATGACAGCCGCTACTGCACATTTTAGTCTTCCTATTTTTTATTTTAAATTCTTTTTTAAAATTTTTTTATTCTAATTTTTTATTTTTTATTTTCATTTTTTGCATCTTTTACTTAAGAAACTAAAGTTTTCTCTTTTTCCTCACTCAATTTTCACCTTTTTAATTATTACATTTTTATTTTCAATCAGCATTATTATTACTATTATTTTACCTTTTTTTAAAAATGTCATTTGATTTTCTCTTTTTTTTATTTTGGGATTAGTGTCCTACATTCTATTTGCATCTTTCCCTTACAATCGTTTTACCCTATCTCAACGCTAACATTATGCCATCACTCTCCTCCTAACCTTTCCCCTTTTGGTCTCCTGTTTATCTTAATGCTTTCTGGCTTTAGATTTTCCCTACTTTTTCAGTCTACCCTCTGCTAAAATTTCACCCTACTTATATATCTAATTCCCAACCCCCCCTGCTCCAAGTCCATATATACCTCTCTCTATGCTACCTTAAAATATTGTTTTTCTCTCTGGCCTTTTGTTGTTGTTTGCTTGAGTGTTGATTAGATTGAATTTTTATGCTTTCTTATGAGATTGTTTTGATTATTCTTTTTGTTTGGTTGGTTGGTTCTTTTGTTTGCTTTGTTTTTTGTTTGTTTTTTACTTTTGTTTTCCCTTGCCTCACTTGGTATTAGTTGGTGTTGCAGTTTGTATTAATCTCCAGGCTCGTGTTGCTGAAATTTGCTGGGATTAGTGGTTGTTCTATTGGAGTTTACTCCCCATATATATAATTTGTTCCCCTTTTCTCTCTTAGTATCGTTCTTGCCTCTCTTACTTTTTTTCTATTCTTTTTTTCTTCTCTTTTCCCAAGTTCAGATTCACACTCTTTTTTGTTTGTTTGTTTGTTTGTTTTTGTTCTTTCTTTTTACTCTTCCTCTTTGTCTCCTATTCCATAATTTGTCTTTCTCTGGTGGTCACCTTTATTGGAGGTTATTAATATCGTGAATACAATTCTGTTAAGTGCCTTGTGTGTTGTGCCTGGTTGTGTTGTATTTTGTACCTTTAAATCAACACCAGAGAGAGAGAGAGAACTACATAACCAGACATCCGGAGAAGAGAGACCATGGGGAGACAAAGAAACAGCCCCCCATAGGAAAGAAAAGCAGGCATCACCAGAAAAGGAAGTAAACGAATTAGAGGCAAACAACCTATCAGAGAAAGAATTCAGAGAAATGGCCATAAGGTGGCTGAAAAGGATGGAAGACAAATTCGACAGTATGAGTAAGAACCAAGAGGAAATGAAGAAGAACCAAGAAGAAATGAAAAATGACATCGCTGCTGTAAAGAACTCAATAGAAAGCATCAAGAGTAGACTAGAAGAAGCAGAGGACCGCATAAGTGAGCTAGAAGACAAGATGGAAAAAAATACCAAAGTACAACAGCTTCTAGAAACAAAAATTAGAAAGTATGAGGAGAGCCTAAGGGAACTTCGGGACAACACAAAACAAAACAACATCAGGATAATAGGGGTACCAGAAGGAAAGGAAACTGAGCAAGGAATAGAAAACCTGTTTGAAGAAATAATAACAGAAAACTTCCCTGATATAGGGAAGAAAAACCCACACAAATCCAAGAAGCTCACAGAGTTCCAAGCAAATTGAACCCCAAAAGACCGACGCCAAAGCACATTATAATTAAGTTGGCAAACACCAATGACAAAGTAAGAATCTTAAAAGCGGCCAGAGAGAGACAGACAGTTACATACAAAGGAACCCCCATCAGACTAGCAACTGATTTCTCAACATAAACTCATCAGGCCAGAAGGGAATGGAATGAAATATACAAAGTCATGCAAAGGAAGGGTCTCAATCCAAGAATACTGTACCCAGCAAGGCTATCAATCAAAATTGAAGGTGAAATCAGGAGCTTCACAGACAAAAAAGGGCTAAGGGAGTTTATCACCACCAAACCAGCAATGCAAGAAATGCTAAAGGGTCTGCTGAAAAAAAAAAGAAGAAGAAAGAAAGAAAGAAAGAAAGAAAGAAAGAAAGAAAGAAAGGGAAGCAAAGAAGGAACACAGGGGTATAGAATAAAAATGGAGACAAATAAGTACCTATCAGTAATAACTTTAAATGTAAATGGATTGAATGCCCCAATCAAAAGACATAGGGTAACAGATTGGATAAGAAAACAAAACCCATATATCTGCTGTCTACAGGAAACCCACCTCAAAAAAAAGGATGCATACAGACTGAGAGTAAAGGGATGGAAAAAGGTTTTCCATGAGAATGGAAATGAAAAAAAAGCTGAGGTAGCAATACTTATATCTGACAAATTAGATCTCAAAGTGAAGGACATAACAAGAGATAATGAAGGCCACTTCATAATACTAAAGGGAGCAATCCAACAAGAAGAAATAACTCTGGTAAACATATATGCACCCAATACAGGAGCACCAAGATAGATTAAAAAACTCCTGGAAGATATCAAAGGAGAGATTGACAGCAATGCAATCATAGTAGGAGACTTCAATACCCCACTATCACCATTGGACAAATCCTCTAAACAAAAAATCAGCAAAGAAACGTCAATCCTAAATGACTCACTAGACCAGATGGAATTAATCGACATCTTCAGAACATTTCACACAAAAGCCACAGAATATACATTCTTCTCAAGTGCACATGGGTCATTTTCAAAGATAGACCATATGTTGGGACATAGGCAAAGTCTCTCCAAATTCAAGAAGATAGAAATCATATCAAGTATCTTTTCAGATCACAGTGGCATAAAACTGGAAATCAACTACAATAAAAACAACCCCAAAAAATCAAACACATGGAGACTAAACAGCATGCTATTAAACCATGACTGGGTTACCAAAGACATCAAGGAAAAAATAAAAAACATCATGGCAACAAATGACAATGAAAACACAACAATCCAAAATCTATGGGACACAGCGAAAGCAGTCCTGAGAGGGAAGTTCATAGCTCTACAAGCCTACTGCAAAAAACAAGAAACAATGGTAATAAATTACCTAACCCAACAACTCAAAGAGTTAGAGAGAGTGCAACAAGAAAAGCCCAGTGTAAGCAGAAGGAAAGAAATAATAAAGATCAGAGCGGAGATAAACGACATAGAGACCAAAGAAACAATACAAAAGATCAACAAAACCAAGAGCTGGTAATTTGAAAGGATAAACAAGATTGATGAACCTCTAGCCAGGCTCACCAAGAAGCAAAGAGAGAGGACCCAAATAAACAAAATCAGAAATGAAAGAGGTGAAATAACAACAGACCCCGACGAAATAAAAAGGATTGTTACAAAATACTATGAACAACTCTATTCCAACAAACTGGACAACCTGGAGGAAATGGACATATTCCTAGAAAAATACAACCTTCCAAAACTCAATCAGGAAGAATCTAAACAGCTCAACAGGCCAGTAACTATGGAAGAAATTGAAGCAGTCATCAAAAAGCTTCCGGCAAACAAAAGCCCGGGGCCAGATGGCTTCACAGGAGACTTTTACCAAACTTTCAAGGAAGAATTAAACCTATCCTCCTCAGACTATTCAAAAAAATTCAAGAGGAAGGAACACTTCCAGGCTCCTTCTATGAAGCCAGCATCACCCTAATACCAAAACCAGATAAAGACAATACAATGAAAGAGAATTACAGACCAATATCCCTCATGAACATAGATGCCAAAATCCTCAACAAAATTCTAGCAAATCGTCTCCAGCAATACATCAGAAAGATCATACACCATTACCAAGTAGGATTTATCCCAGGAATGCAAGGATGGTACAATATCTGCAAATCAATAAACGTGATACATCACATAAACAAGTTGAGAGATAAAAATCACATAGTCATATCAATAGATGCAGAAAAGACATTTGACAAAATCCAACACCCTTTCTTGATAAAAACTCTCAACAAGGTGGGAATAGAAGGATCATACCTCAACATAATAAAAGCTATATATGATAAACCCACAGCAAACATCATACTCAATGGGCAAAAACTAAAACCATTTCCCCTAAGAACAGGAGCAAGACAGGGATGCCCACTCTCACCACTCCTGTTTGACATAGTACTGGAAGTATTAGCTATTGCAATTAGGTAAGAAGAAGAAATAAGAGGCATCCAAATTGGAAAAGAAGAAGAGAAGCTGTACTTATTTGCAGATGACATGATATTGTACATAAAAAACCCAAAAGAATCCATCAAAACACTAATAGACTTAATAAATGAATTCGGCAATGTAGCGGGATACAAAATTAACGCCAAGAAATCTATGGCATTTCTATACACCAATAGTGAACTTACAGAAAGAGAGACTAAAAAAGCAATCCCATTTACCATCGCACCAAAAAAATTAAGATTCCTAGGAATAAACTTAACTAAGGAGGTAAAAGACCTATTCGCAGAAAACTACAGGACACTGAGAAAAGAGATAGAGGAAGACGTAAACAGATGGAAGAACATACCATGTTCATGGATTGGTAGAATCAACATCATTAAAATGTCCATACTACCGAAAGCAATCTAGAGATTCAATGCACTCCCCATCAAAATACCAACAGCATATTTCACAGACATAGAAAGAACTCTCCAAAAATTCATCTGGAATAAAAAAAGACCCCGAATAGCCACAGCAATCCTGAGAAAGAAGAATAAAGTAGGAGGGATCTCAATACCAGATTTCAAGCTGTATTACAAAGCCACTGTTCTCAAAACAGCCTAGTACTGGCACAAGAAAAGACATATAGATCAATGGAACAGAATAGAGAATCCAGATATCGACCCAAATCACTATGCTCAATTAATATTTGACAAAGGAGGCATGAACATACAATTGAGTCAAGACAGTCTCTTCAATAAATGGTGTTGGGAAAATGGACAGATACATGCAAAAAAATGAAACTAGATCACCAACTTACACCATACACAAAAATAAACTCAAAATGGATACAGGACTTAAACATAAGACAGGAAACTATAAAAATACTTGAGGAATCCACAGGCAACAAAATCTCAGACATATGCCAAAAGAACTTCTTCACTGATATTGCCCCTAGGGCAATGGAAGCTAAAGAGAAAATTAACAAATGGGACTACATCAAAATAAAAAGCTTTTTTACAGCAAAAGAAACCATCAGCAAAACAACAAGAAAGCCCACTCTATGGGAGAACATATTTGCAAATGCTATCACTGATAAAGATTTAATCTCCAACATCTACAGGCAGCTTATGCAATTTCATAAAAGGAAGATAAATGATCCAATAAAAAAATGGGCAATGGACCTAAACAGAATATGTTCAAAAGATGACAGAAGGAAGGCCAAGAGACACATGAAAACATGCTCAAAGTCACTTATTATCCGAGAGATGCAAATCAAAACAACAATGCGGTACCATCTCACACCTGTCAGAATGGCTATCATCAACAAATCAACAAACAACAAGTGTTGGAGAGGATGCGGAGAAAAAGGAACCCTCGTGCACTGCTGGTGGGAATGCAGACTGGTGCAGCCACTGTGGAGAACAGTATGGAGTTTCCTCAAAAAAGTGAAAATGGAACTCCCATTTGACCCAA
This sequence comes from Cnephaeus nilssonii, assembly GCF_951640355.1. Lineage (NCBI taxonomy): Eukaryota > Metazoa > Chordata > Mammalia > Chiroptera > Vespertilionidae > Cnephaeus > Cnephaeus nilssonii. The sequence goes on from NC_137071.1 coordinate 113,901,346, forward strand.
TAATCCCACTCCTGGGAATATATCCGAAGAAACTAGAAACACCAATCAGAAAGGATATATGCACCCCTATGTTCATAGCAGCACAATTTACAATATCTAAGATTTGGAAACAGCCTAGGTGCCCGTCAGCAGATGACTGGATCAGAAAACTGTGGTACATCTACACAATGGAATACTATGCTGCCATAAAAAAGAAGGAATTCTCATCATTTGAAGCAACCTGGATGTAATTGGAGAACATTATGCTAAGTGAAATAAGCCAGTCAATGAAAGAAAAATACCACATGATCTCACTTATTTATGGATAATAAAGAACATTATAAACTGATGAATAAAAATATAGATACAGAGACAGTAAAGCATCAAACAGACTGTCAAATTACAGGGGGAAGGTTAGGGAGAGGTGGGGGATAAGTAATCAAATGAAGGACTTGTATGCATGCATATAAGCATAACCAATGGACGCAAAACTTTGGGGGGTGAGGGCATGTATGGGTGTGGGGTGGGGGGGGCAATGGTAAGATATGTACACATATAATACCTCAATAAAAAAAGAAAATACTATTGTTTCCTGTATCAGTTTTCTATTGCTGCTATAATAAATTCCCACATAATTTAGGAGCTTGAAACAACAAAAATTTATTACCTAACTGTCTATAGTTTAGAAGTATGACCTGGGTTTCTCTGAGGTAAAATCTAGGGGTTGGACTCTTTCTGGTGGCTCTAAGGGAGAACCAATTTTCTTACTCATTCAGATTATTGGCAGAACTCATTGATTGTGATTGTAAGAATGCAGTCCAATTTCCTTGCTAATTATCAGCTGAGGGTTATTACTAACTTCTAGAGGCCACCCCCATGCCTGTATCCCCCTTCTATTGCCAATGCCAACAGTGGTTGGTAGAGTACCACTTGAACTTTGAATGTTTACTGCCTCCTCTTTTGTCACATCTGACTGACACTTCTGTCTTCTTCTGTTTTTAAAAACCCATACATTTACATTGGTCCATGTGGATTATCCAGGATTGTGTCCCTATTTATGTTCTATAACTTTAATTCCATCTGCAAAGTCCTTTTGCCATGAAACATAACATACACAGACATACCATGAAGGAACAAATATCACAAGTGACCAAATCCTGCTTACCACACTTTTATGGAAAACCAAATATAGTTTAATATAACTCATTACAATTTCCATGATTTTTATTTCTTTTTCTTGCCTTAATACACATGTACATCTTTCAGTATTAGGATGAATAGAAGTGATGGGAGCTGACGTTTTGCCAGTCTCCAATTTTTAGGGAAAATAATTCAGTCCTTGTATAAAATACAATGTTAACTGTGGGATTTTTGTGTATGTCATTTCTTAAGTTCAGGAATTTTCCTGCTACTCCTAATTGTGTTAGAGTTCCTATACTGAATGTCTGAGTGGGTATTGAATTTTGTCAAATGTCCTTTCTGCATTTATTGAAATGGTCATGTGTTTTTTTCTTCATTCTGTTAATAAGATGAAATACATTGATTAATTTTAAAATGTTAAATCAGGCATGCATTTTTCAGATGTACACTTAGTCACAAGGCATTATACTCTTTATACAATGCTATATCTGATTTGCTAATATTTTGTGAAGGATTTTTCTGTCTAATTCATGAGTAATACTTATATTTCCTTTTCTAAATGTGTTTATGTTTTTTTAAATGTTTGGTAAGGTCAGTTCTGGCCTCATGAAAATAGCTGGGATGCATTCCTTCCTCTTACATTTCTGAAAGAGTTTGTAAAGATTTTATTTTATTTGTTCTTTGATATGCAATTCACCATTGAAACTACTATCGTGGCATAGTTTTCATTGTAAGAAGGTATTTCATTACAAATTCCATTTCTTTAATAGATATATTTGTATTTTCTATGTACTCTTTGGTCAGTTTGAGAAGTTTGTACCTTTCAAAGAATTTATCTATTTCATCAAAGTTATCAAATTTATCAGTATAAATATTATGTTTAGTCATAACATTTCCTTATTTTTTAAAAATATGTAGGATCTCTAGTGATTTTCTCCTTTCCATTCCTGATATTGGTAATTTATGTTTCCTCTCTTTATTTCTAAATCTATTCAATCTAGAGGCTTATCAATTTTATTGACATTTTATTTTTTTATTTTTGTAAAACCCAGCTTTTGGTTTCCTCTATTGTTTATTCATTTACTCTCTCATGGTTTTCTTATCATGATTCTTTCCTTCTATTTTAGGTTTATTTTGCATTTTTATTTTGTGTATTCATAAGGAAGCATTTTAAATCACTTAACTCAGACTTTCTTCTTTTTAAATATGAGCATTTATGCCATATAATTTCCTCTAAAAACTACAGAGCTGTATCTCATTTGTTTTATATCTTTTTTTCAATTTCAAAACATTTTCTTATTTCTCTGTGATTTTTTGAGCCAAGGGTATTGATTAATTGCCAAATATTGGGTATATTTCAGCTATCTTTTAGCTATTAGTTTTTAAATTTATTTTATTCAGGTTCACAACATGGTTTCAATTTGCTTAAATTTATTTAGACTTGCCACATGGCCCTGAACATGGTCTATCACAAATGACCAACAGATATATTAAAAGGTCAAGTTGTTTTTATAGTGTTCTTATGTCTCCTATATCCTTACTAATTTATTTTTCTTATCGCCTAGAAAGAAATGTGAAAATATACAACCTTAAGTGGGGATGTGTTTATTTTTTCCTTTTCTTTCAGTCATTTTCTGTGTTATGTATTTTGAATATATTTTATTAAATGCATACACATTCACGACTATAAGGTTTTCTTAATGAATTGGACCACTGTATTCACAAAGTGTCCCTCTTAACTTCTGTTGATATTAATTTCTCCTGAAGTTTACTTTGTATGACATTAATACTGCCGATCCAGATGTATTATGATTAAGGTTTGCAAGATATGCCTCATTCTATCATTTTATTTCTAACCAGTCTTCAATTTTTATGTTTAAAGTGAGTTTTCTCTAATCAGTAAAAGAAACCAGACAACAATGACATACATTATACTAGAAATTCATGCACGGGGGGTGGGGATGTTAGAGTGTGTATCCCACACCCCAGCCTGCACCCTCTCCAATCTGGGACCCCTCGAGGGATATCCAACAGCCCTCTCACAATCCAGGACTGCTGGCTCCCAACCGTTCACTGGCTTGCCCGCCTGATTGTCCCTAACCACTACTGCCTGCAAGCCTGATCATTCCCTAACCACTCCCCTGCCAGCTTGATCGACACTTAACTGCTCCCCTGCCAGCCTGATTGCCCCTAACTGCCTTCCCCTTCCAGCCTGGTCACCCCTAACTGCCCTCCCCTGCTGGCCAGATTGCCCCTAACTGCCCTCCCCTGCTGGCATGGTCACCCCCAAGTGCCCTCTTCTGCCAGCCATCTTGTGGTGGCCATCTTGTGTCCACATGGGGGCGGCCATATTTGACCTTATGGGGTGGCCATCTTGTGTGTTGGAGTGATTGTGAATTTGCATATTACTTATTTATTAAATAGAATTATATAGGATGAGAGGGTGAGGGAGAGGGGAATAATGATGACTGCTGATAGTTGGGGGTTTCTATTTGGGGATATGAAAATGTTCTGGAATTAGATGGTGGTTATAGTTGAACAATATTGTAAAATAAACAAATAAAGTGTGTTTTTTGTACACAGCATGAAGTTATAATTTGCTTTTTTAACATTTTATAGTCTCTGCCTTTTAATTTGAGTGTTTAGAAATTTTATGTTTAATACAGTTTTTATATTGTTAGCTTTAAATCTACCATTTTCCTATGTTTTTCTATTTGTCCCATATTTTATTTGCTTACTAATTTCCATAATTTTCTGCATTTATTGAGGAAAATTATTATTTTTAATATTACATTTTATATCCACTCTTTATTTAATAACTATTTCCCTTTGTTTCATTTAAGTATTTGTTTTTGGATTGTGATGTGCATCTCTAATTTATCATAACCTGTCTTCAAATAATATAACATTTCACATATAATTTAAGAATTATAGGATTTTATAATAATATACTTTTATTTACTCATTTTTTGTGTTATCATTATTTAAAAATACATTGCTACATAGTTTATAAGCCCCATGATACAGTCCTATCATTTTTACTTTAAATTGTCAATAATGTGTTTAAATTTTTATAAAAATAAAGTTATTTATATTTGCCCACATATTTAACATTATCATTATTTTTATGCAGAATCAAATTTTCATTTAGTATCATTTTTTCCACTCTAAAGAACTTTAACATTTCTTAAAATGTAGAATATTTGCTAGTTTTGTCTTTCTGAAAAAGTATTTATTTTACCCTTGTTTTTGAAGAATATTTTCCTATATATAGAAATCTAAGTTGACAGTTTTTCCTTTGAATAGTTTAGATATGGTTTCATTGTCTTTCTGGCTTGTATTGTTTCTGAAAAGAAGTCTTCATTAGTTCTTGCATAAGCAGTCCCTGATCAATGAAACCCTCTGCAGATCTCTTAAAGCAACCCTCACCTCATTACTCTATCCTGTGAACTCTAAGTTTTTTCATCTCCTTGATCTCTCCACTCCTCTTCAACTCAGAGATTGTCAGCACTGCATCATGGAACCTCTCTCCAAGAAGCAGGCTGGGTACAGTTGTAGGGCTCACCTTATTTATTTCTCCCCCTCAGGAATCACTGTCCTGTGTTGGCTAACGTGTGATATCTAGGAAATGTGTCATATACTTTGACCAGAATTTTAGTTGTTTCAAGTGGGAAGGTAAATTGGTTGCCTCTTTTTACATTTTGCTTGAATCAAGAGTTTCAATTCTGTGGTTTTGGCATTCCAATATAGGAAAACATCTGTTTCATATATTTTATCTAGTTTTGTCATTGTTAACTTTCAGAGGAAATCATGGACAGAAGTGGAAGTTCCCATTAATGATTTTTTAAATTGAATTTATTGGGGTAACATTGGTTAATAACATTATATAAACCTTCAGGTTCACAACATTATAATCAGACATCTGTATACTTTACTGTGTGCTCACCATCCAAAGTCTAGTTACCTTCTACTACCATAGATTTGACCCCCTTTACCCACTTTGCCCTTCCCATACCCTTTCCCTTCTGGTAACCAACATTCTGTTGTCTGTATCTATTAGCTTGCTTTTATTTGTCTTATTTGTTGCTTTATGTTTTATATCCCACATATAAGTGAAATGTGGGTGTTTTTTTTACCTTTTCTGTCTGACTTATTTCACTTAGCATAATACTCTCAAGATCCATCGATGTTGTTGCAAATGGCAAGATTATTCATCTTTTTTTATGGCTATGTGTTATGCTATTATATATAAGCACCACATCTTTTTCCAGTCATACATCAAAGGGCACTTAGGTTGTTTCCATGTCTTGGATATTGTAAAAAAGTTCTGTAATGAGTATAGATGTACATATATCTTTATGAATAAGTGTTTTCAAATACTTTGGATCAATACTCAGAACAAGGATTGCTGGGTCATATGGTAGTTCTATTCTTAAATTTTTAGGAACATTCATACTGTATTCCATAGCAGCTATGAAAATTTACATTTCTACCAGCAGTATATGAGGGTTCCCTTTTGTCCACATCCTCTCCAACAGTTGTTATTTCTTGTCTTTTTGATAATAGCCATTCTAACAGGTGTGAGGTGATAGCTCATTGTGATTTTGATTTGCATTTCTCTAGTAACTAGTGATGTTGAACATCTTTTAATATGTCTGTTGGCCATCTGTATGTCTTCTTGGAAAAAGCATCTGTTCAGGCCATCTCACCATTTTTGTTTGTGCTATTTTCAGTATTAAAGTGTTTAGGTATATAGAACAGTGATTAGACAATCATATACTTCACAAAGTGTCCCCCCTGGAATTTTCAGTACCCACTCGGCATCATACATAGTAGTTGCAATATTATTGACTACATGCCCATGACTATTATGTAACAACCAATTTGTACTACTTTTTTATAAATAACTAGAGGCCTGATGCATGAAATTTGTGCACGGGAAGGGGGGTGTCCCTCAGCCCAGCCTGCACTCTCTCCAATCTGGTACCTCTCGAGGGATGTCCAACTGCCCGTTTAAGCCTGATCCTGGTGAGATCGGGCCTAAACAGGCAATCGGACATCCCTCTCACAATCCAGGACTGCTGGCTCCCAACTGCTCACCTGACTGCCTGATTGCCCCTAACCGCTTTTGCCTGCCAGCCTGATCACCCCCTAACCATTCTGCTGCCAGCCTGATCGACGCCTAACTGCTCCTTGCCTGACCTTTTGCCCCTAACTGCCCTCCCCTGCCAGCCTGGCCAAACCTAACTGCCCTCCCTTGCCAGTCTGATCGCCCCTAACTTCCTTCCCCTGCCGGCCTGGTCGCCTCCAACTGCCCTCCCCTGCTGGCCTGGTCACCCTTAACTTCCCTTCCTTGCCAGCCTGGTCACCCCTAACTGCCCTCCCCTGCCAGCCCGGACACTCCAGCAGTGGCGGAGTGGCCCCCAGGGCCCCCGGCCAGGCTGACAGGCTCGGACACTCCAGCAGCAGTGGAGCGGTGAGCCTGGATATGCCCCCTCTGGCAGCGGATCCAGCCTTGCCACTCAGCTCCCACGGCCCCCGGCCAGGCTGACAGGCCCGGACACTCCAGCAGCGGGGCTGAGGGGATTGGGCGCCACCATCTTTGTGACAGAGTGATGGTTAATTTGCATATTACTCTTTTACTAGATAGGATTATTTATTGAAAGCATTATAATGTGTACTTCTTAATCTCTTCACCTCTCACCCAGTCACCCAAATCCCCTCACTTCTGGCAACCACCAGTCCACTCTCTGTGTTTATGTGTCTTTTTCAATTATATTTATTCATTTATTTTGTTCTTTAGATTCCCAATGTTATTGCCAATGGTAAGATTTCATTCTTTTTATGGCCGAGTAACAATCCATACCATATATGTACCAGCACTTTTTTATCCACTCCTCTACTGATGGACACTTGTGTTGCTTCTATATCTTCACTATTGTAAATAAAGCTGCGATGAACATAGAGGTGCATATATTCTTTCAAATGAGTGTTTTGGGTTTCTTCAAATATAGTCCCAGAAGTGGAATTGCTGGATCATAAGGCAGTTCTATGTTTCACTTTTTGAAAACCCTCCATACTGTTTTCCATAGTGCCTCTGCCCATTTTATAATTGGATTGTTTTTTTTTTTGGTTGTTAGGTTGTGTGAGTTTTTTATGATTTTTATATTAGCCCCTTCGTGGAAGTATCATTTGCTTTTATATTATTCCATTTGTTTTGTTGCTTCTTTGTTGTGCAGAAGCATTGTAGTTTGATGTAATCCCATTAATATATTTTTGCTTTTGTTTGCCTTGCCTTTGGAGTCAAGGTCATAAAAACACTTCAGACTAATTTTCATAATCTTAGTGCCTATGTTTTGTTCTATGTATTTTATTGTTTTAGGTTTTACATGCAAATCTTTAAACCATTTGAGTTCATTTTTTGTATGGTGCAAGAAAGTTGTCTAGTTTCATTCCTTTGCATTTGGCTGTCCAGTTTTCCCAACACCATTTATTAAAGACTTTCCTTTTTCCATTGTATATTATTAACTCCTTGTCAAAAATTAGTTTCCTGTTTATCTGTGGGTTTATTTCTGGGCTCTCAATTCAGCTTTACTGGTCTATGTATCTGTTTTTCACCATAAATGCTTTTGAATGTGCTTTAAGTATGGGTTATATTTTCAGAGGAGATCTAATTGAATATAAAACGGGTAAGAGGATGAAGAAAAGAAAAAAATAGATAAATTAAATGACTAATATGGAGTAAAAACTATGATGGAATAAATGATAATTTCAGTTTTGGATATGTATAACTTATGGTATCAAGGCATCCAGAAAGCTATCAGTCAGGAAATTGGAAATACAGGGCTGGAATTTTGGAGAAAGGTCATAGCTATATTGCCAAGGAAGAAAGAGAGAAGAAGGAAATAATGTTGGAAAATAGCCTTGAGGCTTATTCATATTTATAATTGCAACACTTAGCATAATGCTTGCAAGTTGTAACTGTTCAGTAGATATATGTTGAATAAATAAATGAAAAAAATCAGCACTTCATTTAATATAAAGAATAAGGGGAAAAGTCAGATAAAGGATGGTTAGAGGGGCAAGAGTTTCCTTGATACTAAATTCTTAAAAACAAAGTCCTGCAAAGTTTAACTAATGAGCATTAAAAAAACACACCTGTATTGAAAGAAAATATAATTCAAAATCAAGGGAAGAGTAGTATTTTTATATCTATCTCTATTTTCTATGTGTAACCTACAAAATAAATGATATGATATACAGGGGTGGACAAAAGTAGATTTACAGTTGTTCATAGAAAAATAATACATAAATAATAAATAATAACACAGGAATATACTCTGTGTTTTACATGCTCACAACTGTAAACCTACTTTTCCCCCACCCCTGTATACATACTTTTCTGTGTAGTCATTACCTGGCCCTTATTGCCTATCAGATCAAGCTGACTCATTATTTCATTCCTCTCTAAATTTATAAATAGAAGACTTAAGATATCTATTGAACCATCTGGGTTGCCTCTTATCTTTCCTTTAGTGTGGTAACTGAATGCTTTCTAAGCACAAATGAAATGAGCAGTTGATGAAAAAAACTTTCCATCTGTAATAAAACATTTAGAAGAATAAAAAAAGATATCTGCAGAACCAAAAGTAATTGGCACTGCACTGTGTGATTTTTACTCACCCAGTTTTTCATTGGTGAAGTCATCCAAGACTTTAGAAATGTATTTTCCAACAGAGCATCAGTTTCCAAATGAAAACTTTGCTTTGCTATTATATTGGCTACCTGAATTACACTACTTCTTATCTGCTATTGAAATATAAGTGGCTTTTGTTTAATTAAATAGAGCTATTAATCTAGACAATATCATAATTGTAACCAGATTTCTTTAGGAAAAAAGTTAATTGCATTTCCAGGCAATCAATATAATTTATTTTAATCTTATTTTATTTAACATAGCATCAGCAATCTAATCCTTTAAACTCTATTCTCCCTAGAGGTCATTTTTATATTTTATAAAAAGTAAATGTTATTCCATAACATAACTTAACTTCCAAAGAAAAATATCTAAAAATATTTAAAATCTCTTATATGAACATTTAAAAATGATAGTTAAATTTAACTTTCTGAATTGGGCAAATATATCAACTATAGAATGATAAGAAGAAGAACACTTCCCAGCTGGTGTTGCTCAGTGGTTGAGCATGGAGTATGAACCAGAAGGTCATGGCTCAGTTCCAAGTCAGTGTACATTCCTGGGTAGCAGGCTCCATCCCTAGTGTGGGGTATGCAGGAGGCAACTGATCAATGATTCTCTCTCATCATTTCTATCTCTCCCTTCCTCTCTGAAATCAATAAAAAAAGTATATATTTTACAAGAAGACTGTCTTTTCACATGGTTAGAATTTTACCTATTTGTCATGAAAATTAGCCATTCAAAACCTTTGAGCTTTATTGAATCATTTTGTGATCAAGATATACTTTGCGATAGGAAATATATTGATAAAGTTAATGCATATTAAAACCTCAGACTTAATTTTATGAAAAATAAAAGTAGCTGGTTTACTTGTCCTCTGCCTTTTCTAAAACTCTGCTGCTCATTGAAACAATATTATCTTATTTAAAACTATTTTGACCATGTCATTTCTCTTTTCAAAAGCCTGCAGTTTCTTGCCAGTACATTTTGGAAGATTCTATTACCAAGTGTCTATGACCTCTGTTGTTCTCGCTTTCCCATCTCATTATGATTCAATTCACCAACTTTATTTTTAGATACTCTCTAACATGATTTTCTCTCCAGACAAGAAAACTAACTTCTCATCCCTAATGAAACTTACTTCTGTATATCTGCCCCCACAGGTTAACACTGCATTGTTCAGTGACCATTCTCCTTGGTTATATTTCTACTTAATTTCTTTTAGAGTCTTGACTTAAAAATATTCTATTACAGGGATTCTTCCTTAATTAGCACAAATCTTATATATATATATATATATATATATATATATATATATATATATATACACACACACACACACATATATATATATGTGATTAGTTTTATATATATATATATATGGTTACTTATATATACTTTTATATATATTATATATATATATATATATACACACACTATATATATATATATAGGTATATTTCTCTACCATTGATTCTTACAGCTTACTGTACATAATCAGCACTTGTTTATATATTTATTTCACACATTATTGTTGTCATTTTCACAGTTGTTTCTCTCTTGGTAACTCGTTATGACCTGATTTTACACTAGTTCATATGTCTCTCTAAATTGGAATTCTAAGGCACATTTATCCAGCACAGCCATCTCCACAAAGCCATATTATATCAGGGAAAGAAAGCTGGCCCTGGAGTCACAGCCCACATTCCAGTCCTAGCTCCAACACTTACTAGCGGTTTGACCTTAGGTAGCGTACCTAACATTTCTGAGCCTCCATTTCTCCATGTCTAAAATGGGGTAATAACAGTAGCTGCTCAATAACTATAAACCTAACCAATGGACACAGACAACAGGGGGGTGAGGGCATGAGTGGGGAGGTAGGGGGGTAATGGGGGAATAAGGACACATATGTAACACCTTAATCAATAAAGAAATTAAAAACCACTTTAATTTGAATATTAAATTAGATCAGCATATAGAAAGCATTCAGTAATTGAAGGTTTTACATCATTATTATAGCCCATCCTATGATATTAATACTGCGGCTGATAACAGATCTCTTGTTTCTGGGCGGCAGCTGCCATAATCTTGTTGCCCTTCGCAGATTTGCTGGACTGCACGTATACTCTATAGGCTGCTTCCTGCTAGCAGGCCACTCTCACAGTTGTTTACATTATAGTTGTTCCATTTCTGCTATCTTTCTTCAATAAGTTCTTCATTCCTAGGGATTTGCTGAAAGATCTTTTACCCATGTGGCCCCATCCACTTTGATGGCAGTAGGCAGGCATATTCAGAAAGTTAGTCTAGAATTCATAAACTCTGTGTACAGTTAGAAAGTGTTAAGTACCTTCAGGGAGATACAGAAAAAATATATGAGTTCAGAAAAGTGGGCACTTGTAATAAACTGTCAACTACAAAGATGCTTACAGTCTTATAAATCAATTTACTTATTATTAATATTCTTTATTTATAAGATATCTGGCAGGCAAATATGTGAATAGAGAATTAAAAATTGGATATTTAAGCAATGATTTCATTAATAAATTTAGCTGAAAACCTTACTAAGCCAATTAAAAATGACAGAACCCTAATCTATTGCTAATGGACATGTAAAATAGTTATACAATCAGTTTGGTAAGTTATTTGACAATCAAATAATAAAAAAAAAAACATGTCTACTTCAAAATCCAGCAAATAACTGCTAGGTATACACTGAGGAAAAATGAAAATGAATGCATATATCCAAAGAAAGATTTGTACAGGTGACCTCTTAGCAACTTTATTGTTAATAGCCCAAACAACACTAAAAATAACTCAAATATCCATCAAGCATGAATAGATAGATTATGGTATATTCAAAAAATGGAATACTATCCAGCAATAAGAAATACAAACTACTGATATATGGAACATCATGGATGAATAAAAAAAACAACAACAGTATGTCAAAGAAAAAAAAAAGAAGGCAGGCAGAAAAATAGTGTATGATGTATGATTTAAATTATATGAGGTTCTGGAACAGACAAGGCCAATTATGGTACTAGAAACCTAGAAACCAGAAGAGTTGTTAACATTGGAGGAATAGTGAGTGGGAAAGGTGTTGTCTGGAAAGCAGCATCTCTGGGGGTGATGAGAATGTAATACTAATCTAGATAGCTGTTACAAGAATATGTCCATGGGTAATATTTCTTCAGGAAGTACACATTTGACTATATATAGGTTATACTTCAATAGACAATGCAAAAAATGCAAAGCAACAAAGAGACAGATGTCTAGCAAAAGGTGACTTCTACAATGTGTAAATAATGTTTACCTGTGAAGGTGGAGGAGTATAAATATCATAGATATATAGTTTACATACATAAATTTGTTTTCTTAATTCCTCTAACATTTGCTAGAATATACTTTCCTTTTTAAGAGCTTTGTTTATTGTTTTTTGTTTTGTTTTGTTTTGTGTGTGTGTGTGTGTGTGTGTGTGTGTGTTGTTTTTTTTTTTTTTAGAGAGAGGAATGGAGAAGGAGAGATAGAAGCACAGATGATCGATCAATCGGCTGCCTCCTGCATGCCCCCTGTTGGGGATCGAGTCCCCAACCCAGGCATGTGCCCTGACCAGGAATAGAACCAGTGACCTCTTGGTGAATGGTAGGATACTCAACCACTGAGCCATTAATTATTACTTTATATCTTTAAAATATATCGAAGTTATGATGCATTATCACTATTGGCATGGGGCTCCTGATCCCTCAAGACAAATGTTTACAACTCTTCTAAAATAAAAGTTATTATTGGCGTGGCAGGCAGCAACATATTTATCTATGGATCACTTAATAGGATAGCTCATTGTTAGTCTAGTTTAATAACTTGATCTTGTTCCAATTTTGAAACCTATAACATCATGGAGGACTATTTTTGTGGATGCATACATGACCATCTTCTATATTTTTAAAGATTCTTTTGTAAGCACTCATGTCCTAAGGCTAATGCTGCATTTCAGTATTTTTTAAAACAAACTAGCAAATGCCATAGTGCTGGCAAATTAATAAGTTCTGACTTATTGGAAGTGAGATCTCTCTCTTGTCTGTTCTCTCCATCATCCAATCATTTTCTAAGCTTTATGAAGATGTTCTTAAAATTGGGATGAGAAATATCTAAGCCCATAAATGTAGAGAGAAGGAAAACATAAAACAGGCTGTACAAAGCTATTTCACATGAGAATGTTCTTCAAGTGTATCTTTGTTCAAATAAATTTTAGCTGACATTTAAGTGAACACTGACATGTCAAAATAGTTAATAACAACTAACAATTGTGTATCACCCTCTAATTTACAGAGTGCTTTTTGTAGGTTTTGTCTCATTTGGTAGCCTATTGTATTTAGACAGGAACATTTAATGGAATGTTGTGTTTATAAACTGTCCCATACTACAGTCTTGTTACTTGACTAGAACCATTATGGATATGGCATCTGGACTTTAATTCTGAATATACCAATGCCTCTTTCATTTTGTTTTTGTGGAGCATTAAGCTGTTCCACATAAGTAGATTTCTTAGATTACTACAGTTTATCATTTAAAGCACTGAGACGTTTAATTATAATCACTTTTAAGGAGAATCATGATAAAATTTACATAAAATTTTATCACCTTTTTACAAGTTACATTTGACATGTTTTATAGTTATAAAATAGTATATGACTACATTATAATATCTGGAAAATACAAAGTGTGTAAAGAAAACAATTCTACAATTCAAAGATAAACATTGTTAATATTTCACCTTGACTTAAGCCTATTTACAGAAAAATATATTTCTATGTGAATATAGTTATATATTAATCATACACTATACAAACTGTTTTATCTTGCTTTTTAAATCAATATTATATCATGAAAATTGTTTTTATATTACTTCATATCTAGACATACTATAAAAATTACTAGTCATATTTTCTATATCCTTTTGATCCACCTTCTAAGATAATTGTGAATTGTATTACAATTTAATTAAATAAGTGTTTAATCAGTTTCACAATTATGTTTACATTAAAAATTAAGGATGCTTAAATTATAAATAACAGACTTCAATCTATTTTCATAAATCTATATATCATACTACATAATTTATAAAGGAGAATTGAACAACCATTCAGTGAATAAAGAATCTATGCTATGTGGTTGGAAATAATATTTTAATAGAGTTATTCTATAATTCTTTATACTATTCTAAAACATGATCTCAATCTTGAGTAACTGTGAAAGGTTACAAATAGATTTATTGTCTAGAAAATTCTTAATAGGGTTAAATTTAAATGCAGCATACTCTATGTTTCTTATTATTTTTCTTCATATTGAAATACAAAATGCTAACAATAAACAATATTTCAAGGAACCAAAATTAACCCAAGTTTCAAAATATATATATGCTATTAAGTATCCTATAAAATAAAGATATAATATGTAAATTGACCAACACACAAGATGGCCACCCACATGTGGACACAAGATGGCCACCACAAGATGGCCAACAGGGGAGGGCAGTTGAGGGTGATAGGGCCAGGAGGGGAGGGCAGTTGTGGGTGATCAGGCTAGCAGGGGAGGGCAGGTGGGAGGGACCAGGCCTGCAGGGGAGGGCATTTAGGGTTGACCAGGCCTGCAGGGAAGGGCAGTTCGGGGCAACCAGGCCTGCAGGGGAGGGCAGTTGGGAGAGACAAGGCCTGCAAGGGAGGGAAGTCAGGGGGGGACCAGGCCTGCAGGGAGGGCATTTGGGGGGGACCAGGCCTGCAAGGGAGGGCAGTTGGGGGTGACCAGGCTGGCAGGGGAGGGCAGTTAGGGGTTTCCGGGCTGGCAGGGGAGGGCAGTTAGGGGCAATCTGGCAGGCAGGGAAGGGCAGTTAGGGGTGACCAGGCTGGCAAGGGAGGGAAGTTAGGGGTGACCAGGCCAGCAGGGGAAGGCAGTTGGGGGGGACCAAGCCGACAGGGGAAGACAGTTAGGGGTGACCAGTCCAGCAGGGAAGGGCAGTTAGGGGAAATTGGGCCACCAGGGGAACAATTAGGCATCGATCAGGCTGGCAGGGGATCGGTTAGGGGGGGTGATCAGGATGGCAGACAGAAGCAGTTAGGGGCAATCAAGCAGGCAGGCAGGTGAGCGGTTGGGAGCCAGCAGTCCTGGATTGTGAGAGTTATGTCCGACTGCCCATTTAGGCCCGATCCCCTAAATGGGCAGTCGGACATCCCCAAAGTGGTCTCAGATTGGAGAGGATGTAGGCTGGGCTCAGTGACACACCCCCTGTGCACAAATTTCATGCACCGGACCTCTAGTGAAGTAATAAGATAGCATAAAAGTAGAATAAAAAGCCCTCTGAAATATTATGGAAATGAACATATCTCTGTATTATGGACTCAGAACACTTCAAGGTGCCTTCCGCCCTTGAGATCATAGGAAATACATTAAAATGGGGTTGACATCTGCATTTATATTGAGTATAGGTACAAAGCTAGCTACCTACTCAAATATGCTTTATATAGTTCCTTCTCCACATTGAGAATGACAGATGATAAATATAAACCCTTAGGGCTTTATTTATAAAGTCACATGTGTACATTAACATTGGCACTGTTTATGAAAAGAGACTGACTGGATAAAAATAGTCAAGCGTGATAACCCAATGAAGTGCTCAGAGAATGTTGTTAAACACATAGTCAACTACAAACCAGTTGGCCTTGTATTCTAGGGCCAATTATTCAGAAAACTCTAATGTAAATTTTCCTTAAGTTACACGAAACCACAATTTTTTCTTTGAATTTTAATGTGAACACAGTAATTCTACAAGCTCCACGAGGCATTTTGTTCTTGTATTCCTAGCACCAAGTATAGTGCCAGACATTTAGTCAGTGCTCAATAAATAGTTTCATTGAATGAATAAATATAGATTGATTATAAAGTAACTGGAAATTAGAAATAGGGCATTCTGGGGAGATCAAATGTTATAGTTATATATAACAATATTCATATACATATATATGTATATCTGCATAACAAAGTAATTAAAAAACACAAAAGCCTTATTAAAGAAAGTTTTTTTAAAAAATATATATTTTATTGATTTTTTACAGAGAGGAAGAGAGAGGGATAGAGAGTTAGAAACATCGATGAGAGAGAAACATCATCGATCAGCTGCCTCTTGCACACCCCCTACTGGGGATGTGCCCGCAACCAAGGTACATGCCCTTGACCGGAATCGAACCTGGGACCCTTGAGTCTGCAGGCCAACACTCTATCCACTGAGCCAAACCGGTTTTGGCTTATTAAAGAAAGTTTTAATCAATACTCTCCCCTGAGAAATGTTTCATTTAAAAACTTTCATCCCTTTATTGCAAAAGATCTGAGCTAAGACATTTTAAGAAAGCAATATGATTTAACTTGGTAATAATATGTTTAATATTTTCAAAAAATACAGCAAAACTTCCAGGTATTATGTAAGGAGGTATAGGGCAGGGGTTGATACATGCAGATATTATCACAGGAAGGCTAGGCCTTTACAAAATACTGACCTTAAATTTTTACTATTTTTTCTTTTTCTACCTCTGGTACTCAAAGCTAATGTTGTCTATTTTTCTAGGAATTATCTCCAAAGGTAGTGTCTTTGAGTGTTCTGGCTGTTGTAAATGGGACCTATGTCAGTGAAAGTTGTGAGTTGGTGTTGATCTTTTTAAGTTCAATATTACTTATGTAATCTGCATATAGTACATTGAAGATTTTCTTTGCTCAAAGAAAAAAAAATTAAAGCTCTTAAACAAAATACTGTTGTATTCTGTCCATGTGTATTTCTATATACATGCACATGCCTTTGTGTAAGTCTTAGATATGTATATTCATTTTACTTGTGCTGGAGAGTGTTTGTATGCAATTTATTAAAATATGTCATCATTCACCTAGTGATTTTATAAAAACACCACAATTGCCATTCCACACATCGGAAATATTGTCCTCTGCTGCAACATAAAAGCAAAACTTTGTATGTCTTATTCATCTCAATGTGTTTTGTGGTAATAAGTGATTTATGACTCTTTTATCCTTTTTATTCAGTGAATGTTGGTATAACAGGATGACAGTTTGTTCATCAAAGCTTGATGGAATTGCTTTCCATGATATTTAAATAATGAATGCCATTTTTATTTTATTTTTATATATTTTTATTGATTTCAGAGAGGAAGAGAGATAGAAACATCAATGATGAGAGAGAATCATTGATCAGCTGCCTCCTGCGCGCCCCCTACAGGGGAACCAGCCCGCAACACAGTTATGTGCCCTTGACCGGAATCGAACCTGGGACCTTTCATTTCACAGGCTGACGCTCTATCCACTGAGCCAAACCAGCGAAGACTGAACGCCATTTTTAAATAATTGGTATTACAAAATCCTGTTCTGGTGTATTTTCTCATTAAAAGTGTGGTGTGTGTGTGTGTGTGTGTGTGTGTGTGTGTGTGTGTATTTGTGTGATGTTGATATGGAGATTTTCTACTGCTATCTTTCATACAGTTGTCAATGATCTCTCATTCAATTTAGTGGTTCTTTTATTCCCCACCCATTAGAAATAAAGGAATGCAATTTTTAAATTGAGTAAGAGATGCCAAAGTCAAGAATACAGATTTCTGTCAATATAAAGAGGTTTTTATGGTGTTGGAGGGGTATTTTATATTATTGCCTAACCTCCATTGAAATGCCAGAACTTAATTCGAAAAATCAGAAGGAGCTCATTTGTACAGTAATGGGCTCTTTTCTCAGCTTCCAAACAACTCTTTATGAGTTAGGCAATTAAGTAAGGGCAGTAACTCTTTGAGTCTCCCTAAAAACCAAACACATGATAACTGAGTGGTTTTTAAGTGTATTAAAATTAACATAATATATCAGGGTACAAAGCTTTAGTTAATTCCTAGGGTATTATCCCTATTTTGCAGATGAATAAACTAAAACTCAAAAGGGCTAAAAACATTGAACAAGGTCTTCTAGAACTAATAAGAGAGCTTACTTTCCATCATTGTCCTCATACTGCAAAACCTGTGCTTCCTTTTCTCCTCTGTGATGTCTCCCAGCAATGTTAACACTGTATTTAGAAGACTACATTTTAACTTAAAGTCTTTAATTGTATATCCATTTCCAATTTGTTCTCATGTTTACTCAGAAAATTCATTGAATGTAAATGAACATTTGCCTTTCAGTCAGTATTCCCTAGAAAAAAATCCCAACCCTCTTCTAGTGAAAAACTCCACTGCTATTTTGAGAACATACTTATTGCACTGAATTGTTTGAAATGCTTCATAGGGTAAAATACCAGGCTTGTGGGAGGGGGGTTGCTCCAGCTCTGGCTAGATTTGAAATGTCAGGTTGAGTCATTTCCCGGTATTCTGGAAGAATGTGAGACAATAGGGAACATTTGGAGATGCCAGATACATACAATGTGGCATCCAGACCAAGGGGAGTGATAGGTCAGTGCCTGGCAGATGGCATAATGAGCTGGAGAGACTACTGGCAGATGGACTTGACAATTTGGGTAAAGCAAAAGAGCTTTTCGCTACCAACACAAAGCACAAGGAAGGTAGTGAAGGAGTCTATTCCCTTCTGATGATGATGCCAACTTGGATTTAGCAGATGAGATAGTGAGGATGAAGCATGTGGAAGATAGTAAGTCTTTGGTCAACTATATTCTTATGTGTGGAGGGGCATATTTTAATGTACCCAGTCATAATTTTATGTCATCTAGGTAAAGTAAAAATTTATAAGTTGCTTATTAATACTGTAGTGTTAAACTGCAAACCTTATTCCAGCCTTCATGAGTTACGAAAATTAACTTCAATTATATATTTGATATTAGAAAAATGAGATACCCATACTACTTAAAATAACTCTAGTAAGTGGATTTTCTAAGCTAGATTTTTGCTGTAAGACTACTTAAAAGGAGGCCCTATTTTTTTCATTTATTGATTAAGATAGCTTTTTGTGTGTGGGATGTTCTTTCAGTCTAAAAAGATGATGAAATTATTACCCAATAACAGATCATTGAGATGCTTTCTCTAGCAGTGATGATTAATTTGTATCAATCCAGTCAAACTCTTTTAGCCATCTGTAATATATACAATGTTGAATAATTGATTGGAAATTTCTGGTATAAAATATATCTGATCTTTAGACCCTGAAAAAGTCTCTCCCAACTTTCTATGAAAATATCACAGGAGAGAAACCAAGATGGCAGCATAAGTAAACACCTGAACTTGCTGCCTCGCACAACCACTTCAAAATTACAACTAAAAGACAAAGCGGACATCATCCAGAACCACAGGAAGGCTGACTGAGTGGAAATACTACAACTAGAAGGAAAGAGAATAGTGCACTGAGACTCAGAGGAGGTAAGGAAGTAAAGTGCAGAGGTACCACGTGAGCGCGGAAAGGTCTGGCAACTGAGGACGCGGTTGTCTTTTCAATCTGGAGGGAGACACAAGCTACCGACTGCTCTGAACTCCACTTCTGGGTGGGACTCTGGGGACCCAGACTCATATGGGGAGAAACTGGACTGTCTGGCAGCGGGCCAGGACACGAGGGTGGATTTCTCTCAGAGGTGCTTGCAGCAATTACCACAGGACACTGAGACCCGGGGGCCTCTTAGGGCAGGGCTTAAGGTCAGTCATTGCTTTTTGCTTCACCCTGTTGATTCCCTGAGACCACACCCCACCCAATTTACAACCCCACCCAAGCTGTGCGCAGAGGCTTTGGCATAGGAATGGCCTGGCCCTTTGCAATCTGAAACCTAACAAACTGCAGCTAGGTCAAAGAGCCCCAGAGCCTCCAAAAGAAGACCCAAGGCTCGAGAGCAGCTTGCATTGCTTCACAGCTGGGCCTCTTCTGTGAACCTCCAAACCCCAAAGAAAGAGAAGGAATCTGCAAATCTCTCTGTAGCTCCTGCTGGGTGGCCTCTCTCCTTGGAAATCCAAGAGCCAGTGTACCCAGTGGTCAAAGAGAGAACATCCAGACTACAACCCTTCAGATCCATAAGAGACACACTCAGGGGGCAGACTCAGTGAGTGCCAAAGCCCCACTGAAGCAAGTCTTGCCCCATAAGGGTGTCTCCAGCACAGAAGTTCTCCCATCATAGACACAACTGATCCTCCCAGCTAATTGGCCTGGAGGTCAATTCGTCCCAGTGATACCAACAACAATCAAGGCTTAACTACAACAAGAATGTGTGCACAGCCCACAAAGGGGTGCACCAAGAGTGTCTACCCAGTTAATTAGGGAACCTGAGCCACTGGGCTCTATAGGACACCTAGCACACAAAGCCACGCTATCAACACAGGGAAGCAACCAAAATGTGGAGACAAAGAAACAGGTCACAAATGACAGAAATGGAGGAAAGCAAACTACTGGATATAGAGTTCAAACCATGGTTGTAAGTTATTCAAGAATCTTCTAGAAACCACCCATAAATTTCGTGAGACCCTCAAGGATATGAAAAAGAACCAACTAGAAATTAAGCATACACTGACTGAAATAAAGAATAATATACAGAGATCCAACAGTAGACTACAGGATCCTAAGAATCAAGTCAAAAATTTGAAATAGGAAGAAGCAAAAAATACCCAACCAGAAAAGCATAAAGAAAAAAGAATCCAAAAATATGAAGATAGTGTAAGAAGCACCTAGGACAACTTCAAGCATACCAACATCCTAATTATGGGGGTGCCGGAAGAAGAGAGAGAGCAAGATATTGAAAACCTATTTGAAGAAATAATGACAGAAAACTTCCCCCACCTGGTGAAAGAAATAGACTTACAAGTCCAGGAAGCACAGAGAACCCCAAACAAAAGGAATCCCAAGAGGACCACACCAAGATACATCATAATTAAAATGCCAAGGGCAAAAGACAAAGAGAGAATATTAAAAGCAGCAAGAGAAAAACAGTTACCTACAAGGGAGTACCCATACGACTGTCAGCTGATTTCTCAACAGAAACTATGCAGGCCAGAAGGGAGTGGCAAGAAATATTCAAAGTGATGAATAGCAAGAACCTATAACCAAGATTACTCTACCTATCAAAGCTATCATTCGGAATTGAAGGTCAGATAAAGACCTTCACAGATAAGAAAAAGCTAAAGGAATTCAGCACCGCCAAGCCAGTATTATATGAAATGCTGAAGGGTATTCTTTAAGAAGAGGAAGAAGAAGAAAAAGTAAAGACAAAAATTATCAACAACCGAATGACAACAAATACATATCTATCAACAAGTGAATCCAAAAGTCGAGTGAATAAAAAGTCTGATGAACAGAATAAATTGGTGAATATGATAGGATCAGGGGCATAGAAAGGGAGTGGATTAACAATTCTCAGGGGGAAGGGGGTGTGGGGGTGCGGGAAGAGACTGGACAAAAATTGTATACCTATGGATGAGGACAGTGGGGGGGGTAAGGGCAGAGGATGGGGTAGGAACCAGGTGGAGGGGAGCTATGGGGGGGAAAAAGGAACAACTGTAATAATCTGAACAACATTTATTAAACATTAAAAAAAGAAAATACTACAAATCTACAGAAAATGATGAGAACACAAAGGGCCAAAGATAATCTATATATAAAAAAGGCTAAGTAACCATCACATCTGAAACAACCAAATGGATGACCAAACAGGCTGTGTGGGGCAACCAGGCTGGCAGGGGGATTAGTGAGGGGCTACCAAGTGACCGAGCAGCAGGTTGTGTGGGGCGACCAGGCCAGCAGGCGTGTTAGTGATGGGCGATCAAACAACTGAGCAGCAGGATGCGTGGGGAGACCAGGCTGGTAGGGGGTTTAGTGAGGGGTAACCAAATGACTGAGCAGCAGGCTGCATGGGGCAACAAGGCCAGCAGGGGGGTTAGTGAGGGGTGACCAAACGACTGAGCAGCAGGCTGCATGGGGCTACCAGGCCCACATGGGGGGCAGTCGGGGAAGACCAGACCAGCAGGGAGGGCAGTGAGGGGCAACCAGGCCAGCAGAGGGGGGCAGTGAGGGACGACCAGGTTGGCAGGGGGGCAGTTGTGGGAGACCATGCCAGCAAGGGGTGCAGTAATGGTCGACCAGGCCAGCAGGGGGGCACTAAGGGGCAACCAGGCCAGTGGGGGGGGGCAGTTGGTGGTGACCAGGCCAACGGGGGTGGGCAGTTAGGTGCAATCAAGCAGGCAGGCAGGTGAGCAATTAGGAGCCAGTGGTCCCAGATTGTGAGAACACAAAGGGCCAAAGATAATCTCATTGCTGGTTTAGGCCCAATCCACAGTACATCCCCTGAGGGGTCCCAGATTGGAGAGGGTGCAGGCTGGGCTGAGGGGACACCCTGTGCATGAATTTCATGCACCGGGCCTCTAGTAACAAATAAAATAAATTTAAGAAGCAACAAAAGCCAGTATCTGGGCTAATGAGACCAGACCAAATAAGAAACTAGCAAAAATTTGCTTCATGAAAGTAAGATGGGTGAGGTTATGGAATTCTACACTGTGGCCCATGGCTCAGAGTCCCAGGATCTATACTAACCAGAACTCTGGTCAACCATATCTCTATGCGAAGGTACTACTTTATGAGGCAAACAGAATATGCCTACCCTCAATCATCATTTTATGTTCATTGAGAGATTGCAACTCCCAGAAAAATGATGGGACAGACAATTGGTAGTCAACATTTTATCATAGAAACATGTAAGAAAGACCCACAAATAAACTGCTATATCTGCAAGCTGGAAATGATAAATTTTATTGTACATTATGGAATAAGGCTGGATGTAGAAAAAGTTATTGAAGTAAAGCTAAACTATGTTAAGGGCCTGGCAGCTAAAAACTGGAAATAGGGCTACAATATATAGATATTAACCTAACCTCTAACTATGGACCAAAAAAGTTTTTCAATCATTCTTTGAGTTGGCAAAGACTGGGATCAAGGGCAAACAACTCAGTGGTTCTGTTGCTTAATATTTTGTAGGAAGAAAACTTGCTTAAGTTGAAAATAAAAGACAAACTCAGGACACGAGCCATGAAAACATCACATGAGAATGGGGAAATGAAACAAAAAATTAAAAACACACACAGAATATCACAGCAAATGAGTCCCTGTAAGATCCAGGAGAAAATATCACAAAACTCTTTGACATCCTAAACATAACAGGTGGGAGGAGACATTACTTGAGGATACAAAAGCACAAAGTCATATGGACAACATTCTGAGATGATGGGGTGATGGGGTGATTCTGAGATGATGGGGTGATGGGCAAGATAAGGAAGGGTTTCAATGAAATTAAAATGCAATGTAAGATGAGGAAATTAAAATGCAAATTGAAGTCACTAAAAAGATGAAAGATACTGTAGAATACCAAATTAATAATGTAAAATAAAAACTTGGGAATTTTTACTGCAGTCCTGAGAAGAGGAAAAGGAATGAAAATGGTAGCTATGGAGGAAGAAAACTGGTAATCTAGTCTATGAATAACTGATGTATCTGAGGAACAAATGTAACAGAAGTTATAAAAAATATAGTTGAATACAACTTTCCTGGGTTGGATAAATACCCATTTATTCACCTTGAAAGTGCTTAACTAAATTTCAAGCAAAAATAATGAAAAGAAACCCATATCTAAATATCTGGTTTAACTTTTATATTATAAGGATACATTTTAAAGTTCTGCAGGCATCTGGGAAGGGAAAAATAATAAAGATAATATAGTCAAAAGAAAGATGGCTCCAGATTTATCTGTAACATCTTAGTCCTAACGGCAATATAACATCTAAAGAGCTCTTGTGGAAAAAGGATTTGACATGTCTTTTACATTTAGCCATGAAGACTTGCATGTGTGAAGGCAATAGAAGTAAACCTTCAGCTATGGAAAGATTCAGAAAATATGCCATCCATTTAGACTTTTCAAATAAGTTACTTTAGGCCTTATTTTAGCCAATTGAGAGATTTTTTTAAAGTCCATATTGTGAAAATCACAGCTACCATTGAACTAGCAGAATTTTCTTTACTCAGTTTGGACATCATATTGAGGAATCATGGTGTGAATTCAGATAGATTCTGGCTTATTTCACTTAGCATAATGCTCTCCATTTCCATCCATACAGTTGCAAATGGTAAGAATTTCTTTTTTTACCACAGCATAGTATTCCATTGTGTAGATGTACCACAGTTTTTTAATCCACTCATCTGCTGATGGGCACTTAAGCTGTTTCCAAATCTTAGCTATTGCAAATTGTGCTGCTATGAACATAGATTCGGCAACCTAGAGATGAAACTTGCATTTGTAGTACTGTCCTCAGATGCTATTCTTCTTTTATTTCCACTATTTTTCTAGTACCAGGAAATGTGTTTTTCAAGCCATGTCCCTTATCTCACAGTTCAGATGGAATCTTGTCATATTTAATGGCAATTTTTACAACAATTATTGGTGGTGTACTATTCCAGCACTTGTTAGCAATAGATAAAAATTTTACATAGTCACTGTGTCAGTACATTGTGCCAGAAGAATTGATGAATAAGTTTTCCCCTCTACAAAATCATACCTGATTAAAGGAATATAATGGACTTATTAATTATAAAGAAACCTGAGTAATAATTTACTGTATCATTAAAGCTCACTAAGTGTTTTGACTAATTGCTGCTATAGATTGATGCTTTGTTATCTACCACATCTAAACTCAGGTGTGATCATAACGAATTCAGAAATAACTAAAATTGTGGGGGTGTTTTGAGAATTTTTAGATGGATCTTATTAATCAAAATATCTCATTTGCACTGTAATGTGAAATCCTGTGTAAAAAAAAAAAAGAAAGAAAAACTAGTCAATGCCAAATTATCCACTTCAACTTCAACCAACACACTAATTACATTAAGGTCAATATTTATGGACCCAGATACACATTTATTCATTCAAAGAATATTTATTGAAGAATTCCTATCTTCAAAGAACTTTACTAGGACCTAGATATACAGCTGTGATAACCTTGTCTGGTGATCATTTCTTTTCACTCTTCTTAAACTATTTCTTCAACACATTGTCATATTTAAACCCTTATCATTATGCTTTGATGATCTCCTGCATTTAAACACTCCATGCCCATGCCATAGCACAAAGCCAATCACTCCAACACCACTCTTATCAGAGTCTTCAATTCCCTGATAATTTTTATTTTGACTGATAATCTCTGACTTTATAATAGGCCCCATGATATATAATGAGAAGGTTATTGAACAGAAAATACTGGCAAGCCAAAACAAAACAAAATAATACAAACATGAAACTTATTTCCCAGTGCTACATGTTTCAGAAGCTGGAACTTATTTTACCAATATTATGAGAAAATAAGATAAGGACCAAAAATTGTGACAGAAAAAAAAAGGTTCTACCATTCTCTTCACTGATATTCCCCTATCTCTTCTTGGGACTTTGGAATTCAGTGGTAGATTAGGTTGAATTCCATCTTGGTAAATTTATGTGTAGCTTTGGGGGCCAAAATCTGAAAACTACCTTGACAAGAACTTGTATTATATCATTCCGGCAAACACTATGCAGGGGTTTTATAGGTGAATTTACTCATAGTTGCCAATTATATGTGAAGGCCAGTTGGCTTCTATCATTGAAGAGTGATAAATACTGTGTGTGCACAGTACATATGTGTGTGTGTGTGTGTGTGTGTGTGTGTGTGTAACGTTCCTATAAATACAACTTTGAGGATGATGAATTTAGATATCACTTTACTTCAAGAAAAGAAATCTGTTCAGGGTCACATACTATGAATTGAGGGTCAAGTGAGATTGAAGTAAAGTATGAAACCTATATATAGGTTATTTTAATGTGATGAGAAAATGAGTTGTTATGGAAAGCCAGCAGAAAGTTGGTAGTTATGGAAAGAAGAGGTGATTTAGATAGCTTATTGAAATTTCAGGCCATTTTATTATTTCTTTGTCCATCTTCTTCCTATCTTCCCATTCCTCATTATTTTATTATAAATAAATTTCCATTGTATTTGGATTAGGATGACTTTTTATAAGCAGAAAAAGCAAATTGATTGGTTCAAAAATTGAAAAATCTATATTTAATCCTAGTTTCAATCACCATTATATTCAGAACTCAAACTCTACCATCAGAGCAAAGTTTTCATGATTTTCTGAGCTCTGGCTCCTATGATGCATCCTTTCTCTCAATTTATATGGTGCCTACCAGATCAATGCTCATAGCCTCCTCTGTTCAAAGCTAGCACACAAAGAGAGCTTCTTCTTAAAGTTTCTACAGGAAATTGTATGCCATAATGGGTAAGAGCAAGGACTCTGAGACCAAATTACTCGGGTTTGAACTCTCATTAAGTCATTCCCTAGGTGTGTGACCTTGTGCTTCAGTTTTTCACTTTTTATATTTTTAAAATAAAGGGATATGTTATCTCCATAAAAAATTCCCATGAAGCAAAGGGAATAATATTAGTATCTGGCACATAAAGATAGATATTTTTTATAGAGAGAGAGACTTAAAATATTACAAATATAACATAAAAACAGCTGTTTATTGAGTACTTGTTATGTGATAGTCACTGTTCTAAATTATCTACACTAATAAAAGAGAAAGATGCAAAATTGACCATACCTCTGTAACACCCACCAGCCAATCAGGAGTGAGTATGCAAATTAACCCAACAAAGATGGCAGGCTAATTTGCATATGCAGGTGTGGCGCAAAGGCTGAAGACTAAAGACTGAAGACTGAAGACGACTGAAAACTGAAGAGGCTTGGCTTCTCCACTACGGCCGGAGCGAAGGCCTGGGTCCCGGGTGCTGGAGGAAAACTGGTGCCAGCAGCCAGGGGAAAGAAGGCCTATTGCACGAATCTTAGTGCAACGAGCCTCTATATATATACATATACATATATATATATATATATATATATATATATATATATATATATATACATATATATATATATATATATATATGAGTTTAGTGCCACCTGTAAATGCTGTCACACATTATACATATATGTGCTGCAATAAATAATTTAGAACAGTGACTATCACATAGTAAGTGCTCAATAAATGTTACCTGTTTTTATCTTATATTAGTAGTATTTAAGTCAATAACTATCTTTATTTTGCCCTTTCACTGGAATGATCAAATTATGTGTATAGATATCTAGATAGGCAATCCTGGTTTTTTCTTTTAGAACTCCAGAGATGTTTTAAAATTGTCTTCAACTGTTGCTTATGAGATGACTGATCCTGGTATGATCTTCAGTCCTCTAGAGACAACTTTTTATTTTAATTCTAGAGGTTGTATCACTTTTTTTTTCTTTTGTCCTTTCTGTTCATAGATTTTACCAGGGGGTGTTTAGGGATGTGTTTTTTTTTGATAGTTGCATTTTCATGTGATAGTATTTGTATCATTTGTGAGTTATTTGGTTGTCTCTAGCATTCCATTACCTTCAACTGAAAGTCTTTTTTTATCCATAACTATCCTAATATATCAAAACCCTGGGTCATAACGACCAGTAACGACTGAGGTTCAACCAACCAGAAGTCAGTCCTGCAGGCTTCCGCCCCAGCACTGACTGCTGAGTGGGCTGCGAATCAGGGCCAGAGAGAGGCCTGAAGAGAGAAGCAGGGACTGATCACTCCTTCTGTGACAGCACTTGCCTCTCTTTCTCTCCCAGTCTGGCCAGCAGCCACACCGCCATTTCTCTCCAGACCTCCACTGGGGCTGCTGATCAGCCCTGTCTTTCTGATCAGGCCCCTTTGATAGGCCCAGAGACAATGACTGGCATAGGAATTGACCAATCAGAACCAAAGGTGGGTGCTGTGAAGAACCAATGGCTGCCTAGAAGGCGGAGCTTTTGACACTGACTGGCATAGAAACCGACCAATCAGAACCAAATTGGCCAGCAGAGGAGGGCAGTTGGGGGTGAGATCAGGCCTGCAGGGTAGGGCCGTTGGGGGCGAGATCAGGCCAGCAGGGGAGGGGGGCAGTTGGGGGCAACCAGGCCAGGAGGGGAGGGCAGTTGGGGGTGAGATCAGGCTGACAGGGGAGGGCAATTGGGGGCAACCAGGCCAGCAGGGGAGGGCAATTAAGGGCGATCAGGCAGGCAAGCAGAGGCAGTTAGAGGCAAACAGGCTGACAGGGGAGGGCGGTTAGGGGCGATCAGGCAGGCAGGCAGGTGAGCAGTTAGGAGCCAGCGGTCCAGGATTGCGAGAGGGATGTCCCCAATTGGAGAGGGTGCAGGCTGGGCTGAGGGAATTTCATGCACTGGGCCTCTAGTTGAAATATATAAATTAAAACCTTTAGTTTTGTCAGACTTATAGTTTCTAAATTACTTTCACATAAATAATAAGCATTATGATTTGTCTTTAACATTCACATTATATTTACCAGTCTCAAAAAAAGTAATAGCAAACAGTGTAAGTGCTTTACCAATTTATTCCTCAGAACAAGTTTATGAGGAGCCACTGAAAGTTTAAATGACTTGCTGAAGATAACACAGCCAATAAATGGTAGAGCTGAGGTTTGAATCCATAGTCTAGCTTCTAAGTCTTTCCCTTTGATCACTATGTTTCTCAAAAGTATTTTCTTTCTTTCAATTTTATAATTAGAGAAAATTACTCTACACATATTTATAATGCTCAGGGCAAAAACTCAATTGTCAGTACTTCAGCACTTAGGTTTCCTGAGATTTTAAAGATAAGCTTGCTCTTGTGCTTTTAACAAGAAATTCTTTCATTATCTGTATACTTTCATTAGTCAAATAAAGATGAAATAGAATATAATTTCAAAAATCATGACTGCATTTACAGGACAGGTGGCACTAAAATTTATAAATTATCCACATCTGCTTCTATTCCAATTTTAATGTCACTTACACAAGAAATTGCTGGTATGATTCAAAGCATTATTTGATGATTTTTAACTTCCCTTGCACTGCCATTAAGAAATGGGAATGTTTAAATGTGCAAGTAGTTGTCTCTGCCCTTCACATATTGGCCTTTAGAACTCATTGCCAATAGCTTCAGGCACTTAACATATTTTATATCAAGATCATATTAGTGGGGTCTTTGCTATGCTAACATTTTGCTTAAAGAATTCTTAAACCAAAAACTGCATCTCGGTGTCAGAAATAATTTTCACACCAAATGATGAAATTAGTTGTAATAGGTAAAATAGGAATATAGGCGAAGAGCCAAGTGGGTAAGTAAATGGTAGACCTGTCACCAACTCATATTTTAAAAATGCTTAACAGGAAGACAATTTTTACTGTGATAATGTCTATATCTCTATGTTAATGTCTGTCATTTTTAAGAACTTTTTCACATGAAATTGTATGTCTATATTGAATATCCTGAGAATACATTAATAAGGCACTACTGAATTTGGTTTTCAGAGGAGGCTGTTAAAATGAATAATGGATGTCACTAATGTTAAGACATTTTTGTCACTGTCACAAAATATTTATATGTATATATACATCCAGGTTAAATACTATTTTAATAAATTAACCCCTGACTGCAAGTATTTCTTCAAATGTTTAAAAGAATTTTATACCTCATATCTCACTGCCCCCATCCTTAAATACTCAGATCCAAACACAAAAGAACTTACTTAAGCCTTTACTTTGAACTAAAAGACCCCACATTTATTTGCCTGAGTCCTTCATTAGTCTATAAATTCCTAGAGGACAGGGACTATGTTTAATCTGCCTCATAGCAAAATAGTCAACAATATTTCTAAAATAAATGAATAAGTGAGTAGTTCAGTGAAAAATTAACAATTTTATTACCACATAGATAAAAATTGAAGACAAGGGAAGAAGTTATGTTTTCTAGAAAGGATTGTCAGAATGAGAATATAAAAATGGACATACATAGAGCCCCAAGGAAGCATAGAATTAAATGAAAATGTAAGTGATAGAAACAAATAAAGGATGTTCAAAGAGGTAGGAGAAAAAGGAGTAGTTATAAAAAAGGTAAAGGAAACATTCTAGGAATTGGGACTTATTAAAAATTCTAAATGCTATGCAAAATTAAGTAGTTTGAAAATTGGAATTAACTATGACTGTTAAATCATTCTTTTTTATTTTTTTATTTTATTGTTTAAGGTATTACAAATAGTAGTAATTCTTATGTATAAAATTGTAATATACAGTGCAGTAGGGCTAATTCAAACAATGCTAATAATTTAAGAATGAACAATTTGGATTAAAGGTACATGACATATGGTAAATCATCAAGGTTGGTTTGCATTACACACTACAGAAGCAATATGAAATTTAAGATAAACTTGTTTATTAAAAACAAGAAACTTAGTTTTATTCTATATTTTAAGAGAATATTGTGCCCTAGCTGGTTTAACTCAGTGGATAGAGTGTCGGCCATGTTCCTCCATTGCAGGCTCCTCCCTGGCTCTTGTCAGGGCTCCTGCAGGAGGCAATCAATCGATGTGTTTCACTTACATCAATTTTTCTCTCTTTCTTTCCCTCTCTCTTCCACTCTCTCTAAAAATCAATGGGAAAATATCCTCGGGTGATTTAAATATATATATATATTATATATATATATGAGAATTTAAAAGACTTAAAATATATAAAGAGAAATAAAATTAATAAATGCAGGAACTTCAATTAGAATAAAGAGTAAAAATGTTCTTTTAGCATTTATCTCAGATATAGTCATTATTTTTGCAATGCAAATGAATTCAAATTTCATCTTTTAAGCTGATTAAATAGAGCCTCCTCATTCAATTTCATGAAACTGCCCAATTTATAGAGAATTTGGGTATTAAAATTTACTGTACATGACAACTACACTCATTTTCAGCATGCAGTCTATCACCTCCCTGTGATTAGATTTCCTATTATAAGCTCCGTAAAGGTTAATGAATATCTTGGCCAAGCAGCTCAGGTTTTATAATTGGGTGTAATAAGTAGATATGGTGATGGGGTTCTCTGTTAATGTAATTCTAGTGCAGATCCACATGTGTTATAAAAACACTCCTGTGAGAGTTCTAAAGAAAACTAAGGTATCATACATTTGTAGTTTATAAACATGATCTAGAAATACACTGTATGTTTCTATTTGTCTATCAACTATAAAATATACCACAGAAACAACTACTACTTGTTTTAAATTATAAATGGCCTAATGACTTCAGTTCCAGTCTCTATTCCAAGGACAGAGAAGGTGAGGAGGAAAGGCAGAAGAGGGGAGAATAGAGAAGAGGAAAAATGCAAAATTACCGTAAGACAAAGAATCAAATGAGGTATGAGAACATTTGCTCTTCTTTTGGCTACCTTCTGCTTCCTCCCTGCTCACCATGAAAATAACATACTTCAATCATTAATCCAAAGTTTACTTCCTCCAAAACAACAATAATGAATGCTCCTCTATACAATTACCCTTTGCTTCCTGACCCCTTAGCTTGTACTTTACTCATAAAAGCTGTTACCTGTATATTTATCTACAACATAGTGGTTAAGAGTACAAGTTCTGGAGACAAGCCTGCCTACATTCAAATCTCAATTCTGTTAACCAGTAGTTGTGTGATCTTAGGAAAATAATTGAAAATAGCTGAAGTGCTATATTTCCTGTACTATACACTAACAGTGATCTACAAGGTGCTTTCCAACTTGGCTCAGCTTTCCTTCCAAGACTCATCTTCCATTACTCCTCCCTGATGTGACATGCTCTACCCATAGCACATGTTCTTAAACACATCATACATTTGAATGTCTGTGTCTTGGTTTATACAGTTTCCTTTGCCTGTAATATTTGACATTACATGAGAAGCTACTACATTTTATAGTTCAAATACCACCTCCTCTTTGAAGCCCTTTCTAAATGCAGTGAAAACTTTTTTCATTTGTGAAATCTATAGCAGTTACAATCCTTCCCCTTTCATGAAGATCTGCTTTCAAAGTTTACTGGTGAGGATTTGGGGGGAAAACAGTGGAGAAGGAAGAATGAAACATCAGGACTATTCTATTGTTTTTCATAGATTAAGTGATAGTTTTATATGAAATAAACCCAACTACTAAAAAATATTACCTCTAAACTATTTTTATGTATTCTTGTTCTTTTCAACTCGCTAAGCTAGACCCCTTTTCAGAAGGTCCGTATTCTCAACAATGCTCTTTTCTAATCATCTCCTTGTTTGTGGGTGCGATGGGAAGTTTAAGCAATTTAAGATGCTCCTACTCAGTCTGTTATAGACTTATGAAAAGAATGATGCTTATTCTAGAGAGTATTACCAATTTATGTGTTAACTCTCATTTGACAAAATGTCAACCAGGCATTGAGGAAAGCTACCGATGATTTTTCAATTAATGTTTATAAAGAGCATGTCAACAGCACCTAGCCATACAAATCAATATAAAATGTTTGACTCTATTTTTTCATAAAATTATTAAGCTAGGGATTTAAAACCCATATAATCCCAAATAATTTAATATTACTTTTCTGTTTTACTTTCTATTTCCATAAATTCTTAAAATACTTTATGTTCACAACACATCATGGAAATGTATACAAACTGAAAGAAAGCCATCGTAGGGAATGAGTGCCATATGTAGGACCCGTGTAAAGACAGAGAAAATGGAAGAAAATAGAGGGGAAGGAAAAAAAGAAGCAGTAGCAATTAATGTCACTTTTCTTAGCTCTCTAAAGACTTTTTTATTCTGTGTAACAATTTTATGTTTCATATAGCAGCTGTTTGATGGGCATTGAGGAGTTCCATCCTGCCCACCAAGGGAGAGAAAACATACTTTTATGAACCATTAGCTATCTTTTATATCAGGAGATCCTTTCTGTTTTTGTGGACTTTTGGGGTTGTTGAGTAATTTAAAAGAAAATAAAGGCAGTCATTTGGAAGATATAATTTTTTGCCAAAGAAATACACAGAGTGTCAGGCAATATAGTGCCTTAAGTATATTTACAAACTGTAATCTCTTGATGAATTCTGGGCTTAACTAAAATATCTCCATGCATGGAGTCATCCCCATGTCTGAAAGAACACCATGTAGGAAAAAAATGAAAAGCATTTTACCATTGAGGGGTGTGGTATTATTTTTTTCTGGAATAAGCATGAATGTATACCTCTGACACTTACTCGTGATGCTCAAAATAAGTTTATAATTCCATGATAAGTTATGCTGCTGTAACAACTCCAAAGTATCGGTGGCTTAGAACCACAATTATATTCTTACATACAATATCAGTCTAGAGCTCTGCTCCCAGTCACCTTACTCTGGAACCCAGACACATATAACAATCACCAGCTTGAACAATTTCAGTCTTTGTGGCAAAGAGGTAAAGAAAGCTCTGGAAGGTTCTTCATCTCAAATTAAATGCTCTCCATTAGCAAGTAAATGGCTCACAATGCAGGTCAGAACTAGTTATAGCCCCATCCAACTACAAGGAGGCTTTACAGAAAATGCAATCCTGCCTTGTGGCCAGTAAGGAGAGGCAAACTGGAACATTTGCTGACAGCATTAATGACTTCACATACAATTCCAAATGAAGTCATCCTAGCAAGTTGCAAAATTAAGTCTCAGTGTAGAGCAGAAAATGGAAGAGAAGGAACAACATTTAAATGAAATTGAATACACATACACACAATATTTAGGGAGTTTTAGGGGGCTTTCTGACAATATTTTATGGAGTGCATATCTTTAATTTGAAAGTACTGAAACTAAGAGAAAACTATGAGTGATCCTGAATAGAAATAGAAAGTAATCCTTTATATCAAAATCATGGAACTGGATTATACCAGACTTAAAGAATAATGCTCTGAGCATACTATAATTTGAATATATTCAGGAACTTTGTATTTTTGATGGATCAGAGAATGTTATGGACTTCTTCCAGATGCTGAAGTGATCGCTGCTGAATCTGTACTTCTGTCCTCACCATAACACTGTTTCATAGATTTTATTACTAGCCCTTACTTTTTACTTTCTGATTTACAAAATATTTATTTTACTGCTTGTTCCCAACCAAATGCATTCAATCACACTCCTGCGTCATCCCAGCATGTTCAACTCTCCACGTTAGCTTTCAAAAGTCATGGCAGGCCAACTAGTCCTGATGTCAATTACCTTATGTTTATTTCTCTAAGAATCCAGGCTATTTATTAAAAGATGGATGTTCTTTCTGATTTGTTTTTTCTGTACATTGTCCAGTGCTTGAAGGTACATATTCTAATATATGTGGATAAATGTATTTATGCTGAATCCCCTAAAGTATAAATTGCTTAAATTACTGTGAAAGAAATAATTTAGATCCATAGAAGTGCCTGGATATTCTAGAAGGAAAAATTCAACTCTAAAATAAATTTTCATAAGCTTAAAACCACAATGTATAATATATATATATATATATATATATATATATATATATATATATATATTCTAAATTAGGCAGCTAGGATGAAATCTGACAAGGGCAGGCAAAAAAAAAAAAGGAGAAGAAAAATCTTAAACTGGCTAAGTCTTTGTCAGACATCTAATCTCCTTACAATAATTTAAAAAATCAGTTAACAAAATGCATTAACAAGGTATTATATATTAAATAAATATGCAGAGTTAACATCATTCTATATTCATTATCCAATTTAATCCTCAAGACAACACTGAGAGGTAAATTTTCTTATGCCTACTTATATATTAGAAACCCAAAACTTAGAAAAATCAAGTAACTTTCCCTAGATTTCACAGGTAGTAAATTGTAGAGCTCAAATTCAAATAAGAGTTGTCTGAGTCCAAAGGATATGCTTTTTCTCTTATAGTGATTTGTCTATCAAAAGAACTTGTTCTTCATATTTCTTTGTACAAAAGTGCAATTTTCCTTTTCCTGAATTTAAAAACCTAAAAAAAATCAAATTTTAACATAACATTTATTCTTTGATGATTTCTAATTTGTAAAACATTTTAATTTAATGATTTTTGAGACCAAGACTTACTTTTTTGTAAGAGTGAGGCCAACTTTTTAATTCAAAGCTAACAGGCTCTACCTGCCTCTTGTGAAATATGCATCCTGTTTTTTTAATGAACTACATTACTAACTCTGTTTCAACACTCTAGATATACATGTTTTACAACTACATAGCACACAGTATACATCCTTTGTCCAACATCTCTAAAACTTCTGACTTCCTGCCAGAGAGTACTGCTGACTACTATTTTTACATTCTTGTCTGTTGAAACACAATGAAGCAATAATGGAAAATAAAATTAAAATATCTCAGGAAAGTGACAGGAAAAGAAAGTGGATACTACTAGGCTGGTTCATGCCAAACACATTACAATAGCCATCATAACAATAATTATTAAGTTTTTATTAGGACTACTATATTCTAAAGTGGGGTGAATTAGTGTGTTGAAAATTTATAGTTATCTACAACTATAGGTTATGAGATACTTTAAACAAGTGTAAGTAAAATTATGCACTATTGAAAAATTGATCACTCATAAAGTTTTAACATGCTTTGAGGTGATATGTAGTTTATAAAGGTTCATGTTAATATTATCTAAAATTATATATTGGGGTTATTATTTAACTGTATTGCAATAATATAGGAGGTGTAAATAAAACTTTTTCACTAGTTTCCCCTATCTTAAAAATACTTCAAGTTGACCTGGTTTGTATATCAAACAAGGATTGGCATAATAGATATGTCTACTAATGAAATAAATAAAAATGAGGACAGTTTAATCGATGCTTCTCTGTCTCTGGATCTGTTTTTGTTCATCAGTTAGGGGAGGGTGGGAGTAAAGGGGAAGAGATCAACCAAAGGACTTGTATGCATGCATATAAGCCTAACCAATGGACACAGACACCATGGGAGTGAGAGCATGAGGGGGCATAAGGACACATATGTAATACCTTAATCAATAAAGAAAAGACAAAAAATTCAAATAAGTGATATAGGCAATTATAAAAAAGGGGAACACTATTTCTATAAATTAGGAATGGAGGATATTTCTAAATTCTTCTTTAGGAAGTATACTTTAAGCTTAACTACTCAAGCTTGAGGTATAACTGGAGTAATGACATATTTTTAGCAAACATACTAGAAATTATTCATCTAATTATCCAAAGTACCATTTGATGTAGTCAGCTTTGAAGATTATATACTGGTTATTATTACCAATGTAATTACCATATGACAGTTATAAAGGATTGTCCAAACTTGTCAGCAAATTCAGGAAAACATTAAAGCTCTCTCTAAAGAACTGAATGTAATAACCTAAGAATTGCTATGTGATGGGACTACATTTCTATGAAAACCATTTTTGGAACCAGATTTAATCTGAATCAGCTCAATTCAAGTAGGCTGAGAATGCTGCTTCCATTTTATTTAGATGATAGAATGTTTATTTAGAGTCAGCTTCTCTGTCAAGCACAATCTCTCATTTCATTGTAAGTTCTACCTTGAGAACCAGGTAAGATGGTGTTATACAAACTTTTCCTCTAAACAATGGACACACCTATATTTTAGTACATATCTGGCAAGTTTTCTCTACTCTCTAGTTATAAAAGTAAAGTTATTTTGTCCCCAAATCCAGGCCATAATGACCACTTCATATATACCCACAATTAAATGAGCAAGTAGACTGTAAAAGAGTCTTGGTCCTAATTTTGGGGATGTATCAAGGACAGTCTGAAATTCAGCAATAACATAGCATGAAGCCTTTGGAATCTGGACCAAATTCTATTCCTAATTTTATGGAAATAATACCAGAAATATAAGATTTTAAATGCATTCAATGACATCAAATATAGCTTTAAAGAGTCTTTTCCAACATATTTGTTTTCATTAATATAGGAATAAAGTTCCCCAAAAAAGGCATCTGATGCTGATTGTATAAAAAAGATGTGATATATAATGAAATACTACTCAGCAATAAAAAACATGAAATCTTGCCATGTGACAACACGGATGGTACTTGAGGTTATTATACTAAGTGAAATAAGACAGAGGAAGAGATGCCATGTGATTTGACTCATATGTGGAATAAAAACAAACAAAATAAGAACAATGTTATAGATACAGAAAACATATTGGTGGTTACCAGAAGGCAAGGGGGTGGGGAAATAGGCAAAATGGGTAGAGGCGGTCAGCTGTATGGTGACAGATGGAAACTAGACATTTGGTGGTGAGCAAACTGTAGTGTATAAAAATGTCAAATTATAATCTTGGACACCTGAAACTTATATAAATGTTACAGACCAATGTGACCTCAATTATTAATAAATAATCAAACAAATAAATAAAAGACTGGTTATTAAAGAAAGGTATCTGAGAATTCCATTTTCTTATTTTCCAAGTATAATTTCTTGATTTGCTATGAAGAGTAGTAGTCTGATAGAAGAAATATGGTGAAACATACTTTAAATTCAATTTTATTTATTAAATTAGATGTAATTGGCATGTAAGTGAAACAGGTGCCCCAAATAGTGGAAGTCCATTAAATTTTACAAGGATGTCTATTAAGATGTCAGAAGCATATTATCTTATCTGTTAGTGTTAATAATAGGAGAAAAGAATTGTACCACATGTAAATTTTAAAGCTGCAATTGTTTACAAATGTTAGTATAGATGAATATTTCAATAGAAAAATTAGTTTCTTACTCATATCAATACTTTAGGCATAAATGGAACTCCCATAGATTCTGGCCTTGTGTCTAATCAGGTTTGGAATTGGACAAATTTTTATGAACTGTTCAGTTTATTTTGAAATATCCTATAGGGTCTCATCCAATTGTTACATGTCATTTGAAACACTGAATTCAATGATTTAAGCCTTGTCATAATATTATAGAGGAAAGTGAAAAATATGAAAATGTCAGTTAAATTTAATCCATGATTCAAATTGAAAGCATCAAGGATTGTAAAGTATAGAGGAGTCAGATCAATAACCTAGAAAACAACTTCAAGTGAATGAATATCAGACTTTGGAGGTTCAAATATTCTAAGAAAGAGGAGATCCTGAATATGATTTTCTGATTAGTGATGATAGCCTAGGCATGAATGATTATTCCTTTAAGGAACAGTGAAATATGTCCTATCTTTAGGGTACTCATACATATTCATATATATGTATATATACACACATATACATTTTACTGAAAGGAAGATTATATGGACAGAGGATTGCAGTCTGAGATCTGATCTTTCATCAATCAAAGTTCATGTTCAGATCCACAATGATGCATATGCTCAACTTTTTTGCAGTATTAGAATGAGACAACTCTTATAGTTTAACTGATTTTTAATGAGTTATATATTGCTCAGTCTGCTAGGCAAATAGCTCTTTGAAATGACAAAAATATGTATTTATAGTTTTCTTTTGGAGTCTAAATGACCATCTATGCATTTGGTCATGGTCACATACATCAGTATTTATGAATTTGAAATGTGTGTTAGGATGATACAACTTAAAAATTGAATGCAAGAAGGAAGAATAATCCAAGCTATGGGTCTAACCAAAATTAAATCTTTACAATAGCCAAGACAATAAAAGTAAATACAGATGCATAGTTGATAGAATGTTGCAGATAAATTACATAAGGCAAATAAGCAATAAAATATAATATCCATTCAAAACAATCAATTATATGAATAAAATTATTAAGACTATAAGTAGACTCAGATGAAGATTAACATAAATATTTGGGAATGTACTTGCCCTATAATCTATATTTCTTGAAGAAAAATAAAAAGAAATTCTCCGAGGACAATTGGTGAAGTTCTAGAGTGATATATCATGATGGAATGGTAATTATAAACTGTATGTCGTATCATGTAAAAAGCAGAATTTATTTGACAATCCCATATAAATGCTCAGCACCTCTGTAACATCAAAATCAGAACTGAAAAAAATTCATGAAAGTAATCCCTACAAATAGGTAGAAAATTATCCCTGAGTTCTAAATGTCAGTAACCACAGTTCCTCATCATTATCTTTTTATCTTCTTCTAAACAGTGTCGAAAAAGTGGTTTAATCACAATTATTTTGACTACTCACATTGCAATTATGTTCACAATATTGATGAATTATGCTACTTTGTCAGAAGTACTTTAAATAATTACAGTATTTGTCAGATATCTCTAAATCCAATTACTTCATGCAAAAGAAAACATAGGGTATCCATACCCAAATCATATTATATTCTGTACTTGATGTAGTAGTATATCATTTTAGTTGACAGATGATAACATTAAAGATAAAGAAGCCTATTTTATCAAAGGATTGTGTCTGTCAAGGTATAGGAGATTTAGTGTCACTCTCTAGCAGCTAGTAACATTCTTTTAGCAAATTTGGGGAGTTAGGGATAAGGCTAGATGACAGGGTATCACAAACTTTCTTTAGTACTTGAAATACAAATGGATATATGAATTTTCCCATTTTAAAATTTTATATTTTCTAAGTTGCCTGTGATAGAAATGTTTCCATCCATCCCTTTCTGGTTGTTAAACTAGTTTCAAATTTGAAAAAATATTTGTCACTTCTTATCAATGCCATGATAGTAAGGAGACACTTCTTTTTACACCCAAGATTCTATTTCCCAATATAAGAGATATTCTGTATACTACTGTATCATCAATATCAAGATTGTCAATATTTATAATACTGCTAGAGGCTCAGTGCACGAAATTCATGCATGGGGGTGTGTGTTCCTCAGCCCAGCCTGCACCCTCTCCAATCTGAGACCCCATGAAGGATGTCCCACTGCCCGTTTAGACCCGATCCAGGTAGGATTGGGCCTAAACGGGCAGTGGGACATCCCTCTCACAATCCAGGACTGCTGGCTCCAAACTGCTCGCCTGCCTGCCTTCCTGATTGCCCCTAACTGCTTCTGCCGGCCAGCCTGGTCACTCCCTAACTACTCCCCTGACAGCCTGATTGATGCCTAACTGCCTCCGGCCAGCCTGGTCACCCCTAACTGCCCTCCCCTGCAGGCCTGGTTACCCCTAACTGCCCTCCCCTGCAGGCCTGGTGCCCCCCAAATGCTTTCCCCTGCAGGCCTGGGTCCCCCCCAACTGCCCTTCCCTGCAGGTCCAGTCACCCCCAACTTCCCTCCTCTGCTGGCCTGGTCATCCCTAACTGCCCTCTCCTGAAGGCCTGATCGCCCAACAACTGCCCTCCCTTGCAGGCCTGGTCCCTCCCAACTGCCCTCCCCTGCTGGCCATCTTGTGGTGGCCATCTTGTGTCCACATGGGGGCAGCCATCTTTGACCACATGGGGGCAACCATCTTGTGTGTTGGAGTGATGGTCAATATGCATATTACTCTTTTATTAGGTAGGATAGAGGCCTGGTGCATGGGTGGGAGCCAGCTGGTTTGCCCTGAAAGGTGTCCCAGATCAGGGTGGGGGTTCCCTTGGGGCATGGGGCAGCCTGGGCGAGGGGCCTATGGTGGTTTTCAGGCCAGCCACAGCCCCCCACTCAGCAACCCAAGCGGAGGCCCTGGTATCTGGGATTTATTTATCTTCTACAATTGAAACTTTGTAGCCTAGGGCAGAGCCAAGCCTTCTGCTTGCTCTGTGGTGGCAGCCATTTCTATTGGGATTTATTTATCTTCTACAATTGAAACTTTGTAGCCTTAAGTGGAGGCCAAGCCAGGCCAGGGTGTGCAGAAAGCTTGGCTTCCTCCATCGCCAGGGGCAACCCTAGCCTCTTGCTCTCTCCAGTTCTGTGGCTGCCGCCATTATTGTTGAGATTTATTTATCTTCTCTAATTGAAACTTTGTAGCCTTGAGTGGAGGCCTCAGCAGGCCAGGGTGTGCGGAAAGCTTGGCCTCCTCCATCACCGGGGAAACCCAAGCCTCCCTCCTGCCATGTTGGTTGGGTTAATTTGCATACTCACTTCTGATTGGCTGATGGGCGTGGTCTGTGGGTGTAGTGGATGTACAGTCAATTTGCATATTACTCTTTTATTAGATAGGATTAATGAGATCTTGACTGATATATTAATAATAAAGTATCATAAAACATGAGGATTGTAGCCCTGGCCATGTGGCTCAGTTGGTTGGAGTGTCGTCCCATTCACCAAAAGATTGTGGGTTCAGTTCCTGGTCAGGGTGCATATAGGAGGCAGCCCATAGATGTTTCACATTAACATTTCTCTCTATCTAAAAAAAAAACAAAAAAACTCAATAAAAACATGTCCTCGGGTGAGGATTAAAAAAAGAACACATGAAGATTGTAGATGCTATAGATCTCCTCAAATGGTTTATCTATAGCAGCTGTAAGTTACTAATAGGCTCCTCAAATGTAATACATTTGAAATCTAATGCCTTATCCTCTCCCTGCCAAAAAAGTATCTTCTCCCTGCCAAAAGATTCCAGTCTTTTCCCATATTAGTTTGTGGCAACTCTTTCTCCTTCCTCACATTTTGTCCATCAACAAAGTTTTGGGTTCTATCTTCTATATATGCCAAGTGTATAATAGTTTTTCACAGCTTCCACTTCTATCATCGTGATCCAAGAAAACATCATTTTTTATTGATTT
This sequence comes from Cnephaeus nilssonii, assembly GCF_951640355.1. Lineage (NCBI taxonomy): Eukaryota > Metazoa > Chordata > Mammalia > Chiroptera > Vespertilionidae > Cnephaeus > Cnephaeus nilssonii. The sequence goes on from NC_137071.1 coordinate 113,942,693, forward strand.
AAAGCTTACTAACTGCTTTATCTACACACACTCTTGCTCACTCCCTAAGTCTGACTACATACACAGTCTAGTATGCACATAGCAACAAACAGACCCATTTACCTAAGTTACAGTTTGTCATTGCAATGGCTTTAAATCTCATTTTTATAAACAAATATACTTACAAAATCCAAACACTAAACAATATTTCCCTTCCCCTTTATTTTTCTCTGACTTGATTTCCTACTATTTTTACCTTATATATTTGCTCTAGCCACATCCTTCCTTGATGTTCTTCAATAAAAGTTTCCCTCTCTTTAGGCCTTTGTATTTTCTATTGTTTCTATAATGCCAAAATAAAATTGACATATATTGTCTCTTTTCATTATGCCTAATAAAAGGATAAATACTTCATGTTAATTGGTTTCTGGAGTCTGGCATCTCTAAGTTGCCAATATTGTGACATAGAAGCAATGGTGAAGTATCTTAAGTTACCAAAGACCAACTTACACATTGGTAAGATATGGTTCTACAGGTTTATTATACTTCATGAAAAAACATGCCTATGCTATAACACAATCTATATAATCAAAGCATAATATGCTAATTAGACCAGATGTCCTTCCGGATGTCCTTCCTTCCAGACAAAGCCGCAGTGGGCGGGGGCCATGCCAGAGGAGGCAGAGGCCCCCAGGCTGCAGCAGTGGTGGGCAGGGGTCGGGGCCAAGGCCCTTGCATGAATTTTGTGCATCGGGCCTCTAGTAGTATATAATAGAGCATTAAAAATACATAAACATTGGCTGCATTGGGTACCTTTGTGTGGATAGCTATGATATTTAGGAAATGATGGTAGAGAGGTGTTTTTAACTCAAAGTCATTTAATTACAAAACTTAACAAAAGAAGTGGGGACTTGTGGACACACATATGTGTGGGAGAGGTGAGAGTATCTATTGGAAATAGGTAACCTTCTTTGAGATTGATTTCCAGAGAGAAATAAAGCACACTATACACATAGAAAATAAGAACCTTGGTTCTCTTAGTTTCCTACATTTTCAAAATACCAATATTTATTTAAACAATGCTACTCTTTTGATAAATTGACCAATATTCATTAGACACAGTTTCCTAAGTGTTATTAAGAATCAATGGAGTTGGCCCTCTTAATTAGGAGCATGATGTAAGAACATAATGAGGCAGAATGTTGTATGTTAATTTTTTTTTGTTTTTTGTTTTTTTTTTTGCATTAGTCATTGACTATAACCCAGAATGAAATCAAATATACAAAATAAATCAGGAATGAATCTTCTTTAGTATTAATAAAAGAACTGTGAGTCCTAAAGTCAAAAGCTTGTAGGAGAGAAACCAACTTATTATTTAAGATAGGGAATATTTCTCAAATGTCAAACAACTATACGGGCCATTTTAGAAAGGAAAAACATTTTTGAAATTCTTTTTTTGTCATAAAATTCCCCCTTTAAAGCCCATTAAAAATATTAAAACCTGGAACTAGGTAGAGTAGCATTTGTATTTTCAAAGAAGGCTGTCTCTCACTGGTGCTTGTTAATGAAAACCCCATCACAGTAAACAACTTTGTGCAGCATACTTGAAGTGTATTGTCTTGATTATTTCTATTGTACAGTACATGCCTCCTACTGAATGAGGCAAATTATGATAATAGCAGTCATCAAAGTTCTAAAACTTCAAGCCCTATTAAAGTTGGCTCCAGGGGTGGGGGGCAAACATACTATGCACTGTTGACGATTTTCTTCTACTTTGCCTTGGCTGCTTTACTTTTGTGATTTTGTAAAATTGTTACTATGTCAAATTATTCTCCATAGATTAAAATATTATGAGACAGAGGTTAGTATAAAACACCTGAAGGTCGAAAGAAAATTTTAGTTGGAACTATAAGACTTAAAATTACTATTTAATTATGATTTTGATATGTTACTTATAAATTATTTATATACTTTATAGATGAATAAATAATGCCTTTTATATTTCCTTAAAGTATAATTTTATGTGAACCAAAGGTACAGTAGTAACCTGCTTTTTCAAAAACTGTCATTTAAGCAACTAAGGAACATTTTAACTTAGTTCTAAAAGAAGGTTTTAGAAATCTGTTGATTGATTTCTTTTCAAATAATTCACTTAAAACCAGATTTAAATAAATAAATAAACCACAGATTTTCAGAAATCTTCTGAAGGAAATCACTCGAAAATGAAAACTTTTTATTCCTTCCTAGAAATTAATGTTTTATTCTGTTACAGAGCTTTGCTTGCCCCAAATCCAGAAGAATATTTGATCCCTCTGGTTAGTTTCTTAGAGCAGAAATAATTTATTCCTGCATACATACTTAGTTATTTCTGATGTTTTACATGCTCATTATGGTAATACTAGCTCATTTGCACACACAAAAAAAGAAAAATAAGCAGTATGCACTAATAGAGAGTGGTGGGATTCTATTCTCACTGGACATTATTAAGAGTCATTATTAGCTGCCTAGTTTTTAATAGCATCAATTCAGCCTTCTGGTATTTAGTCCATATTTTTTCAGACTTTATATTTAATTAATCTCAGGAATAATAAATTGATGTTTTCTCCCCTTGTTTTAAGTTTAACCTTGAAATAGCATTATTATGTTTAGTTCTTTAAAAATTTTATGGGAATCTTCAATTTAATTTAGTATGTATTTTTAAGCCATGAATAAAGATCAACTATTCCTTGATATTTCACAGGGTGAAATTAGCATATTCATTAATTGTGTTTTTACTTGCATTTCTATTCCCCAAGATAATTACTTTGAAGAAGACTGGCTTAATTATGTATGTTAAAGTCATTTCTGCAAGATACTAGACAAAGAAACCCATTTAAAAATAATACCACAGATTCCATTATATAGCTATGGCATATTCTTCTGCTTGTTTACACTATATGACTTCATTTTTTCTGATTAATATGATCATTGGCATTTTATAAGTAGGGGTTCAACTAGAGAAGCAGAACTAGTAGGATCCTCTAAATCCAGCCATGCTGTCATAATGCAGAATTGCATTCTGTTTCTATGGCTGAGTAATATTCCATTGTCCTATCTAATAAAGAGGTGATATGCAAATTGACTGTCATGCCAACACACAAGATGGTCGCACCCATGTGGACACAAGATGGCCGCCACAAGATGGCCAGCAGGGGAGGGCAATTGTGGGTGATCAGGCCTGCGGGGAGGGCTGTTGGGGGCAACTGGGCCTGCAGGGGAGGGCAGTTATGGGCAACCAGGCCTGCAGGAGAGGGCAGTTGGGGGGGACAAGACCTGCAGGGGAGGGCAGTTGGAGGGAACCAGGCCTGTAGAGGAGGGTAGTTGGGAGTGACCAGGCCTGTAGGGGAGGACAGTTGGGAGTGACCAGGCCTGCAGGGGAGGGCAGTTAGGGGTGACCAGGCCAGCAGGGGAGGGCAGTTAGGGGCAATTGGGCTGGCAAGGGAGCAGTTAGGCGTCAATCAGGCCAGGAGGGGAGTGGTTAGGGGGTGATCAGGCTGGCAGGCAGAAGTGGTTAGGGGCAATCTGGCAGGCAGGTAGGCGAGCGTTTGGGAGCCAGCAGTCCTGGATTGTGAGAGGGCTGTCCAACTTCTTATTTAGGCCCAATCCCCTAAACAGGGAGTTGGACATTCCTCGAGGGGTCTCAGATTGGAGAGGGTGCAGGTTGGGCTGAGGGACACCCCCTGTCCCTGTGCACAAATTTCATGCACTGGGCATCTAGTCTATATATAAATATCACAGTTTATTTCTCCATTCATCTGTCAATAGACACGTAGGTTGTTTCCATATCTTGGCTATCTATATATACATATACCATACATTCCGGCGTATAAGACAACTGGGCGTATAAGACTTTCCTGGGTTAAAAAGTCGTCTTATACGCCGGAAAATACGGTAGTCCAATATATCTAATCCATTATATCTAATCCCATCAATATAGTCCAATATACCGTATTTTCCGGCATATAAAACGACTTTTTAACCCAGGAAAATCTTATACGCCCAGTCGTCTTATACGCCGGAAAGTACGGTATGTATATATATAAAAGCCTAAGCAACCATCTGACTGGCCGACCCTTCAACCATCTGACCAGTAGCTATGATGCATACTGACCACTAGGGGCAGACGCTCAACATAGGAGCTACCGAGCTGTGGTGACTTGGCAGCTGAGGTTTTCGGGTGACACACCCAGAACCAGAGAGGAGGGATCCCGATTCTAGGGTGCTTCACCCGAGAACCACCCTCTCACAATCTGGGACCCCTCAGGGGATGTTGGAGAGCCAGTTTCAGCCCGATCCCTGCAGGCCAGGCTGAGGGACCATGCACCAGGCCTCTAGTTATAAATAATGCTACAATAAACATAGGGGGTGCTTATATTTTTTCAAATTGATGTTGTTGTTGTTGTTGTTGTTCCAGATAAATGCCCAGAAGTGGAATTATTAGGTCATGTGGTAATTATATTTTTAACTTTTTGAGAAACTTCCATATTGTTTTCCATAGTGGATGAACCAATTTATAATCCCACCAATAGTGCACAATGTTCCCTTTTCTCCACATTTTGGCCATACTTGTAATCTACTATCTTTTTCTTTTTTATCATAGCTGTTCTGTTAGGTGTGAAGTGATATTTCATTGTGTTTTTTATGTGCATTTCCCTGGTGATTAGTGATGTTGAGCATCTTTTCATGTGTCTCTTGTTCTTTTGTATGTCTTCTTTGGAAAAATGTCTATTCAAGTCCTCTGCCTATTTTTTAAATCAGATTGGTTGTTTCTTTAATGTTGTATGAGTTCTTTATATATTTTAGATATCAACTCCTTATCAGATATATCATTTGTAAATCCTTCCATTTGGTAAGTTACCATTTTATTTTGTTGATGGTTCCTTTCACTGTGCAAAAGTTTTTTAGTTTGATGTAGTCCCATGTGTTTATTTTTTCTTTTCGTGCCCTGGCCTGAGGAGACATATCCAAAAATTATTCCTTAGGTCAAAATCAAAGAGTTTACTTCCTTTATGTTTTTCTAGGTCTTTTATAGTATCAGATCTCACATTTAAATCTTTGATCAATTTAGAGTTAATTTTTGCATGTGGTGTAATAAGGTAGTTTTATTTATTTTTTGCATGTATCTGTCCAGTTTTCCCACCAAAATCTATTGAAGAGACTGTCTTTTCCATACTGTATATAATTAAACATATACATACAGTTTTATTTCTGGGCTCTCTATTCTATCCCATTGGCATATGTGTCTGTTTTTGCATCAGTACCATACTGTTTTGATTACCATAGCTTTGTAATGTAATTTGAAACCATAGAGCAATTTTGTCCTTATTCCACAAGACTATGTAGGCTATTTGTAGTCTTTTGTGGTTCCATACCAATTTTAGGAGTATTTGTTCTAATTCTGTAAAAAAAATGCCCTTGATATTTTGATAGGGATTGCATTGAATCTGTAGATTGCTTTGTGTAGTATGTACATTTTAATGATATTATTCTTCCAATCCATGAGAATAATATATCCTTCCATTTATTTGTGCCATCTTCAATTTTGTTCCTCAATGTCTTATAATTTTCAGAGCACAAGTCTTTCACCAACTTGGTCAAATTTATTCCTAGGTATTTTTTTTATGAAATTCTAAATGGGACTGTTGAGATTCCAACATGGAGTCTCTGGGGCAGATGATTGTACTCACCTGGCCAAAGAGCCACTGCTACTGCCACAGGCACTCCGAGGTGTGACTCTGGCTCAGTCCCACCATCTTGAAGGGTTTACAAAGCTTTCCTTGGGAGGATGCTGCAGGAAGCAGCAGCAGATAGGCACCCAGCCTCACCACCACCTGGATTAGATGTGGCCCAGGCCTGAACCCACAGGCACCCCACCCTGGACCCCATGCACACAAGTGCATCCTAAGGCCATAACCCAGACCTTACGGGCACCATCTGCAAACACCACACAGACCACATGCTTAAGCAAACACCATCAGGACCTTGCACCTGGCATGCACCTAGCCTGACCCTGTACGACCATGTGACTGCCTCTGAGCTAGCAGGACTCTCACCCCAGCTATATATACACTATCTGCCACCACTATTGTACTGCCACTGCAGCCCTAGAGCCCAATTGCTTGGCTCCACCATGAGGGCCAGTGGGAAGGAACTGTGCTGATCTAGACATATTAGAATTGAGTACCTGATGTAAGTAAAGAGGCTACAGATCTGTAGTTGAAACAAGAGTGCCTGGGCCTGAATTCATAGCATTACAGATCTATTTCAAGAAACAAGAAAAAGCACTAATAAACTATCTAACCCTACAACTAAATGAATTAGAAAGAGAACAGCAACAAAAGCCCAGAGGAAGTATAAGGAAGGAAATAATAAAGATCAGAGTGGAAATAAATGACAGAGAGACCAAAACAAAAAGCCCAAAACAGTATAAATGATCAATGAATCCAAGAGCTGGTTCTTTGAAAATATAAACAAGACTGATGAATCCCTAGAGCAACTCATCAATAAACAAAGAGAGAGGACCCAAATAAGTAAAATCATTAATGAAAGAGGTGATATAACAATGGACACCACAGAAATAAAAAAGATTATTAGCAAACTAGAGGCCCAATGCATGAAATTCATGCAAAAGTAGGCCTTCCTTCCCCTGGCTGCTGGCACCAGCTTCCCTCTGGCACCCAGGAACCGGGCTTCCCTCACAACCCCAGCTTTGTCCAGAAGGACGTCTGAAAGGATGTCTGGTCTAATTAGCATATTACACTTTAATTATTATATACTAGTGGCCCTGTGCAAAAATCCACTTGCCTCAGCTGGCTGCCCCATCCACCTCCACTATAGCTCTCCACTGCTCATAGCTCACTGCCTTGCCCTCCTGTAGCTCTCCCCTACTTCTAGCTCACTGCCCCACCCTCCTGGTGATTGGTCGTTAAGCATCTCAGCATAACAACCATTTGCATATGACCTCTTTATTATATAGGATACTATGAACAGCTATATGACAACAAACTGGACAACTTGGGTAAAATGGACAAATTCCTAGAAACATACAATCTTCCAAAACTCAATAAGGAAAAATCAGAAAACCTGAATAGGCCAATAACAACTGATGAAATTGAACCAGTAATTTAAAAATTACTAGCAAAAAAAAAATGGAACATATGACCCAGTGATACCACTTCTAAGAATATATCCCAAGAAACTAGAAACACCAATCAGAAAAGATATATGTTCCCCTTTGTTCATAGCAGCACAATTTACCATAGCTAAGATTTGGAAACAGCCTAAGTGCCCATCAGCAGATGAGTGGATTTAAAAACTGTGGTACATCTACACAATGGAATACTACTCTATGGTAAAAAAAGAAAGAATTCTTACCATTTCTAACAGCATGGATGGAACTGGAGATCATTATGCTAAATGAAATAAGCCTATCAGAGAAAGATAAATATCACATGATCTCACTCATTTGTGGAATATAATGAACAACATAAACTGATGAACAAAAACAGATCCAGAGACAAAGAAGCATCGATCAGACCGTCAAACCTCAGAGGGAAGGTAGGGAGGGTGGGGATAAGGGGGCGGGGGAGATCAACCAAAGGACTTATATGCATACATATAAGCATAACCAATGGACACAGACACCAGGGGGTTGAGGGCATGAGTGGGTGGGTGGGGGGCAATGGGGGGGATAAGGACACATATGTAATACCTTAATCAATAACGAAAAAAGTTAAAAAAAATAAAACTATGAGCAAACAAAAGTCCTGGACTGGGTGGATTTACAAGAAAATTTTACCAAGCATTCAAAGAAAAACTAACACCTATCTTCCTCAAACTTTTCCTAAAAATTCAAGAGGAAGGAACACTTCTAAGCTCTTTTTACAAAGTCAGCATTATCCTAATTCCAAAACCAGATGAAGAAAAAAAATTTACAGTCCAATATCCCTGATGAAGACAGATGCTAAAATCCTCAACAAAATATTAGAAAAATGGGTCCAGCAACATATTAAAAAGATCATGCATCATGATCAAGTAGAATTTATTCCATGGATGCAAGGCTGGTATAATATCTGCACATCAATAAATGTGATACATCATATAAACAACATGAAAGATAAAAGTCACATGATCATATCAATAGATGCAGAAAAAGAATTCAACAAAATCCAGCACACTTTTTTTGATAAAAACTCTCAGTAAAGTGGGAATAGAGGGATCATACTTCAACATAATAAAGGTCATACAGCAAATATAATACTCAATGAACAAAAATTAAAAGCATTTCATTTAAGAACAGGAACAGAGAAGGATGTCCACTTTCACCACTATTATTCAACATAGCCACAGCAATCAGACAAGAAGAAGAAATAAAAGGCATCAAAATTGGAAAGGAGGAAATAAAACTGTCATTATTTTAATATGACACCATATTGTACATAGAAAACCCTAAAGCCACTACCAGGAAACTACTAGACTTAATAAATGAATTTGGCAAGGTAGCAGGATACAAAATCAACATCCAGAAATAGATGGCATTTTTATGCACCAATAATGAACTCTCAGAAAGAGAAACTAAAAAACAATGATATTTACCATTGCAACAACAACAACAAAATAAGATACTTAGGAATAAAGTTAACTAAAGAAGTAGAATACCTGTATTTGGAAAACTATAGGACATTGAAAAATAAATAGAGGAAGATACAAAGAAACAGAGATGTATACCATGTTCATGGATTGGAAGAATTAACATCATTAAAATGTCCATACTATCCAAAGCAATCTATAGATTTCATGGAATCCCTATTAAAATACCAATGGCATACATCACAGAGCTAGAACAAATACTCCAAAAAATGTAAATGGAACCATAAAAGACCCTGAATAGCTGTAGCAATCTTGAGAAAGAAGAACAAAGTTGGAAGGATCACAATATCAGATATCAAACTATGCTACAAAGCCATTATAACCAAAACAACCTGGTACTGGCTATAGCAAGAGACAAAGAAGGAAACAGAAGCCTTAAATGACACACTAGATCAGATGAATCTAACTGATATTTACAGGACATTTCACCCCAAAGCAACAGAATATACATTCTTCTCAAGTGCCCATACAATGGAGTAAAGACAGTCTCTTCAACAAACGGTGTTGGGAAAACTGGACAGACACATGCAAAAAGATGAAACTAGACCACCAACTTACACCATACATAAGAATAAATCAAAAATGGATAAAAGATTTAAAAGTAGGTATGAAACCATAAAAATTGTAGAAGAAAACATAGGCAGTAAAATCTCAGACAGCTCGTGTAGCAGAATTTTTGCCAATACATCTCCTAGGGCAAGAGAAACAAAGGAAAAAATAAATAAACAAATGGGACTACATCAAAATAAAAAGTTTCTGCACAGCAAAAGAAACCACCATCAAAATGAAAAGGGAATGCACTGTATGAGAGAACATATTTGCCAAGGATAAATCTGATAAGGGGTTAATATCCAAAATAAAAAAGTACTTATGCAACTCAACAAAAGGAAGACAAATAATTCAATTTAAAAATGGGAAGAAGACCTGAATAGACATTTCTCCAAAGAGGACATACAAATGCCCAAGAGACATGACAAAAATGCTCAAAGTCACTAATCATCAGCGAAATGCAAATTTAAACCACACTTCACACCTGCCAGAATGGCTTTCATAAAAAAATCAACAAACAACAAGTGCTGGTGAGGATGTGGATAAAAGGGAACAGTAGTTCACTGCTGGTGGGAATGCAGACTGGTGTAGTCACTATGGAAAACAGTATGGAGTTTCCTCAAAAAATTAAAAATGGAACTTCCATTTGACCTAGTGATCCCACTCTTGGGACTATATCCTAATACCCCCAAAATACCAATCAGAAAGAATATATGTGCCCCTATGTTCACAGAAGTGTTATTTACAATAACTAAAATTTGGGAAAAAGCCCAAGTAACCTTTAGTAGATGAATGGACAAAAAGAAAAAAAAAAAAGTAGAACATTTACATTATGGAATACTATACAGTGGTAAAAAAGAGGGACCTCTTACCCTTTGGGATGGCATGGATGGACCTGGAAAATATTATGCTAAGTGAAATAAGCCAATTGTCTGAGAAAGACAATTATCACATGATCTCACTTATTTGTGGAATCTAATGAACAAAATAAATGGATCAATAAAATATGACCCGAAGCATGGAGGCATGGAACAGACTGACATACCTCGATGTGGGGTTGGAGGGACAAGAAGAGATAAACCAAAGAACTTACATATTTATATGCATAGCCCATGGACACAAGCAATAGTGTAGTGAAGACCTAGGGGAGACAAGGAAGAGGGGGGTTGAGGAGAGGGGATGGGAGATATCTGTAATACTGTCAAAAATAAAATATCTATTTAAAAATATATATGTAAAAGTGAAAATTATTATAAAAATAGCACAGATGACAGGAGGAAAGGATTTGGAATGTACACTTGTAAGGACCTTACACTACACATGAAGTGGTATATTATTTTTAAAGTTAGACCTTAATTAAATAAAGATATATTTTAAATTATATTATTTTACTGGTAAAATAACCATTATTTTCTAATAAAGTTATATAGAATAAGTCAATAATGGAGATAAAATGAAATCATGAATATGCTCAATTAATCCAAATAAAGGCAAAAAAGAGAAAAAAGGAAAGAACAGGTTGAACAATGTGGGAATTAAAAGACAGAAATTGCTATATTGCATAAAAATTTCAAAATCAGTCTGTATTTTATCTATAAGAAAACCACAAGCCCTATACAGTGTGGCTCATTTGGTAGACCATTGTCCCATACATGGGAAGGTCACTGGTCTGATTTCTAGTCAGAGCACACACCCAGTTGCTGGATCCATCCCCAGTAGGGGGTGTGAAAGAGGCAGCCGATTGTTAATTTTTCTCTCTTGCATCGATGTTGCTCTCTTTCTCTTCCTCTCCCTTTTCTCTCTTTCTCAAATTAATAAAAAACCTATTTTTTAAAAACACAGGAGAGAGAGAAAGACAGGTATAAAAAATACTGAAAATACACTCACATAAAACACTGATTGAGAGAAACCAAGATGGCGGCATAGGTAAAGAACCTGAACTTGTTGCCTCACACAACCACTTCAAAATTACAACTAAAAGACAAGACAGGTATTATCCTGAACCATGGGAAGGCTGGCTGAATGGAAATTCTACAACTAGAAGGAAAGAGAAAAGCACACTGAGACTCGAAGGAGGTGCAGAGGTGCAGAAGTGAAGTGCAGAGGTACAGAGGTGCTCGTGGAAAGAGCTGGCAACTGAGTACGTTGCAGTCTTTTTCAATCGGGAGGGAGATACAAGCTCCTGACTGCTCTGAACTCCAGTTCTGGGCGACACTCTGGGGACCCAGACTCATACGGGGAGAAACTGAACTGTCTGGCATTGGGTGGAACTCGAGGGCGGATTTCTCTCAGAGGTGCTTGCAGCGATCATTGTTCTTGCACGGTGCCGTGGGACACAGAGACATGGGACCTCTTGAGGCAGGGCTGAAGGTCAGCCATTGCTGTTTGCTCCACCCTTTCCTGACACCCCACCCCACCCAATTTACAACCCCACCCAAGCTGTGCGCAGAGGCTTTGGCATAGGAATGGCCTGGCCCTTTGCAATCTGAAACCGAACGTACTGCAGCTGGGTGAAAGAGCCCCAGAGCCTCCAAAAGAAGACCCAAGGCCCAACAGCAGCTTGAATTGCTTCACAGCTGGGCCTCATCTGGGCACCTCCAAACCCCAAACAAAGAGAAGGAATCTGCAGATCTCTCTGTAGCTCCTGCTGGGTGACCTCAGACAGTGGCTGACTTTGCACCTCCTTGGAGATCCAAGAGTCAGTGTACCCAGTGGTCAAAGAGAGAACATCCAGACTACAACCCTTCAGATCCATAAGAGACACACTCAGGGGGCAGACTCAGTGAGTGCCAAAGTCCCACTGAAGCAAGTCTTGCCCCATAAGGGTGTCTCCAGCACAGAAGTTCTCCCATCATAGACACAACTGATCCTCACAGCCAACTGGCCTGGAGGTCAATTCCTCCCAGTGATACCAACAACAATCAAGGCTTGACTACAACAAAATGTGCACACAGCCCACAAAGGGGTGCACCAAGAGTGTCCACCTCAGTTAATTAGGGAAGCTGAGCCACTGGGCCCTATAGGACACAAAGCCACACTATCAACACAGGGAAGCAGACAAAATGCAGAGATAAAAAAAACAGGTCACAAATGACAGAAATGGAGGAAAGCAAACTACTGGATATAGAGTTCAAAACCACGGTTGTAAGGTTATTCAAGAATCTTCCAGAAACCGCTGATAAATTTAGTGAGACCCTCGAGGATATGAAAAAGGACCAACTAGAAATTAAGCATACACTGACTGAAATAAAGAACAATATACAGAGATGCAACAGTAGACTAATGGATCCCAAGAATCAAGTCAAAGATTTGAAATACAAAAAAGCAAAAAACACTCAACCGGAAAAGCAAAAAGAAAAAAGAATGCAAACATATGAAAATAGTGTAAGGAGCCTCTGGGACAACTTCAAGCGTACCAACATCCGAATTATGGGGGTGCCGGAAGAAGAGAGAGAGCAAGATATTGAAAACCTATTTGAAGAAATAATGACAGAAAACTTCCCCTACCTGGTGAAAAGAAATAGACTTACAAGTCCAGGAAGCGCAGAGAACCACAAACAAAAGGAATCCCAAGAGGACCACACCAAGACACATCATAATTAAAATACCAAGGGCAATAAACGAAGAGACAATATTAAAAGCAGCAAGAGAAAAACAGTTATTTATCTTCAAGGGAGTACCGATACAACTGTTAGCTGATTTCTCAACAGAAACTATGCAGACCAGAAGGGAGTGGCAAGAAATATTCAAAGTGATGAATAGCAAGAACCTATAACCAAGATTACTCTACCTATCAAAGCTATCATTCAGAATTGAAGGTCAGATAAAGACCTTCACAGATAAGAAAAAGCTAAAGGAATTCAGCACCGCCAAGCCAATATTATATGAAATGCTGAAGGGTATTCTTTAAGAAGAGGAAGAAGAAGAAAAAGGTAAAGACAAAAATTATCAACAACCAGTGACAACAAATACATATCTATCAACAAGTGAATCCAAAAGTCGAGTGAAGAAAAAGTCTGATGAACAGAATAAATTGGTGAATATGATAGGATCAGGGGCATAGAAAGGGAGTGGACTGACAATTCTCAGGGAGAAAGGAGTGTGGGGGTGTGGGAAGGGACTAGACAAAAATCGTATACATTTGGATGAGGACAGTGGGGGGGGTTAGGTCAGCGAGGGGGGTGGGAACCGGGTGGAGGGGAGCTATGGGGGGATAAAGAGGAACAACTGTAATAATCTGAACAATAAAGATTTATTAGAAAAAAAATAGTCTATCAGACACCGCAAATTAAAACAGCAGTGAGGCATCACCTCACACCGGTCAGAATGGCTACCATCAACAAACCAACCAATGACAAGTGCTGGCGAGGATGGGAGAAAAGGGAACCCTCATGCACTGCTCGTGAGAATGCAGACTGGTGCAACCATTATAGCAAACATTATGGAGTTTCCTCAAAAAATTAAATACGGAACTGCCATTTGACCCAATGAACCCACTTCTAGAAATATATTCTAAGAAACCTGAAACACCAATCAGAAAGAATATATGCACCCCTATGTTCATAGCAGCATAATTTACAATAGCTAAGATTTGGAAACAGCCAAGTGCCCATCAGTAGATGAGTGGATAAAAAAGATGTGGTACATTTACACCAGGGAATACTATGCAGTAGTAAAAAAGAAGAATCTCTGACCCTTTGAGACAGTATGGAGGGACTCGGAGAGCATTATGCTAAGTGAAATAAGCCAGTCAGAGAAAGACAATTATCATATGATCTCACTCATATGTGGTATCTAAGTAACAAAATAAACTGATGAACAGAGTGGAAAAACAAAACAAAACACTGATTGAAAATAAACCTGGGGAGCCCTGGCCTGATGGCTCATTTCATTGCAGTGTCCATCCTGTGCATCAAGGGATTGCAGGTTGGATCCCTGGTCAGGGCACACGTGGGAGGCAGCCGATCTCTCTCTCTCTCTCTCTCTCTCTCTCTCTCTCTCTCTCTCTCTCTCTCTCTCTTCTTCTTCCCTTCCTATCTCTCTCTCTCAAATCAATAAAAACATATTCTCAGATGAGGATTTTAAAAATTAATTAAAATAAAGATGGAATGTTTTTATTAATATCAGACAAAATAGACTTCAGAACAAATAATATTACCAGGAAAATGAAGGACATTATATAATACCTAGAGGCCCAGTGCATGAAATTCATGCACGGGGGTGTGTGTCCCTCAGCCCAGCCTGCACTCTCTCCCATCTTGGACCCCTCAAGGGATGTCCGACTACCCGTTTAGGGCTCCATCTTGTGGTGGCCATCTTGTGTCCACATGGGGGCAGCCATCTTTGACCACATGGGGGCAACCATCTTGTGTGTTGGAGTGATGGTCAATCTGCATATTACTCTTTTATTAGATAGGATAGAGGCCTGGTGCACGGGTGGGGGCCAACTTGTTTGCCCTGAAGGGTGTCCTGGATCAGGGTGGGGGTTCACTTGGGGCGTGGGGCCACCTGTGTGTGGGGCCTGTGGTGGTTTGCAGGCTGGCCATGCCCCCCGGCAACCCAAGCATAGGCCCTGGTATCTGGGATTTATTTATCTTCTATAATTGAAACTTTGTAGCACAGGCCAAGTCAGGCCAGGGCTGCCGGAGCTTGGCTTCCTTCATCGCCAGGTGCAACCCAAGCCTCCTACTCTCTCCAGCTCCATGGCTGCTGCCATTTTTGTTGGGAATTATTTATTTTCTATAATTGAAACTTTGTAGCCTTGAGTGGAGGCCTGGGCCCACCAGGGTGTGCGAAAAGCTTGGCTTCCTCCATTGCTTGGGAAACCCAAGTCTCCTGCTTGCTCTGTGGCTGTAGCCATCTTGGTTGGGTTAATTTGCATACTCGCTCCTGATTGGCTGGTGTGCATGGCTTGTGGGTGTAGCAGAGTGATGGTTAATTTACATATTACTTTTATTAGATAGGATGAATAAACCAGTTCTACAAAAAGTCATAACAATTCTAGATGTATATGTATGTAATAGCAGAGCTGCAAAAAATAATCAAAAACCGAAATAACTGGAAGGAGAATTAGAAAACTCTACAATTATAGTTGAAGGTATCGACACTTTTCTATCAGTAATTTATACACAAAATAGAAAATCAGGACAGAGAAGCCCTGAAAAACATTATCAATCACCTTAAACTAATGGACTTTGTAGAACACTCAACCCAACAATAGCATAATATATTTATTTCAAATGCATATGTAACATTCAACAAATTAAAACATGTTCTTGTACATAAAGCAACCTTTACAAGTTTAAAAGAGAAAAATGATTGAGAACATGTTCTCTAATGAAGTAGAAATCAATAAAAGAAGATATCTGAAAATTACCAAATATATTTAAAATAAACAGTACACTTCTAAATAACCTATGTGTTAAAGAGGAAGTCTCCAGGGAAGTTAACAAATTATTTTTGAACAAAATAAAAACAAAAGAATAACACATCACAGCCTGTTGGATGCAACTACAGCAGTACTGAGAAGGAAATTTATATATAGTATTGCATGTTTATATTAAAAGAAAGAAAAGTCCTCAAATGAGTAACCTAACCCTCCAACTTCAAACACCAGAAAAAAACAAAAGAGAAATACTGAACCCAAAGCAAACAAAACAAAGGAAATGATCAAGATAAGAAGTGAAATCAGTGAAATTGAAAATAGAGACAGACAAAAGCATGAAATCTAAAGCTAGTTCCTTAAAAAAAATCAATTAATTTGCCTCACCAAGAAAAAAGAATAGATAAGACACAAATCCCAATATGGGGAATTAATTAGAGGAGACTTTTAATACAAAATACACAAACATTAAAAGGATAATAAGGACATACTAAGAACAGTTCTATACCAATAAACTTGACAAGGCAGATGAAATGGAGAAATCCATTAAAAGACACACATAATACCAACTTCACTTAAGTACACATAAATACTCTTTTTAGATGTATATCTATTTTAAAAATTGAATTTGTAGTTTAATTTTTTCCCACAAAGTGAAGTAGAAGGTTAGTTATATTCTACTAAAATACAGAAGCATTTCATCTTTGGTACTATTATTAGTACCAAATTAAATAAGTAATAATAGCAATCATAAATGTTTCCTTCCAGAACATGGGAAAGGGTAGGCAATTTCCCAACTCATTTTATGAGACTACCATTATCTTGGTAGAAAACTAGTCAAAGATATTACAAAGAAAAAAAATTACCAACTAATATACCTAATGAACATAGATGGAAAGATACTCAACTTAATATTAGAAAAGTGAAGCTGGTTCAATACTTAAAATCAATTAATATAAACCCCAATTTTAACCAAGTAAACAAGAAAAATCATGTATGATCATCTCAGTAGAGGCAGAGAAAAAGATAACATTTGACAAAATACAACATCCTTTCCTTATTAAAATAAAGGAATTAGCTAAAGAACATAAATGCATACCCCATGAACATGGACAATAATGTGATGAAGGCTAAGGTAGGGGGAGGAGGTGGTGGGTGGAGGGGGGCAAAGCAGGGAGCATTGAGGGCCATCTGCAATAGTGTCAACATTAAAAAATATTAATAATTAAAAAATAATCTCAACCACCTTTCTATAGGACAAGGCACAAGCTTTTCTAAATGGGGAACCTCAAAAAGACTTGGAATCGCCCCTCAGAAAGAACTTTAGGTTCTACAGACATGTAAAGTTGTCAGGACTTGATCTTTAGGAGGAAAAGGGCTTAATTCTTCCTACCCAATTCAGGCCTTTCTATTTGGGAGGCAGATACATAGTGACACAGAAGTATTAGGATCCTGGAATGCACATCATGTGTTGGCGCAAGACTTTAGCAGAACAATAAAGCCATCACATGGAAACCCTAAAAGGGTTTTTTCATCCCTGTTCTGTGTGTGGCACTTTACTGTCACAAAGATTGTTGCAAGCCCCACAGGGCCTCTGGAGGCACTCTAAGGCACAAAGAGTAGATGCCCTCCCCAAAGTCTGAATGACAACAAGAAGTATTGTCATGACAAGCATTACTTCTTCACTGCTATTACCACCAACTGTACTATCAGGGCATCAACTGTCAACAAAACAGGACAAGGAGAAGAACTTAAGAATTTCTCCACATGTTTCTTTGGTTATTGTCTAAAGTTCCAAAGAGAAACCTGGGGTTCAGTAGGTGTGCCTAAAGGAGCAGATGCCATACATTTTGAACATGTAAGTCCAAAACCATGATTCTCAGTGCTTGAACAGACAATCAAATATACCTTTAAACTATGTATGTGAATAATTGATTTACCTTAAATTTTTTGCATCAGATTTTTCCCTTGAACATTTAAAACATAAAGAATATGGGCAGTACAGCAATAACTCTAAGCCAGCAGTCAGGAAATTGTCTGAATTTTGCTATTTCCATCATTCTAACATTTTTGCATGTATGTAGATGTACATTGCCCCAAATTTTAATAGTATTTTAAGAAAATATTGGAAGTTATCTTGGAGCCTTCTGGTGGTCTTCCTGCATTGTGTCTCTATTTCCTTTTGTTTGTACCTTGGGAAATAGCCTCCTGTATTTTTAATCATAATGTAACTGTTCATTTGTAAAAAAAAAAAAATTGAAAACTTATATAAATGAATAAATAAATCTCTGCAAACTAAGAATAGAATGGAACTTGATTAACCCAGGGGGCATAAACAAAATATTGACAGCTAACATTATAGTAAATGCTGAAAATGTGAATGTTTTTCCCATAGTATTAAGGATAGGTCAATGATGTTCACTCTCACCACTGTTATTTAACATCATATATTTATTACTTGCAAGGCAATAAAAAAATAAAGACATATAAATTATATGGAGAAAATTGTCTCCACATGCATTGACATAATTGTTTACATAGAAAATCCCCCCAAAATCTACCCAAAAGATACTAGAACAAAGTGAGTTTAACAGAGCCATAGGAACAAGGTAAATATCCATAAAGTGTACTTCTACACACTAATAATCAAATTAAAATTTGAAATTAATAACAGATCATCACTAACAATAGTACCAAAGAAGAAATGCTTTAGTCTCACAAGACACATGCATTATTTGTATGCTGAAAACTACAAAAGACTATTTGTAGCAACTGAAACTCTCCTATCTGCTGGTCAGAATGAAAACTGGTACAGCATTTACCCGAAAAAAATGAAAACTTATGTTTATGCAAAAATGTGTACACAATTGTTTATAGCCATTATATTTATATTTGCCCAAAACTGAAAACAACTTAAATGTCTGGCCTGGACAGTGTAGCTCAGTTGGTTGGAGCATCATCCCATACACCAAAAGGTGGTGGTTTTGATTCCTGGTAGGGGCATGTGAGGAAGGCAATTCAATCAATGTTTCTCTCTCACATCAATGTTTCTTGCTCCCGCGTTCTCTACTTCTTTCTTTCTCTCTCTCTAAAAAAAAAAAAAGTAGTTACAAAAACACATATGTCCTTAAAACTCTGAATAGATGTGCAATTTGTCAGACATCCATACAATGGAATACTATTCAGCAATATATAAGAATGAACTATGGATACATGCAACAATATCAATGATGCTCAAATGCATTTTGAAAGAAGGCAGTCAAAAGGTTACATATCACATGATTGCATTTGTATATCATTTTTAAAAAGGTAAACCTGACCATAGATCAGTGGCAGCCATGGTTTGAGATTGTAAAGGCAGCTAATTACAAAGGGCTGCACAAGTGAATTTGGGGGTGAGATGAATTCTTCTGTTTTCATTAGATTTGTAAAAGCTAAAGACAAAATGAGCTGTAACCCAATATACTTTAATTACCAGTATTATCAGGTGTGTGTTTTACTCAAGTGGTGTCAGTGAGTGATTATGGAACTTTTTACAACTATACTATGGATGAACAAATAAGGAAATATATTGTAGATAATGAGAATCAGGGAAAGAAGCTACATTAAGCAAGATGAAAAGCCAGAAAAAATTCTTTGGTGCTGAACTACTGGTAGAATCAAAGGTATCAATAAGAACAGGTAGAAAGATGAAGTAAGTAGATGATGATAGATGGATAGATAGATAGATAGATAGATAGATAGATAGATAGATAATGATACACAAACAGATGACAGGTGAACTCTGATATAAATAAAGATATGATATACTTTGCTTACTATGCAGAAATATATTTTCTTATTCTTTTAGAGCCTGTATTCTACTTGGGATGAGTCAGACAATAAACATACAAATATTTATTGTGCTAGTTATAAGTGCAATGGATAAAAGTAAAGCAGATAAATATAGGAAATACAGGGTGTGTGTGCATTGGTATTTTATGTATATACATAGAGAACAAACAGCAAGCAGTTTTCTCTGATAAGGGGACATTTGAGCAGAGTCATGAATAAAATGAGCGGAAGTATCATATAAATATTCGAGGGAAGAATATCTCTAGCAATGGAAGGGAGGAGTGCAAAGGTCATGAGACAAAAACATGATTGGCATGCTATTGCTAGTAAGTCTACATAGAGAACTGTGGATATTGGCCATTAAAGTCTTGTTAAGTTTTTTTTTCCCATTCCAACAAAGCTTTTTTCTTTTTTTTTTCCTTTATTGATTAAGGTATTACATATGTGTCCTTATCCCCCCATTGCCCCTCCCACCCCCACACTCATGCACTCACCCCCCTGGTATCTGTGTCCATTGGTTAGGCTTATATTAAGGTGACCAGATTTTAACATTGGTAAAGCGGGACACCATTGACGGGGGGGGGGGGGGGGTAGGGGGTTCTTGATGAAAAATTTGGTCTATATGGAGCAACAAAAATTTTCATAAAACACAAAAATAGTATTATAATATATATTTTTAAATTTCAACATAAGTACAATTTACAAATATAATAAATAAAAAATTATGTATAGTATTATTTTATTCTTTGGCATATTTCTCATTTGAGTGAATTTTTTTTTAGTAGATTGCTGTCGTTGTTTAAAAGGTCATGAATTTGCCATAACGTAAGTCGTAAGTGTCACTTTCAAGGCCGGTGCTAGACTTTTTGCCTCCACTATAAAATATAAATAATACGAGTACTGTCTGCTAAATTCAAGAAAATTTATGTATTTATGAAATAAATAAATAAATTACTTACCTAAATTATCTGAATAGCTGATTTGTAATGACATCACTTGTTTAACTAGCTTACTAGCACACAGTACCATGTGTATCGTCTGAGAGACAGTTACAAAATGTTTTCGTCATTGCCAATCCCAAAAAATGCCATTGTTCATTAAGTCCAAACAATGGTGGTCGAATTCTAACAACTGATCAACAATGCGAACTTTGATAAGCAGTTCTCGATAATCAGTTCTCAACAATTATTTGTTATTATTAAAGTTTAACATTATAAAATTAACAAAAATAATATAAAACTCATATCCTGGCTAAATAGCCACATGGCTGCCGAAAACCTTATATTCCCTTCCCGTTCTCCCGCCATACCCTAGCTTGTCGTGATTCTTTCCAAAAATCGGGACTTTTTTAAAACACCGCGGGACGCGGGACAAATTGTTAAAAATCGGGACTGTCCCGCCAAAGGCGGGACGTCTGGTCACCTTAGCTTATATGCATGCATACAAGTCCTTTGGTTGATCTCTCCCCCTTATCCCCACCCTCCCCTACCTTCCCTCTGAGGTTTGACAGGGTCTGATAGATGCTTCTCTGTCTCTGGATCTGTTTTTGTTCATCAGTTTATGTTGTTCATTATATTCCATAAATGAGTAAGATCATGTGATATTTATCTTTCTCTGATTGGCTTATTTCACTTAGCATAATGCTCTCCAGTTCCATCCATGCTGTTGCAAATGACAAGAATTCCTTCTTTTTTACCACAGTATTCCATTGTGTAGATGTACCACAGTTTTTAAATCCACTCATCTGCTGATGGGCATTTAGGCTGTTTCCAAATCTTAGCTACGGTGAATTATGTCGCTATGAACATAGGGGTGCATATATCCTTTCTGATTGGTGTTTTCTAGGGATATATTCCTAGAAGTGGGGTCACTGGGTCAAATGGGAGTTCCATTTTTAGTTTTTTGAGGAAACTCCATACTGTTCTCCACAGTGGCTGAACCAGTCTACATTCCCACCAGCAGTGCACAAGGGTTCCTTTTTCTCTGCATCCTCACCAGCACTTGTTGTTTGTTGATTTGTTGATGATAGCCATTCTGACAGGTGTGAGATGGTACTGCATTGTTGTTTTGATTTGCATCTCTCAGATGATTAGTGACTTTGAGCATGTTTTCATATGTCTCTTGGCCTTCCTTATGTCTTCTTTTGAAAAGTATCTATTTAGGTCAGTTGCCCATTTTTTGATTGGGTTGTTTATCTTCCTTTTGTTAAGTTGTATGAGTTCCCTGTAAATGTTAGAGATTAAACCCTTATCGGTGATAACATTGGCAAATGTGTTCTCCCATGCAGTGGGCTTTCTTGTTGTTTTGTCAACAAAGCCTTTTTCAAATGTTAACATTATGACAGGCCAAAGCATTAATATGAGTTGGTGAAAAAAATTTCAACCAAAGGACTTGTATGCATGTATATAAGCATAACCAATGGACACAGACACCAGGGGGGTAAGATTATGAGCGGGGGGGCGAGGGGGGCAATAAGGACACATATGTAATACCTTAATCAGTAAAAAAAAAAAGAAAAATGAAAAAAATAAGCTTTATTTTAAAAATGTAACATTAAATGTTCCAATGTATTATTAACTTTCAAAATACCTTACCACACAGTTTCCTTAGATAATCATCTCTACAATCCCCCTTTAGCTCTTCCTTGCCAATAGAATTCTGTGAGATTTTTTTAAAGTGTTTTAAGACTTTTCCAGAGCACATCTATACTTTAAAGGGAACCACCTATAAAATTGTATTGTTCTTGTAAGTCACGAAAAGTTTTCTTACTTAATACTTGTGTTTTCCCTTGTTGTAACTTTTATAGGTGGTAGATAATTCTCTATTTTGTAAATATCTCAACTGTAGAATATACTTTTTCCTAGACTTACAAAATGCTAATATCAGTAATCTGGGAGTTGTGACCAAGTTTTCTGATAACTCTCTTATATTGTGAACAGAGTATCAAAGTTAAAGAATAATCAATTCCTGTCTAAAATTTTGATTGAGTGTGTAGGTGCAGATGTGTTTGAATAAGTTGGCATTCTATGATCATCAATCAAAGCCATGTATGTCAGGAAAAAATTTCCAGTGTAAATCTAGCCTCACACTCACACTTTTCTATAAGTACGTTATTTCTTTAGCCAGACATGAAGGCTAGTTGTTTTTCCATTTTATAGATATAGCATGGTTTTCTACTATATTTACGCATATTGCCAAGGTGGTTTGAAAAAGCACCAATTAAATACAATTTTTATCTGTTACAGTGAAAATTGATAGCCTTTGGTTGCATCCAGGGCATTTGCTCGCTTTTAAAATGATATGTTATGCCCATCTCTTGGGTTATAAATTGTCCTTGCTTTTGGTAAGATTGTATATACAATGCTGACTTCAATGTGAAATTGTTTTCAACCTCTTCTGCTATTTACTTAATGTCTTAAATAACCTTTGTGATGCACACAAATGGTTGAATCACATAATGTATCTGACAAAACATGGATAACCATGCTATATGGTGTATCAATGAGATACTATGCTGACATTAAAAGTGTAACAATGGCTGAAACCGGTTTGGCTCAGTGGATAGAGCGTCAGCCTGTGGACTCAAGGGTCCCAGGTTCGATTCCGGTCAAGGGCATGTACCTTGGTTGCGGGCACATCCCCAGTAGGGGGTGTGCAAGAGGCAGCTGATCGATGTTTCTCTCTCATCGATGTTTCTAACTCTCTATCCCTCTCTCTTCCTCTCTGTAAAAAATCAATAAAATATATTTAAAAAAAAAAAGTGTAACAATGCTTATCCCATCATCACTTTCTCCCAAATAAGGATAAGAATTAGCATTTCTTTATATTTTTATATTCCCATTTTTGGGGACACATTCTACTTTATTATTTTTCTTACTTTTGACATCAGGCACCTTTTAGAGAATATTATCCCAATGGCTTCTCAGAGGACAATAGAAATTTGAAAATAAAATAAAACTTTGAACACCAAAAGGTTCTGCTCACATAATAAATCTGGAAAGAACAGATAAAGTTTATGATAAATTTTGTCATCATATGTAAGTACCTTACTTATGATTTTAATATAGCAAACATTTCCCATATTCCCCTACATTCTCATTTTTTTCATATAAAACTATCTAGTGTATAGATTTAATTATTTAGATTATAAATCTGTTTTCTAAATGCCTCATTGTTGAAATTAATTTTAAATTATTCAGTTTCTTAAAACCCAAACAGAAACATCAGCTTGTAGCTTCACGGCATGAATTAAGTATTCTGTGGCATAAAAGACATTCTTTTTGTTTATTACACTTTTTTCCCATTATCACAAAGGCAATGTGAAAAATGCATTTGAGGTGAAAGAAATAGCATATCTTGGCACTGTGGCTTAACTAGATTTCCTATTCATTGAACAGATAAATGAAGCCAGTACAATATGTTACAAAGAGTGTTGTTTCGCCTGCTGCTGTATTACTTTGTGATATCCTCCATAGAAAATAGTCAATCACTGGTACTCACTGTCAAATCCAGTTTCCATTGAAGTTATACCCTTTCCATTCATTTAACTATGGACTATTTTGGTTGTCTTTTGCTTTCGGATGTTAAAGAATGGCATGGAAATAGTTCTTAGGTTTCCATTTTCTTGCATAGCTAGTGTTTAAAAATAAATCAATAAATCTGGAAACATTATAAGATTAACATTAGGTAAACTTAAAATACACAAAACAAATCCATAGCTCCAACTTGGGTCTCATGGTACAAAAAATATTGTACACATCGATGGTGTATTCTTCCTGCTTCTGTGATTTATTTTTTGATCCTAAGTTATCACAGCTACTGGTTAATGCTCCATAATAGAAGGTGTCTGTCTTTAGACAGCTTCTTAAGCAATTCTTGAAGTGGCTATTCCAAATAATGTTCATTTAGTTAAATCCTTGATCTTCCATATATCCCTCACTCTCAGCCCTCTTTACTGAGAAAAGTGAGGCCCTCATGAAAGGATTCCTTCAGTCATTTTATTATACTTGCTTATAAAAGCACCAATTTCTTTCTAATTTCCTCTTCTTTTTGAATTTTCACTTATTTTCTCCCAACTGACACATTTACAGTGCATTCTCTCACCTTTGGTCTCTTCCAGGGCCTAGTTTTATTAGTAATGCCCATTTATTGCTGTGTATTCAAATTATTTTTAGCTACACCATGGTTCCCAAGCCTTCCCTCGTTTCTGATAGTCTATATTCTTCAAAATCATCCCATTTGCCAGAATCAATGATACTGTTCCAAGGAGTTAAACCTAGACCAGCAATAAAAGCATAGCACCACCTAGTGTATAAACTAGAAGTTGAGAATTATGAAGTTGGGTAACCAGATGAGTGAATTATTCAATAAAAATGAAGCAAGAGCTGGAGAACTGAAGAGAAAAGCAAGAAATGATGCCAGTCTATAGGCAAAAAGGCTACACAAGGAATATTTTTGAGCAAAGAGTATTAGTGACAGAAAGAAAATCAAATTTTAAAGGAGCCAGAACTAGATAAAGAGCCAGCCAGCCATAGGACAAAGACCAAGATTGTAGAGAACAAAAATTATAGTGTGAAACTTAGTTCAAACCAGAAAAAAAAGAGACTTGAGGTTGTTGAGCAGTAACAAAGCTGTTTAGCAAATCAAAAGTCTAATTATCTTAGATGAGGTTCTCCTTTTGTGACATCTCGGGGCTAGAAATTTGCCTTTAAAGTGCTCTTAAAAATATTCTTACTCTATGAATCTGGGATTGAAAATGGAAACTAGGAGCTTTTTTTAACCTTCTCTTCTCAATCAAAATTGCTATTTCTCTGTGCCATTGTTGATGCACAAGAACTCAAATTAACTCGCTTGAGGGTAGAATCACTCATACACTGAAAATATATTTAGAAAGAGGGCTGACTTTACAAATTCACACTCACGTGCCTACTCCACATATAAAAAGATCAGTTCTGGGTGGGAGTGTCATATGTAACTGTGGTAGATTGTATTATTTGTTCAAAATATTCTCTATAAGATTCATCACTATTTCCCTGAGGCCTATCCAGGTAGAGAGAAGATTATCATCTCTACTGTATTGCTGTCAGGCTTATCCATGTGAGTTGCTTAGGCTAATAGAATGTGAGTGGAAAGGGCATATACCTCATTCAGGCAGAAATGATGAGACATTGAGTGCCTCTACCATTGTTCCTTTTGCTCTGCAAAAAGCCATGCATGCCTCAGATAAAGGATGTTCCTTCAACCTGAGACTTTGAATGACAAAGCCATAGGGCACAGCCAAGAGTTAGGTACAAAAGATATATAAGGTGAGTGAGAAATAAATCTTTATTTTTGTAAGGCACTGAAATTCTGAGGGTATTTTTTTCTTTATTTTATTTTTTCCATCACCATTTACCGCCCCCCCCCCCCATACCCTCTTCCACCTCCACCCTCTTCCACCCTACAATAACCACACTGTGGTCCATGTCAGTGAGTTCTTTCTCTATTTTTTTCTTTTTTGTTCTATCCCTCCAACAGCCCTCCACCAGAGCTGAGGGTCTTTCCATTGCTTAACTAGAGTAACATAGTCAGTTATCCATTCTTAGTCAATCACTCAGCTCCTCCACACACTACCAATTAAATTCTCTAGGATCATAGACTGTCAAAAATAGGAAGGTCCCTTACAGATAATGCAGTTGAACTCCATTCTAAAGCATGAATCCCATTTACTTCCTTCTTAGAAAGTGATAGTACCTGTAACCTTCATTTGGATGTCTCTGGTGACAGTGAACTCACCAAACTTCGAGGCAATAATACCACCATTATACAGCCCTGAATCTTCACAATTTACTACATTGAATTTAAATTTAATTACATATCAATATAGAATTATGTAGATTGTTATTTAATGCAGACACATGTGGAAGAGTTGCAATTGTGCCTATTACAGTATTTTTGTTTGATTTGATCTATAGTACCAATCTATTAAAATCTTTGAGACATTGAGTCTGTCATTCAAAATACTGTATTAGTAATCTGTATTAGTCAGGGTAAGTGATAGTGGCTGCTATGAAAACTTCTAACTATTAGTGGCTTAACATATATTAAAACTTATTTCTGAATTATGTCACTGGTAAAAATGGATCAAATCACTCCCCTGTGTAGATTTCCTCTAAGTAATGACTCAGTCATACCAGTTCCTTTCATCTTGTGATACTTCTTTCTTCAAAATGTGGCTCCCATGATATATGCAAAAGGGATACATCAAATGTTGATCCACAAATCAAGCCTCAATACATTTAAGAAGGTTGAAATTATAAAAATTATTTTCTCTGACCAAAATGAAATAAAACTATAAATCAATTACAGAAGTAAAATTGAAAATGTTGTAAGTACATGGAAATTAAACAACATACTTTTAAATAACCAATAGGTCACAACAGAAAATACAAGATAATAAAAAAAGAAACTTTTAGACAAATGAAAATAAAAACACAATACACCAAAACTTAGGGGATTCCGCGAAAGCAGTTGTAAGTTATTACATTAAAAAGAAGAAAGATCTCACATCAATAACCTAATTTTGTATAATAAGAAACTAGAAAATAAGAGCAAACTAAAGCCAAAGATAACAGAAGGAAGGTGATAATAATAATTCCAAGAGAGATAAACAAAATAGAGAATAAAACATAATAGAATTAATGAAACCAAAATTTGGTTGTTTGAAAAGAACAACAATTTGACAAACTTTTAGCTTACACTGACTAAGAAAAAAAAAAAGAGGATATAAATAACTAAAATCAGAAATAAAAGTGGGGATATTACTATTACTACTTACCATAAAGAAATAAATAGTATTATTAAGATAATTTTATGACCAATTGTATGTCAACCAATTAGATAACCTAGGTGAACTAGACAAATTCCTAGGAACACACAAACTACCAAAACTGACTCAAAAAATAAACAAACCCACAAAAGAAAAGAAAATTTGAATAGATCTATAACAACTAAAGAAATTGAATCAGTCATCAAAACCTCCCAAAAAGCAGAGCTCTTCACTGGTCAACTCAACCAAATGTTTAAAGAAGAATTAACACCAATAATTCTCATACTCTTCCTAAAAATACAACAGAGGGAACACTTACTAACTCATTCTATGGGGCCAGCAAATAATCATTAAGCACATGAAAAGAAGTTCAACACCATTAGTCATTATGGAAATGCAAATTAAAACTGCAATATGATAGCACTTTGCAACTATTAGGAGATATCTATACTAATAAAAGGGTAATATGCAAATTGGTCATGACACACTCACAGTAACATTCGAACAGCAGGCTGCGTGAGGCGACAAGGCCTGCAGGGGGGTTAGCAAGGGATGACCAAATGACTGACCAGCAGGCTGTGTGGGGTGACCAGGCCGGCAGGGGGGTTAGCGAGGGATGACCAAACAACTGACCAGCAGGTTGCGTGGGGTGACCAGACTGGCAGGTGGGGCAGTGAGGGGTGACCATGCTGGCAGTGGGGGGGCAGTGAGGGGTGACCAAGCCAGCAGGGGGGGGCAGTTGGGGGTGACCAGGCCAGTGGGGGGGCAGTTGGGGGTGACCAGGCTGGCAGTGGGGCAGTTGGGGGCAACCAGGCTGGCAGGGGGGCACTAAGGGGCGACCAGGCTGGTGGGGGGGCAGTTGGGGGCAACCAGGCTGGCAGAGGGGGGCAATTAGGGGCAATCAGGCTGGCAGGCAGAGGCAGTTAGGGGTGGTCAGGCTGGCAGGCAGGTGAGCAGTTAGGAACCAGTTGTATATCCCGGATTCTGAGAGGGATATACAACTGCCGGTTTTGGCCCGATCCCACAAGGGGTCCCAGATTGGAGAGGGTGCAGGCTGGGTTGGCAAAGATGTATAGAAATTACAACCCGGTGGGGGGATTGGAGGGAGAGGGCAATGGGGTACACACACACACACACACACACACACACACACACACACACACACTGAGTGGCCAGATTATTATGATCTCTGAACACATAATAATCTGGCCACTCAGTGTATACCCTATATAATAAAAGGATAATATGCAAATTATCCCCTCAACCAAGAGTTCGACCAGCAGGCAGGCCGGCCAACCACCCATGTTCCCTCACCCTGGCTAGGCTGGTCGGATCCCACCCATGCACGAATTCATGCACCAGGCCTCTAATATATATATATACTGAGTGGCCAGATTATTATGCATTCAGAGATCATAATAATCTGACCACTCAGTGTATACACACACACACACACACACACACACACACACACACACACACACTAGAGGACTAGAGGACTGGTGCACAAAATTCGTGCACTCAGGGGAGGGGTCCCTCAGCCAGGCCTGTACCCTCTTGCAGTCCGGGAGTCCTCAGGGAGTGGGCCTAAGCCGTCAGTCAGACATTCTTAGCACTGCTGAGGAGGTGGGAGAGGAGCTCTCCAGGGACCATGGGAGGGCTCCAGAGCGTGTCCAGCCCATCTCATTCAGTCCTGATCGACCGGACCCCAGCAGCAAGCTAACCTACCAGTTGGAGCGTCTGCCCCCTGGTGGTCAGTGTACATCATAGCAACTGGTCAACCGGTCAACTGTCTGCCCCCTGGTGGTCAGTGCACATTATAGCGAGCAGTTGAGTAGCCTTAGCATATCATTAGCATATTATGCTTTGATTTGTTGAATGGACAACTTGATGACCAGACATTTAGCATATTAGGCTTTTATATCCATATATATATATATATATATATATATATATATATATATATATAGAGAGAGAGAGAGAGAGAGAGAGAGAGAGAGAGAGAGAGGGAAAATAACAATGGTTGGCAAAGATGTATAGAAATTACAACCTGGTGGGGGGATTGGAGGGAGAGGGCAATGGGGTAAAAGGGGACATATGTAATAATTTCAACAATAAAGATTTAAAAGAAATTACAACCCTCATACAGTGCTGGTAGGAATGTAAAATGGTGCAACTACTATGCAAAACAGCTTGGCTATTCCTCAAATGATTAAACAATGAATTACAATATGATCCAGCAATCCCACTCCTTGGTAAACAACAGAGAGAATTGAAAACAGGTGTTCAAACAAAAACTTCTATACAAATGTGCATAGAAGCTTTAGGCATATTAGCTAAAAAGCAGAAACAACCCAAATATACATCACCTAATGAATATAGAAACAGAATATTGTATGTGCATACAATGAAAAAAGAATTAAAAAATGAAGCACTGATGTATGCTACAAATATGGATGGATCTTGAGAACATTATGCTAAGTGAAAGAAACCAGACATAAAAGCCCACATATTACATGATTACATTTATATAAAATATCCAGAATAGGCAAATTCATGAAGATAAAAAGGAGATTGCCATAGGTTTCAGGAGGATGAGAATGGAGAATGACTACTTAATGGGTATGGGGTTTTTTTTGTAGTTATGAAAATGTTCTGGGATTAGGTAATGATGATGGTTATACAATATTATAAATGTACTTAGAGCCACTGAACTGCATACTTTAAACTGCTTACAATGGTGAATTTTATGTTTGTGAATTTTACCTTGATAAAAAGATACAATATACTGAGTACTATTGAGATATATGTATATAGTACCACAGTAGCACAGAGGAAGGCTCTCTAACTCATCCTTAGTGGTTCGGAAAGGCTTCCTGGATGGTGTAATACCTAATTGAGATGGACTTACTAGATAGTTATTTACTAGATGTGAAATGGTGAGAATTGGGTCTGTACTATAAGGAAAAATTCACAAAATCTTGGCTTTTTGCAGACATAATTATAATAATTGACATAGTTCTGTAACAATTTTTAAAGAATCAGTCTCTGCAGGTCATAGGTTATAGTAGCAACTACTCATGTCTGTTGTTACGGCACAAAAGTAGCCATAGACAATATGTAAATGGGCATGACCCTGTTCCAATAAAATTTTATTTACAAAAACACAGCTATATGCCCATAGTTTGCTGATCCTTGACATAGAAGAATAGCTATCCAGTAACTGACTAAAGTATTTTATAATGGTCCAAGGTCAAATAATTATGTAGTTTTTTATGATCATATTATTTTTTATAACCAAGAGATGCTTGATCTAAAGTGATATATCAAGTTCTATAATTCACTTTTTACTTAGTCTTATCCTGTTCTGCTTTTCTGTGGTATTTGTCCCAATAAAACCCAAGATGGGCCCCAATGCTCCCCACATCCAGGAATTCACACATTTGTGTAATTCTTTTCCCTTCAGTGTTGGCTGGACGTATTGAATAGTTTGTAACAAATATAATATGCCACTTCTGAGATTGGCTTCCAAATGATCTGTAGCTTTACACTTGATTCATTCTCTCTCTCTCTCTCTCTCTCTCTCTCTCTCTCTCTCTCTCTCTCTCTCTCTTTCTACCTCTATCTCTATCTCTATCTCTTTCTCTATATCTCTATCTCTATCTCTTTCTCTATATCTCTATCTCTATCTCTATCTCTATCTCTATCTCTATCTCTATCTCTATCATCTATTTCTATCTCATCTCTATTTTATCAAAAGCAAGCTACCATGTTGTGTGTGGCCCTAATAGAAACTGACCAGTAACCAATATCTCTTGTCATCCAAATGTGAAGAACGGAGGCCTATCGATGGCCATATGAGTGAGTTTAAAAATGGATCCTGACCCCCTGATTCCCATCCCAAACACCCAGGTTGAGCCAGGTCTCCTGACTAAAGTTTTGTTAAGGGCCCTGAGATGCAGGGATCAGTTAAGCTATGCCTGAACCACAAAAACAGAGACATAATAAATGCTGTTTTAAGTCACTAAGTTTTGCATATTTTATTATTTAGAAATAGATAAGGAATACAGTGTTATTGATTTATTCCCTTCTCCCTATGTTGAATCTTTCCTAAGCTTGAAGGTGTGTATGAGTTAAGGTATTATACACAGTGATAGAGATAAACAATGCAGCCTTGTTTAATATTGTGACCCTTTCTCTTTATTTTTATTGATTTCAGAGAGGAAAGGAGAAGGAGAGAGAGATAGAAACATCAATGATGAGAATCACTGATCCACTGCCCCCTGCACACCCACACTGGGGACTGAGCCCGCAATCAAATTCCTATGTCAAAAATCTTTGAGCTAGATTGTATCAGCTTCATTGGAACTTAACAGGGGAATGATAACCAATGAGTCTCTGGCCCAAAAAAGTATATTTGCTTTCATTTGAAAGACATTTGTATTGTGTAAGAAATCAGAAAGAGACCATGATTGAAAGCTATGACCTTATGCCAGGAAACAATGGAGAAACCTGTACCAATCACTCTTTTATACTTTCAAATGAAATGATGCTCTCCTCCTCTCTCCCTATTTTTCAATAATTCACTTTGAAGGTTTTATTTATATGATTTAAACTTTTCTTTGAATAATATAGGTATAATTTCAGGCTGACATTTACTGAATTAAATATGCCCATCATTCATCTTTATCTTTTTAATATTTGTATAGTAAAACTCTTTAAAAGTACTCATTGTCATTTTGTCAATTATTTATTATTCATCTGTAGAGCTATTTTTCATTATTTACTCCCATTTATCTACATAATTATTTATAAGAAAGGAAGTTAAAACTGTTTGTTCAATTCTGGGGAGCAGATTTAATTGTAGTAGTCTCTTTTGATATTTCAAACACATCAGAATTTCATTATTAAGTATATTTTTGGAGTGCTCTCTCTTTACACAGACACACACACACACACATACACACAATACTTTTTTTCTGAAAAGTAAATACATTTTTATTAATCATCTAAATAAATACTATGGTTACTTTTTATATATTGGGTTATAAAATACCTTCATTTTGTTCAATCCTCTTTCTGTGTGACAACTGGTCAACTCTGAGAAAGAATGTGGACTTTATGAGTCTCTTAGGCTATATATGATGGATGTGAAGCCCCTTTCCCTCCTTAATTGCAGTACATGAAATCAGAGATAGAAAAATACACTAAGCATCAATGTGTAGTCAGTGCCAAACGGATGTATCAAATTCAGAGCCTTGGTAAGGAATAAGAGTCATGATATAAAGTTGAAATGATATAAACATAGAAATGTTTAATCCAGTACTGTGTATAAAAGTGGTAAGTACAGTAACAACACGTGAGAGGGATGCCTAATTAAAATTGGAAACGAAATTTCAGTTTCAATGGTTTTTAAATAGTGTTTATACTTACTATACAGAAAGATAAAGATGAATGATGGGCATATTTAATTCAGCACACCAATCAATGGTTTCAGTCAACCAATCTTGCAGAATTATATTTACCTAAAACACAAGAGAGACAGTCACTCACTCATTCTTTCATTCTTTCGAAGAAAAAAATGAATTCAATACCTACTATATTCTACCCACTGTGATAGATAATGAGGATACAGATATGCATAAGAAATCATCATTGGAAAACAACATTTATAGTTCTAATTATGTGATAAGATGAATGATGGACATATTTAATTCAGCACACCAATCAATGGTTTCAGTCAACCTTAGTTGTAGTACATTCTGGCACACATTGTTCCAAAAGTATTTATTGAGTATGTATGTGCTATGTTAAGAACCACAAATACTTTGATGGGCCAAATGAATCAAGAAAGACTCAGAGGGGAAGAGCAGGTGAATTTGTTGATGGAATAAGTATAGGATATGAGAGAATGGGAGGTATCAAAGATGGTTCCTGGGTTTCTGGTCTGGGCAACTGAATGGAGAAAACACTGAAAGAACAAGATTTGAGGTGGGCAGGTTGAGTTTGAACTTCTATTGAGCTATCCAGTTGGATATATCAGATAGATGATTGTATATATAAGCCTTAAGCTCATATTGGGGATCTGAATCTGAAAAAAATATGTCAAATTATTCAGATAGATAGGAAGATAGGTTGATGAGTATCAAACTCAGACAAGAAGTCTGAGAATGATCCGAAAAAGATTATGGTGTCTACAAAGAAGATTGAGAATGAATAGTTTATCTATAGGAGAAAAAGAAAAAATAAGTAAAAATGAACAGACAGTATGATGTCAAGAAAGAGAAGGAAATATTTTGAGGCATAAGGAATATTTGAAGAAAACATTCCAAATTCTATTAAGAACACAGAGGAATTTCATGATTATGGACTGCCATTTCCAGAGAGTATAGCAAAATGTTTTTGCAAGTAGAAGAATGAAGAGCATGGGCAGAGATGCACAGTACATGTTAGGCATGGAAATGCAATAGAGGATTGATATTTGGGTGCCTCCTAAGTTAAACACTGACAATAAGAAAGTGTGGCAGAAAGCTTGATGCACTGCTGCAAATTAATGAAATTTTTACCACTTCATTTGAAAAACACACACAAAACGTTGATGTACTAATTTAAAGACTAAGGATTAAGCAGCTGGTTTATAATGAATAACCTGTACTGCCCAGTCTAATATCTTTCAGGCCTGGTGTTCTTAAAATAAGCCTACATTAGTTCCTATTATGTTGCCCATTGAGCAGATGTAATATCTAGAAGGAGTTGTGTGTTTTCTTTAGGAGTTCTATCTATAGCTTTAAATGGTAAGAAATCTTAAATATGTAGTTGAATTATCAAGTACTTTTCATTCTTTTCTTCCACGATGAAGTAAAAGTTAGCCAAGGTTAAAAACTTCATTCCTCTTATAAGCAGTTTCAGTTGCTTGCTCCCCCCCCCCCTCTATATAGATCACATGCTCCTGTTTCCTTTTCTAATACTTCTTTAACTAGAAATTTAAGGTAATATGTTATAGGAATTCTGATTACCCCTAGGATGGGCTGTGGAGAGCGGCTACAGTGTTCAGACAGGTTCAAGCCACAGACTGACTTGTGGCAAAGCCACATACAAGTCCCAGCTTGGAGGGCAAAGCCCTCCCAGCACAATTATAGCCAACAGGCTAAGGTTGTAAGCTTGACCTTATAATCTGACCCTGCAGTCCTAGGTAGCTAAGGGATGTGTGCTGCAGGGGGTACAGCAAGTGCTGCCTAAACAAAGCTTGATAGAGAGCAGAGAATGGTAACAACAGGAAAGAAGCAGATTTGAAATTTGCAAGAACATTGTAAACATCTTGCCCTTGTTTTGCTTTGTATGATCTGACTATAAAATAAAGCTTTAGCTTATAGGCTGTGTCACTGTTTCCTCATCCAGGCACAGTGATCCTACCTGGCCCCAACTTTATTCTCTTGTCTGTTTTCTTTAATCCTTCACCACCCCTCCTCAGGTTCACCCCTGGCGAGCTAGATGCGGTTCAATAGGCCTTTTTAAAAAATTGTTTGCTTGATTGTGGTTAGGTGTTTTTTACATGGATAAACTATTTTTTGAAGTCAATTTCCCTTCAGTGTGAAGGTTATAGTGTTGTTCCTTAACCTTAGGTGTGTGTAGTCGTGCTGAATGACTGGTTTTTCTAGGGCTCTTTTTGATGGTCTTTTTCCATGACCATACTTGGCTCTTAAGGCTGGCTGATATCACTGTTGTTTTCAACAATACTACGGGGTATAAATTGCTGCTGCAGGCCCATCTATTCAAGTTCATGCTCTTTTGAAGTGATAATTTCAGAAGTCCTGTTTGAGATGTTCGGACCCCTGGAGGGCTCTTGTCAGCTGTCTCCCTAGTTTACTCCTGTAATCCTAGTTAGCCTACAGTTTAGCCTACATGCATCTGCCAATCTCCTCCCAATTACATTTTAGTATAACTGCCACTGTGTTTGATAATGTCCCTCAGGTTTCTTGACACTGTTGCAAATGAAGTCATTTCCTTTGGGAAAATATTGGAGCTTTACCCTTTATGGCTTTCTGCTTCCTCAGACAAAAATCTCTTAGCTGGCTGTGGAGATGCCTTTGGGGACACTGTGCTCTTCTCTCTCAGTGACACTCCCCAAATTAGGAGCACTAGTTTGCTAGTAGCAGTAGCAGGAGCTGAGTCAAGGACAATCTGGTTCTTAGTATTCCAGTGTTGTTGAAGATCTTCCAATGCATAAATGGGGGCTGGGTAAAAGAAAAGAGTTCCTTCCCTGGCCTGGTAGCTCAGTTCGTTAGAGCATCGTCCTGATATGCCAAGGTTATAGATTTGATCTCTGGTCAGGTCACATGCAAGAAACAACCAATGAATGCATAAATAAGGGGAACAACAAATCTCTCTCTCTTTCCTTTTCTCATCAATCAAAAAAATTAAGATTTTTATTTTTTAAAAAAAGAAGGGAGTTCTCATCTCTCAATACTCAGCATCAGCAACATGTGTGGGGGTAAGATGTGAAAAGCTGACTTCTTACCTTTCCTAGGAAGGTGGCCTTCTGACTGAGAATAAAAGGAAGAGGGAGCCCTGTGTTTTTAGCTGCACCAATCTGGAGTAATATTTCCCTCTTATAGCATTTACACGGGGGAGGAAAGGGACAGGTCTTAATTCAAATACCATAGCATGATTACTAGGTGAACTAAGTCTAGGACTTATGTCTACTTGTCCTAGACATAATTATTGTCCTGGGAGGAAGAAAACCCAGCACTTTGGGTAGTTGTAAGAGCTAGAACAACAAAGTAAAATCAAGAGAAGGACAAAATCTGAAAATATTCATCCTTCCCACTGAGATTTTTTTTTAGTTCAACAGCACATGAGGCTGGGTGCAAAGTGTCACTAAAAAAAAGGAGGGTAATATCATATAGTCTTGAAATGCTTGGAAGACAGAGTCCTGTTGGAAGTAGACTCTTGCAAAGACATATGTCAGATATCACCATTGAGATGATAGAAACCTGAGATGGGTTGAGTCTAATTAAAGTTGCAATGCAGCCCTTACCCAGCTCAGTCCTTGATTTCAATGACAGGATCTGCATCTCAGCTTTTTAGCTTAACAAATGAAAGAATGAACCCTCTGGGAGGCCCCCAGGCTCTACAGTTCTTTTATACATACTGACAAGCATATAATAAAAATTATAATTATGGGTGCAGAAAAAATGAAACAAATAGTAGAAAGAATGGAAAATAAAATTTAAAAAGTCCACAGTTAATCCAAATGTTGAAGTTAACAGATAAGAACTATAAAGTAATTATTCTTAAGTTAAAGATAATAGAGGAAAGTTTAAGAAAATGTATGAAAATATGAACATTATTATTAGATACTGGAATCTAAAACGTCAAGTGGACATTTTAGAACTTAAAACAATACTGGTAATTAAAAACTCAGATGAACTTAACAGCAGACAAGAAATATCAAGTAGTCCCATTAATCCATGGTTTTGTTTTTGGTGGTTTAGTTATCCACAGTCAAATTCAAATGTAGTCTAAAATGTTAAATGGAAAATTCCAGAAATAAACAGTTCATAAGTTTCAAATTTGTATCATTCTGTATATCAAGAGGAAATTTCACACTGTCCTGTTCTGTTCTGCCTGGAACATGAATCATCATTTTGTCCAGTGTACCCACACTACTTACGCTACCTGTCTATTAGTCACTTGGTAGCCATTGCATCAGGTCAACTGTTTAGGTATCATAGTACTTGTGTGCAAATAACCCTTATTTTATTTAATAATGGCCCCAAAGTACAATAGAGTGATGCTGGCAATTCAGATATGCTAAAACAAAATAAAGTGTTTCCTTAGAGTGAAAAAAATATGTACATCTATATATATAAAAAGCCAGTGACCGACCGGAATGCTGGAACGACCAGAATGACTAGTTGCTATGACACCCACTGTGGCCAACGAACCAGTCAGATCAAAGGGTGGGGCCAGTGGGCCAACCTCCCAATGCCCCTCACCCCAGCAGGCCTGCCTCACTCTTATAGGCCCACAGCCCTTCCCCCCCAGCTGGCCCCACCCTTGGTCACCCCCCCACCCCAATAGGGGGCAGGGCCATTTGACCAACCTACTGCAGCCCCTCCCCCCACCCAGCCTCACCCCAGATCAGCCCCCCCACCCCGATCAGGAGCAGGGCTGGCTGGCCAACTGCCTGAAGACCTTCCCCCTGGCTGGCCCCAACCCCATTAGCCCCCCACACCAATTGGGGGTAGGGCCAGCTGGCCAACCACTCATGGCCCCTCCCCCCAGCTGCTGGCACCCGATCAGCCATCTCCCACTCCATTTGGGGGCAGGGCCGGCCAGCCCACCACCCACAACCCCTCCCCACAGCCAGCCACATCCTCGATCAGCCCCCACCACCCTGATTTATTTCCAGCCCCAATGGGCCCCCCACACACCAATCAGGGGTGGGGCCAGCTTGCCCACTACTCACAGCCCCTCTCCACAGCTGGCCCTGCCCCTAATCGGCCCCCCAACCCCAAATGGAGGTGGGGTCCACTAGCCAATCACCCATGGCCCCTCCCCCAAGCCAACCCGGCCCTGATCGGGTCCTGATCAGGGCTGGCCAGCTGACCAACCTCCAGCCAACCTCCAGCCAACCTCTTGCCATCTCCTCCTCTCAACAAGCCTGGCCCCAATCCACCTGATTTGGGCTGGACCAGCCAGACCCCACCCATACATGAATTCGTGCATTGGGCCTCTAGTATGTATATAAAAAAAACCACAGTACATATAGGATATGGTACTATCTATTGTTTCAAGTACCCACTGGGGGTCTTGGAAAGTATCCTCTGCATGTAAGGGGGACTACTATAGATTAAAATGAAATTATTTATCTAAAAGAAATGTAAATAGAATATTTCCCAATTGAAGGATATAAAGAAAAACAAATAGAAAGGACAGAACAGAGCATAAGAGATATGTGGGACACAGTTAAATGGCAAAATGTGCATTTTATTAGAGTGCCAAAATGGAGGAAAGAATAGGCCAGAAGCAACATTTGGAGTCACAATGGCTGAAAATTTGCCAAACTAATTAAAGATATCAACACACAGATTCCAGAAACTTAGTGGACCCAATAAAGAAAGATGAATCATAAGAAATCACACCAATTTTAAGCTGAAAATCACAAAGTGATCATGGTAAAAGAAGCCATAACAAAGAACTATTACCTTCAAAGAAGCAATAATAGGATGGATGATGGATCTTTGAACAGAAACCATAGTCAGAAGACAATGGTGAAACGGAAATTTTTGGACTGGAACCCAGATTCTTGTCCACCAGAGTCGAAGAATGAATCCAGGGACTGAAGGTGATATAGCAAAGGTGGAAATTTATTGAAGAACTAGGGGCCTGTTGCAGGAAGATTCCTGCAAGAACAGGGCTTCTGGCGGGCTTTCTTCCAGCCACCGCCACCTCTCCCCCCCCCCCCGCGCTTTCCCTGCTGCCTCTGCCCCCCACCCCACGCTTTTCTTCCCGCCACCACCTGCCCCGCCTGCCGCCGCCGCCCGCCAGCCCATGCTCTCCCTCCTGCAGCCGCCTTGCTTTCCACTTTCCCTCCCTCTTCCTTCTATGCTTGTCTTCAGTCTTCACTCCTCCCTCCCTCAGTGTATGCAAATTAACCGCCATCTTTGTTGGGTTAATTTGCATACTCGCTCTGATTGGCTGTGGGTGTAGTGAAGGTACGGTCAATTAGCATTTTTCTCTTTTATTAGTGTAGATAAGTACAGACTCCCGGAGGGGGAAAGAGTCCCACCTACTTCCTGTTTCCATGGTTTATAAAGGCTGCAACTCCCTGTGTCCTGATAGCCCCTCTGATTGGTCAATATTCCCTTTTGAGTTGGTTACTATAGTGACTCCTGAGGCCCTCCTCCCTCATTGTCCTCCTATTCCTTCTTTATTTTGCAAATATAGACCTTTTTGGCTACTTCCTGCTCCCTTGTCTTATGTAAATGCAACTGCACCTGGCTTCCCTGTGTTATGGAGATGTACCTTCTCCCAATCTGTAGCCCAGTGTTTTTCCATGAACCTCAATTTTAAAAATTCCCTAAGCCTGCCTATATTCCCCTAAAATTCCTGTTTCAATGGGATGGTATATTTAAAATGCTGAAATATTTTCTTAAAATTTCAACCTACGATGCTTTTATCAATGTAAAATGTCCCTCAAAAAAATAAGGGCAAAATACATTTCAAAAAGGCTGAAATATTGTGATCAGAACAACTGCAGTACATAATATACCAGATGCAGTTTTGTAGGCTGAAGAAAAATGATCTAAGAAGGAACTTTGAAAGTGATAAAGAGAAACTTAAAGAGATTAAAAATTTTTTCCACCATGACCACTTCTTTTCAACATTGTACTGAAATTTATCACCAGATCAGTAAGACCAGGAAAATAAATAAAGGAAATGAAGATTAAAATGAAAAGAATAAAAGAGTTTTTATTCATAGATAATATCAGTTTATATGTATATATAATAAGAATTAATAAATGGATCAAGTAAAGTTGCTGGTAAACAGTCAATATACAATTTAATTATATTTCTGTATACCTGAAGCCAAAAACAGAAAAATAAAATTTTAAAATTAATATTTATAGTAGCATTAAAAAAATCAAGTCCCCAAAATAAATCTAAATAGATATGGGCAAAAATCTCTATACTGATATTAATAATATATTATAGAGATAGATTAGAGAAAACCAGAAAAAAAAAGAAACTAACCTTTTCTATGTTAACTAATATTCAATATTTTTAGATTTTTACTTCTTCCCAAGTTTATCTCTTTCTGCATCACAATCCCAATAAAACCCAAGGATATTTTTTGGTGGAAATTAAAAAAAACTGGTTAGCAAATGTATGTGGAAAAGCAAAGGGCCTAGCCAAAACAAGAACAAGTTTTGAGGCTGATTGAGAGAATGCCCATATAAAATATAATCTTTATTAAATGATACATAATAAAATGTGCTGGTTTAAGCTTAT
The DNA here is from genome assembly GCF_951640355.1 of Cnephaeus nilssonii. Lineage (NCBI taxonomy): Eukaryota > Metazoa > Chordata > Mammalia > Chiroptera > Vespertilionidae > Cnephaeus > Cnephaeus nilssonii. The sequence continues at coordinate 113,982,949 of NC_137071.1, forward strand.
TATTGAAAAAAAATTGACTTTATAAGAAAAGAAAATTTAATGAAGAGAACACTTTCAAAATAATTTGAAGAAGTCAGTATTATCCTCCTAGAAAGCCAGTTAAGGAAACAACAAAAAAGAAAATTACAGGCCAATAACTATGTTTGAAAATAAATGCAAAAATTTAAAGAAAATAATAGAAAACCAAATTTAACATCATGAAAAATATCATATATCATGGTTATGTGGGATTTATTCTAGGAATGCAGGTATGATTCAACATATGCTAATCAACAAAGATGATAAACTACACCAATATAATGAAAAATAAGAATCATATAATCATCTCACTAAATGGAAAACTGTACTTTACAAAATTCAACATTTTTCATGATAATAACTTTCAACAATTTAACTATAGAAAAAAAAACATATCTCAACAAAAGAAATGTATGTATTACAAGCTCACAGCTCACATCATATTCAATGCTGAAAAGTTGAAAGCTTTTTCTATAAGGTCAGGGACAAGTTAAGGGTGATCACTTTCACCACATTAATTCAACATAGTAATGGAAGTTATAGCCAGAGCAATGAGGCAAGAAAAAGAAATAAAAGACATCCAAATCAGAAAGGAAGAGGCAAAATTGGTTTTGATTTTGGATCACATGATCTTATATATAGAAAATCCTAAACAAAACAAAACAAAAAAACTCAACCAAAAAAAAGTAGAACTAGTAAATCAATTCATTAATTCTCATGATACAGAGTCAACATACAAAAATCAGTTGCACTTCTATACACTAACAACACACTATCTAAAAACAAACTAAAGAAGAAAATCTTATTTACAATTGCATCAAAAAGAATAAAATTCTTAAGAATAAATTTAACTTAGGAGGTAGAAGGTCTATAGACTTAAAACTGTAAGACTTTGATCAAACAAATCCAAGAAGACACAAATGAATGGAAATATATCCCATGTTTACGGACTGGAAGAATTAACATTGTTAAAATGTTCATACTATCCAAAGCTTTGAATGGATTCAATGCACTCTCTATCACAATTCCAATAGCATTTTTTACAGAAATAGAAAAAAAATTCTAAAATTATTATGGAACCACAAAAATCCAAAATAGACAAAGCAGTCTTAAAAATGAAGAACAGCCCTAGCCTGTTGGCACAGTAGATCAGAGCATCATCCCAAGCACTAAAAGGTTGTGAGCTCAATCCCTAGTAAGGGCACATTTGGGAGGCGATGTTTCTCTCTCTCTAAAATAAATAAATAAATAATCAATAAACATATCCTCGGATAAGGATAAAAAAAAAAGAAAGAACAGAGCTGACGGCATTATGACTCCTGATTTCATATTATATTACAAAACTATAGTAATCAAAACAGTATGGTAATTTTTTCCCACACTGACCCCTTGTAACTCACAGCCACACCCTGCCCCTGTCCCAGGTCTTTACCACACTATTGTCTGTGTCCATGGGTTATGAGTATATGCATATAAATTATTTGGCTAATCTCTTTCCACCCATTGGTATTTTAATAGAGATTACATTGAATCTATAGATTGCTGTGGGTTGTATGGACATTTTAATGATTTTAATTCAAGGCGACAGCTCTAATAAATTCACCAATAAAGATAACATTTTTTAAAATCCCTAAAAAACTTAAGTAGGAAAGATGTTGAACTTCAGGTAAGTAATTATAGTCAATAATAAAGGCTAATACCATAACATGTTATAGAATGAACACATTTATTGAGTGAAACATCAACCTTATTTGGATATTTTCCCTAGTAATCAACATTGATAAAAACTAAAGAAAATCAACTGAAAAAAATGATACTGCCATAAAACAGATACACAGAACAATGAAAGAGGATAGGGAGCCCAGGAATATATACCATGTATATACAGTCAACTAATCTTTGACAAATGTGCCAAGAAAACACAATAAGGAAAGGATAGTCACTTCAATAAATGGTGCTGAGAAAACTGGATAACATAATGAAAAAAAAGGAAATTTGACCTTTATCTTATACTCTATACAAACATTTAACTCAGAATGATTAAAGACCTAAATTTAACACCTAAAACTGTAAAGCTCCTAGAAGAAAGCATAAGGAAAAGGCTCCCAGAAATCTGTTTTGGCAATGAGTTTTTTTGGATATGATACCAAAAGCAAAAGTAACAAAATAAAAAATAAACCATTGGGAGGTAGGGTAAGAGGTCAACCAAAGGACTTGTATGCATGCATATAAGCATAGTCCATGGACACAGACTGTAGGGGGGTGAAGGCATGTGCTGGGGGGTGGGAGCGGCTGGGGAGAGGTCAATGGGGGAAAAAGGAGACATATGTAATACTTTAAACAGTAAAAAATTTGTTTAAAAAACAATTGGAACTACATCAAATTGAAAAGTTTCTGCACAGCAAAGGAAACAATTAACAAACTGAAAAGGCAACCAAAGAACATACATGCATATGTGCATAATCCATGTGCACAGACAATACTGCTGTGAAGACATTGGGGGGCAGGAGCATGGTGGAGGGGGTCAATGGGATAAAAAGAGGGATCATGTCTAATACTCTCAACAATAAAGATATTTTTTTAAAAAAAGAGGTAATAAAAATAAAATATTAACAAATGACTTTCATTAAGACACTATGAGAGTACCAACAAAAGCCAAATTTGGGAAAAAGATATTCACAACAAATATATTCAACAAGGGCTGGTATACAGAATATATTTATCCTATAACCAAGTAATAAAATGATTAAAACCCCAATAAAATGGGGGGAAACTTGAAATGGTACATCATAAAATAGGTTCTTCAAATTGCCAATAAGAATATGAAAATGTGTTTGTCTTTAATTTACTCATGAAGAAAATGAGTATTAAATCCATAATGTGATATTACTAAATGTCCATCAGAATTTCTAAAAAAAATTTAAATACTGACAATAAAGTAACAGTGATTATTAGAAGCTTTGTTTACTTGTAGAGAGACTGTATATCTGTACAAACTGTTTCAAATACTAACCAAATGGTAAAATACACATCTCTGTGATATAGTTATTTCACTTTTAAGTATACACTCAAGATAGATAAGTATTTATTTCCATCCACCAAGGACTTGTATACACATATTAGCTAGTTCTATAGATATTTAAAAAGGCACTTCAATGCCCATCTTTCAATTCAATCCTCCCCTTTATGTCCATTTGTTGAATTCTGCTTAAGTCTGAATCTATTAAATTCACTGATCTGTTCATCTATTTAAATATTTTTTTTATTTACTTCAGAGAGGAAGGGAGAGGGAGGGATAGAAACATCAATGATGAGAGAGAATCTTGATTGGCTGCCTCCTTCACGCCCCACACTGAGGATTGAGCCCACAACCTGCGCATGTGCCCTGCCCGGGATTCAAACTGGTGACCTCCTGGTTCATAAATCAATGCTCAACCACTGAGCCATGCCGGCCTGGTTCTGTTAACCTATTGAATGCACTTTTATTGACTTCCTAATATGTGACAAGTACTTTTATAGACATTGTAGATACAAATGCCTATTGTTTATTTATTTATACATTCAAAAAATATTTATTGAATGCTAATCATATGCCAGATATTATGTTAGATGTTGGGCATAGAATGGTGAATAAGGGAGACTTTGTTTCTGCCTTCATGGTGCTTATATTCTAGTAAGGAGCAAGTGGTCAAGTAATAAGACAAGTGAATGAAATGATTGATATTCTGAAAGAAAATATAGTGGAAGAAACAGATGAATAAAAAAATTTCATGCAGCCCTAACCAGTTTGGCTCAGTGGATAGAGCATCGGCCTGCGCACTTAAGGGTCCCAGGTATAATTCTGGTCAAGGGTCCCAGGTATAATTCTGTTACCTTGGTTGCGGCACATCCCCAGTAGGGGGTGTGCAGGAGGAAGTTGATTGATGTTTCTCTCTCATTGATGTTTCTAACTCTCTATCCCTCTCCCTTCCTCTCTGTAAAAAAATCAATAAAATAAATTTTAAAAAGGAAATTTTTTTTTTAATTCATGCAGTTAGGAATAGAAAAAGCAAATAATTCTACTGTGGATAATGTAGGAGAAGGGGATAGATATTTACTTATTTGGAAACTGCTTCTAGTTACATCTATAAGGTTTTACTTCTCTGTTGTTTCTGATCATAATCCAAGAATTAAATCCTTTCCCTCATATATTCTCTTTAATATTCTTATGTCTATGGCAATCTTTCATTCTACTTCCAACCTTCAAGTGCTTCCTCGCGTGCCTAAGTTTTTTACTGTTTCAAGACATAAAAATTACTCTTAATGTGGAGACCCTATAACTTTTGTCATAACTGTAACCTATTTTCATTTGAGCTCTTCATCATTCCTGAATCTCTGTTAGGTAGAATCTACTAATTTCCCCACATCTTGTGTTGCTAAGTTTCAGGAGACAGGTTCATCATTAATTTTGCCTTCCAATAATATTTACAGAGCATTATTCCTCTAGCCTGGTGGGAAAAAACCTGTGCCTCTGAGTCATGTGTCAAACAGTTACAGAAATTTCTTCTTTTTATTCTACAGTACTGCCTGGGCATATTGCCAACTATAAATGTATGAACTTGTAACCTTCAAATTCCATCCCTACCATCTGAACCTAGATAGAGCTTTCAACACCTCTTCACATCTCCCCTAAGAATACTCTGACACCAAAGCCTTTTGGTCAATGTAGACGTGATTGATTATTTTACTAGACAGACAGAAGAGCTGGATTACATCTCATACCTTACAGGAGGTCCTTCAATTTCCCATAAAGTATTTTTTATCTTCAAAGTCCCTTCTCTCTGGAGACATTAAGAGGTATTCTTCCCTTCAACTTGTTAAAATCATTAGCCTCTAAAAGAATACACATTGTGCCCCCCCCTCCCCAATTTTAACAGCTTTATTGAAGTATAATCATTGATACACAAAGAATTGCACATATTTAAATGTGTACAACTTGATGATGTGAGATGTATGTGCATACCTGTGATAACATCACTATAATCATGGCAATAAAGACCTTAATAAAGTAGTTCTTTCAAACTTTTCATGCAGATAAACTGTATTCAATAAATCTCACATATAAGTATAGTAGGAGCTCTGCCAAAATGAATTGAAGGGACAGTTTCCAAATAGCACTTAAAATCACCTTTTCCCTCATAGTCAAATTTTGACTATAGCTTTCTTACTGATTCAAATTCACTATGCTTAAATGTGTGTGTGTGTGTGTTTGAGAGAGAGAGAGAGAGAGAGAGAGAGAGAGAGAGAGAGAGAGAGAGAGAAAGAGAGAGAGAGAGAGAGAGAGAGAGAGAGAGAGACAGAGACAGAGAGAAATGTCCACATATGTGCATTTTCATATGTTTAAAACAATCATTAAGTAAACTGTGTTTTTACTCTATTATACATTAAGATTTTTTTAAATTTAATAAATCTTTATTGTTCAGATTATTATAATTGTTCCTCTTTTTCCCCCCATAGCTCCCTTCTACCCGATTCCTACCCCACCCTCTGCCCTTAACTCTACCCCCACTGTCCTCATCCATAGGTGTACGATTTTTGTCTAGTCTCTTCCCGCACCCCCACACCCCTTTCCCCCTCTGAATTGTCAATCCACTCCCTTTCTATGCCCCTGATTCTATTATATTCACCAGTTTATTCTGTTTATCAGATTTTTTATTCACTTGATTTTTAGATTCACTTGTTGATAGATATGTATTTGTTGTTCATAATTTTTATCTTTACCTTTTTCTTCTTCTTCTTCTTCTTAAAGAGTACCTTTCAGCATTTCATATAATACTGGTTTGGTGTTGATGAACTCCTTTAGCTTTTCCTTATCTGTGAAGCTCTTGATCTGACCTTCAATTCTGAATGACAGCTTTGCTAGGTAGAGTAATCTTGGTTGTAGGTTCTTGCTATTCATCACTTTGAATATTTCTTACCACTCCCTTCTGGCCTGCATAGTTTCTGTTGAGAAATCAGCTAACAATCATATGGGTGCTCCCTTGTAGGTAATTAACTGTTTTTCTCTTGCTGCTTTTAATATTCTCTCTTTGTCTTTTGCTCTTGGCATTTTAATTATGATGTGTCTTGGTGTGGTCCTCTTTGGATTCCTTTTGTTTGGGGTTCTGTGCGCTTCCTGGACTTGTAAGTCTAGTTCTTTCACCAGGTGGGGAAGTTTTCAGTCATTATTTCTTCAAGTAGGTTTTCAATATCTTGCTCTCTCTCTTCTTCTGGCACCCCCATAATTCAGATGTTGGTACGCTTGAAGTTGTCCCAGAGGCTCCTTACACTATCTTAGTATCTTTGGATTCTTTTTTCTTTTTGCTTTTCCAGTTGGGTGTTTTTTGCTTCTTTGTATTTCAAATCTTTGACTTGATTCTTACATTCCTCTAGTTTGCTGTTAGGTCTTTGTATAATATGTTTTATTGCAGTCAGTGTATGTTTAATTTCTAGTTGGTCCTTTTTTATATCCTTGAGGGTCTCGCTAAATTTATCGGCCTTTTATAGGAAATTCTTGAAAAACCTTATAACCGTGGTTTTGAACTCTATATCCAGTCATTTGTTTTCTTCCATTTCTTTCATTTGTGATTCGTTTCTTTGTCTCCGCATTTTTGCTGCTTCCCTGAGTTGGTAGAGTAGCTTTGTGTGCTAGGTGTCCTATATGGCCCAGTGGCTCAGCCTTCCCAGTTACCTGAGGTGGACACTCTTGGTGCACCCCTTTGTGGACTGTGTGCACAGTCTTGTTGTAGTTAAGTCTTGATTGTTGTTTGTATCACTGGGAGGAATTGACCTCCAGGCCAATTGGATATGAGGATTAGCTGTGTCTATCCCGGGAGAACTTCTGTGCTGGAGACAGACTTATGAGACAAGACTTGCAAAATTGCAAAAGCCTCTGTGCTCAGCTTGGATGGGGCGGAGTCTCAGGGCTGAGCAGACAGCCTTGGCTTCCTGTCAGCCCTGCCCTATGAGGCCCCTGGGTCTCAGTGTCCCTCGGTAATCACTGCAGTCCTCTTTGCGCGCACTCGCACACGCGACTCCAGACCTCTGCCTTTCGCAGCTCCCCTGAGTTTCCGTGTGTTCCTCTCTTTTCCCGACAGTCCAGACTCCCTCCGTGTGAGTCTGAGTGCCCAGGGTCTCACCCGGAACTGGGGTTCAGTGCAGTTGGAACTGGGGTTCAGTGCAGTCGGGAGCTTTCGTCTCCTTCCCGTTAGAGAAAGCCAGCCAGGCACTCAGGCGCCTGTCCTCTCTGCATGCGTGTCTCGGTACCTCAGCCTTTTGCAGCTCCTCCGAGTCTCCATGTGCCCCTTTTTTCCTTCTAGTTGTAGAATTTCCACTCAGCCAGCTTTCCTGTGGTTCTGGCTGATGTCCATTCTGTCTTTTAGCTGTAGTTTTGAAATTGTTGTGCGAGGCAGCAGTTTAAGTGTTCACCTATGCTGCCATCTTGGTTTTTCTCTCTACATTATAATCTTGATGAAGTCCTGAGCCTACATAAACTCTCAGAGAACTCTTGATATAAGGGGAAAAAGCTACTGTTTAGAGCAATGATCTTGTTCTATGCAGACAGCAGAACAGGGAAATGAAGCACTTTACATAATGGAACTTCAAAAAGTTCTTTCCTGAAATAGTATGTTTCCCATTACACAATGCAGGGATAGTTTTTTTATTCTCCTGGTTAGTATTCTTTTTTATTTATTTATTGATAAATGTATTACATATGTGTTCTTATCCTCCCATTGCCCTCCACCCCCACCCTTGCTCGTGCCCTCACACCCCTAGTGTCTATGTCCATTGGTCAGGCTTATGTGCATGTATACAAGTCCTTTGGTTGATATCTCCCTCTTACCCCTATCCTCCCCTGCCTTCCCTCTGAGGTTTGATGGTCTGATCAATGCTTCTCTGTCTCTGGATCTGTTTTTGTTCATCAGTTTATGTTGTTCTTTATATTCCATAAATGAGTGAGATCATGTGATATTTATCTTTCTCTGACCGACTTATTTCGTTAAGCATAATGCTCTCCAATTCCATCCATGCTGTTGCAAATGGTAGGAGTTTCTTCCTTTTTATAGCAGCGTAGTATTCTATTGTGTAGATGTACCACAGTTTTTTAATCCACTCATCTGCTGATGGGCACTTAGGCTGTTTCCAAATCGTAGCTATGGTGAATTGTGCTGCTATGAACATAGGGGTACATATATCCTTTCTAATTGGTGTTTCTAGTTTCTTGGGATATATTCCTAGAAGTGGGATCACTGGGTCAAATGGGAGTTCCACTTTTAGTTTTTTGAGGAAACGCCATACTGTTCTCCACAGTGGCTGAACCAGTCTGCATTCCCACCAGCAGTGCATGAGGGTTCCTTTTTCTCTACATCCTCACCAGCACTTGTTGTTTGTTGATTTGTTGATGATAGCCATTCTGACAGGTGTGAGATGGTACCACATTGTTTTGATTTGCATCTCTTGGGTGATTAGTGACTTTGAGCATGTTTTCATGTCTCTCGGCCTTCCTTGTGTCCTCTTTTGAAAAGTATCTACTTAGGTCCTTTGCCCATTTTTTGATTGGGTTTTTTATCTTCCTTTGTTAAGTTGTATGAGTTCCCTGTAAATGTTGGAGATTAAACCCTTAATGGAGATAACATTGGCAAATATGTTCTCCCATGCAGTGGGCTTTCTTGTTGTTTTATTGATGGTTTCTTTTGCTGTATGAAAACTTTTTAGAGAGATTTTCGTATATATTACATAAGTGTTATCTGTGAAGAATTTTAAGAAATGAAACTATTTTATCAGATTTGTGTTTTAGATAGGTCATTCCAGAAGTGTGAAAGATGGGTTAGAAGGGTCTAGACTAGAGGCAGAGAAACCAGTTAAGAGATAGAATGATGGTCTGAAATAAGACAGTACTGTACGGTAGGCCAGAGAGCAGGAGACTATTTTAACTGATATTTAGGAGGATAAATCAATGACTGGATAAATGGAAATGTGAGAGATAATGGCAAAGAAGAGGTCAAGGCTGACTATCATGTATTTAGCTTTAGAGTATTTGGGGACTTAAAAGACTCCTTTGAGAATTTTATGAAATGTGTATACTCGTCCTTCCAAGGAATGAGCATAGATATGTACACAGAAAGAATTTCACAAGCAATATAAAAAGGTTCAAATTTATCTGTCTGGTAGGCACAGTGAGATCTGTGGTTTGAGTGTATGGATAGTCTGATAAACTCTGATGGATTTAATTTAAAAACTGTGATTTAATTATGAATTATTAAACTATCCAATAAGTTATTTAGGTTTTGTGCCTTTTTACATGGTTTGAAGAAAATATACTTAAATGTTCTTAATTTTTCTCAATTAAAATGGCTGTTTGCAAATCATACACACTTGAAGTCTGTAAATATGACTATTCGAAATTACAAAGTAATGAAAAAACTTTTGCCATTCTACAATTTGTCTTTCCATTTAACACAGCAACAAAAAGATAAAATATTTTGCTTCTACATAACTAATATATTCTATTTATTGAATTCCTATTTGCCATTTATTATATTCCTAGGTATATTAGATATAATCTCTAAGGAGCACAAAGATTAGTAGAGGATATAAAAAAAGAGTACAAATAACTAACATAAAGGTCAATAAAGTAAGTATCCTAAGATTATAGTAAGTATAATTTTTGGGGAATGAAGAAGAAACAGAATCACATACTTATTTAGTATCTTAACAGCTGAATATAAGGATGATGTGGTCATTTTGCTTGTTTTAAATCACACATTTCTAGAGGTTAGAGACAATCTTTTGATTATTTCATCTAAGTGTCTAATGCTTTTAGAAATTGCAGTGAGGATGCTTTTTAAACTTCAAATATAAGACTATTTATATAGAGGTGTGACACCCAAGATTTACTTTTATTCTATATATTCCTTGCCTGGAGTGTATACTATGAAATAAGATGTGTGATACAGTTTAATAAAAATACATGTGAGGCCCAGCCGGTGTGGCTCAATGGTTGAGCATCGACCTACGAACCAGGAGGTTGAGGTTGGATTCCTGGTCACGGCACATGCCCAGGTTGCTGGCTAGATCCCCAGTGTGGGGTGTGCAGGAGGCAGCCAATCAATGACTCTCTCTCTCATCATTGATGTTTCTATCTCTTTCTCCCTCTCCCTTCCTCTCTTAAATCAATAATAAACTATGTTTTAAAAATATATAAAATCATTATTACTACAGTAAAAGGGAGTAGAAAGCAGAGTGGCTTTCCTAAAAAAGTAAAATAGATAGGTTTATGCAAACATATTCGTGGAGACATTAGAGAATATATGACGTACTGAAAAAAAATGTATCCCTTCATTTTATTCTATCTCATTGTCATGCCCTTCTTTCCATATAGAAGTACAGATTTGCAACATGATTATTTGTTTTCAAAACCCTACATTTATGTGTTTTCTCTGTCCTGCTGAGTGAAAAACAAACAAGCATGAGGAATTGAAAGCATAGAGCACTTCTAAATACATATGAAATACTATTTGTCAATGACATACATATGATTTTCTTCCATGTTTTCCATTTATAATTTTCAATGCAGATAGTGACAATATTTTACTCATTTAATAATGGTTCTTTCCAGAAGTTGAACTCACATGACCTATCAATGGTTCAAGATGAGCAACCAAGTGGTTAATACTGTTTTGGTTTCCCAAAGTACAGGTGAATTTCACTAGCATATAATTCCTTAAGAGTGAAGGTTTTGTAGCATGCATGTTTACATATCATACATATTTATTTTATATTCATAAGCTCTACAGGAAATAAAGCATAGACTTTCAGTTTTTGAGGTGACAAAACAACTGTGGTAAAAACATGACACAATTTTGACTCAGGAGCTTTGTTGTCCCTACAACAATATGTGTCACCTTGGTCTGGTCACATAATGTATTTATACTTTTATACCAAATTTGAGTTAAAACTTTTAGGGTCTAGATGTAAATGTAGAGATGGAAAAGAAAAATTACATTATAAAAATAAAATTGACAGGCCCTGACTAGGTTGCTTGGTGGGTTGGAGCACCATCTCATACACCAAAAGGCTGCAGGTTTGATTCCCAGTCGGGGCACATACCTAGGTTGCAGATTCGATCCCTAGTAGGGGCACATATGGGAGACAACTGATCAATGTTCTCTCTCTCTCTCTCTCTCTCTCTCTCTCTCTCTTTTGATTTCCTCTCTATAAAATCAATAAACATATCCTCAAGAGAGGATTTAAATTTTTTAAATAATACAATAAAATTGAAAGAATTTGGCAAGATATTAGATACAATTAGTAAAACAGAGTAATGTGTCAAAAAGCTCTCCACAATCCCATCTCACCTCCTGTCTACACATTAGTTTTTTAAGATGTGTAGCAGTCAGGATATGTTAGGTTATGCTGTGATAGCAATATCAAGATCTCAGTTCCTTAACACTAAATAAGTTTATTTCTTGCTCATGCAAATTCTGCTGCAGGCCTCCATTACTTTTTTTTTTTTTTTACTTTTTGTTACATTCTTTATTTTTTTTTTAAATTTCTTTATTGATTAAGGTGTCACATATTTGTCCTCATCCCCCCATTCCCATCCCACACCCCTCCCCATGGATGCCCCAACCCCCTTTTGAACTTAACCATTGGTTAGGCTCATATGCATGCACACAAGACCTTTGGTTGATCTCTCCCCCCTCCCCCCACCCTCCCCTATCCTCCCTCTGAGGCCCGATAGTCCGATCGATGCCTCCTTGTTTCTGGTTCTGTTCTTGTTCATCAGTCTATGTTGTTCATCATTTCCCCTAGATGAGCGAAATCATGTGTCACTAGAGATATACTTATAAGAATTGAATGTGTGACGAGCAATAATAGTTATGCTGACAGGCAAATGAATCAGTCTGTAGTGAGTTTCTTTCTGGACCAACAGTTCTTTTGAGACAGTGCCCCTGGATCCGGGTGAGGCTGGGTCCCGGGTCCGGGTGAGGCCGTGGGCCCCTGGATCCGGGTGAAGCCGTGCCCCTGGGTCCGGCCGAGACCAAACCAGAGGGAGTCGGACCTGCATTACCACCATTTGTCCACCATCCAGAGCTGAGGGGTCAGTGCCGACATGTACTCATAAGGAACTGGTGGACATTGATATTGGGTCTCAAAAGAACTGTTGCTCCATTACTTCAGAGCAATATTTTTCCACGTGGTAGATAAGTATTCTAACTGCTTCTGTTTTATGGCACATCGGCACATCCATTTCAACATGATGCTTCAGGGTTCATTCTGGCAGGTGAAGAGAGCATGACCAATGGGTCTTAAGTGGGTCTGCCCTGAGTGATACATATTACCATCAGTGACAGTTAGTTAACCAGAATTAGTCATGTGACCCCATCCAATTTGCAAGACTGGGGAATATAGTCATCTATATGTCTAGGTAAGCAAAGAGAAGTGGGAATAATGGTGAGAATTAGTAAAATTTATCTGGAATATAAGGAATTTGGTGGTTCTGCATCATAACTTGGATGAAATAAGATAATTCCATCAAAGGGCAAAAAAAGATAAAACAGTATATGAAAACAAAATACAAAAACGTGTAAGGGGATTAAATGTAGGATGGCATATTTTAATAATTTAAAGTAATCAAAATTATTACGATAAAATGTGTAAGAAGAAAATATGTAGTGAAAATTTTGAGTTTAATCTCTGCAGATGATGCACCAACTTAAGTTGAACATACACTTAGGCACAACAATTCTTTAAGATTCCTTTTCAAGTGTGACTCTGCCTAAAAAACACTTTTTATGTAAAAATATTAATATAATTATTTTGACTGTTACATGCTATATTAGCTGTATTAGGAATGAAATAAAGCATCTCTTGGATAAACTCTACAACAATTATCACATATCAGAAAGTGAACTTAAACTTTCTGTTCCCTAATGACTTCTTCTAAATATTTGTCTGAATATTATAAATAAAATAATTATGAAATATCCTCAAATATATTTTCAAATGTCAAATTAACATTCATGAAAGAGGAACTTTGTAGAAGATATTTTGAGTTAGTCAAGCTAAACAATTGTCAATCAACTAGATTTTAAAAATTAAAAAGCTAATGAATCTTCTCCTGTTAGAGAAAAATGAAATATTTGATTCTTTGTTTAGACTTTGTTTTTAATTGGGGTGTCCTTAACGCCTTTGTACATCTCATCAATCTCTCTTTAGAAAAAAAACAAACACATAGCTCATGCTCCGAGCCGCAGTCAAGCAACAATGTTCCGCTAAAGATTAATAGCATATATTTTTTTATTTTTTAAATATTTTTTATTGTTTAAAGTATTACATGTAGTAGTACATATATCTCCTTTTTTTCCCCCATTGACCTTCCCCTAGGCTCCCTAACCTCTGTCGCATGCCCTCATCCCACCCTCCCAGTGTCTTGTGTCCATTTTTTCAGCCCAAATGCCCATCAGCAGATGAGTGGATTAGAATACTATGGTACATCTACACAATGGAATACTATGCTGCTGTAAAAAAAAGAAAGAATTCTTACCATTTGCAGCAGCATGGATGGACCTGGAGAGCATTATGTTAAGTGAAATAAGCCAGGCAATGAAAGAAAAATACCACATGATCTCACTCATTTATGGAAAATAAGGAACATTATAACCTGATGAACAAAAAGATACAGAAGCAGTAAAGCACCGAACAGACTGTCAATTTACAGCAGGAAAGCAGGGGAGTGTTGAGGAGGGGAGAAAAGAGATCAACCAAAGGACTTGTATGCATGCATATAAGCACAAGAAATGTTTAGACTTTTTAATTAAAAATTGTCCACCACTGAAAATATGCAACTTTTTGCTGTACCATCCAACAATGCCAATAAAATGTCCCTTAACAAAGCTAGTGACTGAGCTGTCAAAGATAACAAAATTGGTGCTAAAATAAAAGAACTGTGTTTGCTTTACTACAATTAAATGAATTGCATCATATTTTCCTTAATGTCACCCTAAAAATGTGAGACAGAAGTGGAAACTCAATACCAACTTAAATTAATTTTTACCTTTTCTACTTACATATTCATATAGGTTTTGCATTTATGATCATTCCTACTTTGTATTTCTTCTTTTGCTTGCAAAAAAAACAAAACAAATATTGTGCATCACCAACATATATGGGAGCCTTGAAAGTTTTAGTAGAAAAAAAGTTATTAATGAAAAGTCAGTGAGAAGCATAATGGAAAGAGCAAGCTAGTGGAGGGGAAATAATGGAATAATAATAATTCCATTACAAGGAAAATAATAGAAAAATAACACAAATACAGGATAAATTTACAAAGCAAATAGCAAGATATATTAATCCAACATATGTAAATATTTTACATTGGAAATGAATGGGCTCTTTGTCTTAAGGAAAATAATTCCAAATGGAATCACTGAACTGCAGAAAATAATAAAAAGTACCTACTAGTAAAAGATAAATATGTAGTATATAGAAGACTATGGACAATTAAAAGTAACAAAATCAACAATTTATTGTGGGGTTTATAACATACATAGAACAACTGAAAGGACAAAGCAGAACTGGCTATCCTCCATCTTGAGGAGCTAGTCAGTCTGATTCCCCCTCCTCCCCTGCTGGGAGTGGCCACAGGAGCGTCAGGAATGTCCTAACTTCCCCAACCACTGCCTGAGTGGACCAATGAAGCTCCAGAGACGCAGCTTAGGTCCTAATAAGGCATAACCACAGGACATCACTGTTGACTAGTCAGGAAACAATGGGGGATGGCTCCAGCCTCAGAATGTACTGGTCACTTCCTGACCTTTGCTCTGTAAGACCCTGCTGAAAAACCCTGACCTAATAAGGCCGGTCGCCTCCCACCCCTCAGGTATCCTGGACTGTGAGAGGGGGCAGGCCTGGCTGAGGGACCTCCCCCTTCATAACTGAGAAGATGAATTTTCATGCACAGGGCCCCTAGTATGTACGTGTATGTGTGTGTGTGTGTGTGTATATATATATGAAAATTATATATATATATGAGAATTTTATATATATATATATATGAGAATTATATATATATAATATATTATATATATAAAATTATATATATATGAAAATTATATATATATTATATATTATATATATATATATAAATTATATATATATGAAAATTATATATATATTATATATATTATATATATATATATATATATATATGAAAATTCATGCACTGGGCCCCTAGTATGTACGTGTATGTATGTATGTGTGTGTATATATATATATATATGCCTGATGCCTAGCCTGCCCCCTCTCACAGACCAGGAGCCCTCAGGGTATGTCCTACTGATGACTTAGGCCCGCTCCCCATGGGGAGCGGGCCTAAGCCACAATCTGGCCTCTCTCTGCGGGAGGCAACCTGGCTGATCAGGGGAAGGCACCAGCCCCATCACCCCACTGCTGCAGCCACTGCCAGCCAGTGCAGCTGCTAAGGTGTTTTCATCAACATGGACTCCAGTCCCTTCATCATGAAAAAATGACAACTTTCTTTAGGCATTTTCAAGATGTGTCTTTCATAGGATATGACCTTTCTTTCTTTCTTTTTTTTTTATCCTCACCTGAGGATATGTTTCCATTGATTTTTAGAGAGTGTGGAAGAGAGAGGGAGAGACAGAGAGAAACATCAATGTGAGAGGGACACTTTAGTTGCCTCCTGCATGAGCCCTGACCTGGGCCCCAGCCAGGGAGGAGCCTGTAACCTCGGTACATGCCCTTGATCAGAATCAAACCCGGACCCTGGGGTCGGCAGGCTGAGGCTCTATCCACTGAGCAAAACCGGCTAGGGCAGGATATGACATTTCTTAGCCCCTCCAGCAGCAGAACTTCTTTTTTTCTTCCAGGAGTGTGGTGGAAAAACCCTAGATCATCTTCTTGGATTCTTATTGCCCAAGTTACCAAGAACACTGCAAGTGGCGGCGTACAGGGAGCTTAGTCAATGAGCAGTCAGAAAAAGTGTTTACGCTCAAACTGGTTTGGCTCAGTGGATAGAGCGTCGGCCTGCAGACTGAAGGGTCCCAGGTTTGATTCCTGTTAAGGGCATGCACCTTGGTTCATCAATGTTTCCGACTGTCTATACCTCTCCCCTCTTCTCTGTAACAAATCAATAGTACATTTAATAAAAAAAGAAAAGAAAAGGTGTTTCCTCTGTAGCTCATGCACAGAGGACCCCCTATATTGTGTCCACTGGGCTAGGGTTGTGTCCCTGTGGCCCGGGGGGACATACCCCAAGGCCGGCAGCTAGCCCCGCATTGTGGGCACCAGGCTGGGGGCATTGACCCAGGTTGCCGCTTGGTGCCGGCACATGCGCAAGCGGCTGATGTTCCCACCCCGACCCAAGCCACTTGGCACCTGTGCCCGTAGGCCCGGAGTGGCTGGGGGCATACTGGGACCCCGGCCGTTTAGGGCCTACACGCAGGCCTACAGGCTAGGAGCAGCCTGGGTCTGCTGGGTGCCTACGTATGCAAATTAACCCACCATATTTTCCAGCTTAATTTGCATACTCACTCTTGATTGGCTGGTGGCCATCACGGAGGTACGGTCAACTTGCATCTTTCTCTTTTATTAGTGTAGATATATCCATCCTATATAATAAAAGTGTAATATGCAAATCAACCAAACGGCAGAATGACAGGTCACTATGATGCGCACTGACCACCAGGAGGCAGACTCTCAATGCAGGAGCTGCCCCCTGGTGCTCAGCTGTAAGTCAGGCTTAAGGCTGGTGAGTCCATTGGCTGGTGAGTGCAGCGGTGGTGGTGGGAACCTCTCCTGCCTCTGCTGCAGGTGGGCAGTAAGGAGCGGGGTGTCCCGGACTGTGAGAACCTTGGACTGCAACAGGGATGTCTGTCTGCCGGCAGGCAGACATCCCCTGAGTGGTCCTGGGCTGCGAGAGGGTGCAGGCCGGGCTGAGGGACACCACCCTCCAGTGCATGAATCTCATGCGCCAGGCCTCTAGTATACACATAATATTTCACTCAAGAACAGCAGAATACAGATTATTTTAAGTATAAATAGAATATTCTCTAAGACAAATCATATTCTGAAAAATTAAACAAGTGTAATACATTTAAAAGCATATAAAAATTATCTTACCTCAATTGAACTAAAAGAGAAAACAAGAAAAGAAAGAAAATTCCTAAATATTTAGAATTTAAGCAGCACACTACCATATACCATCTGGATCAAAGAATAAAAAAACAGGGAAATTAGAAAACATTTTGAACTGAATAAAAATGAAAAAGCAGCTTATCAAAATCTTGATATGCACTATTTCGAAGCAAATTTGTATTATTAACTGCTTATATTAGACATCAAAACTTTCACCTAAAGAAATAGAAAAAGAAAAGCCAATTAAACCAAATAAAGCAGATTAGAGTAAAAAATATAATAAAGGCAGAAATAAATGAAATAGTAAATGGACATACTATACAGGAACTCAATTACCTAAAAAGCTTATTGATTGGAAAGATCAATACATTTATTTATTTATTTATTTATTTATTTATTTATTTATTTTTAGATTTTATTTTTTATTTTTTTATTTTTTTAAATTACTTTATTGATTAAGGTATCACATATTTGTCATCAACCCCCCCCCCCAATTCCCTTCCCAAACCCTCCCACACGCATGCCCCCCCTCGCCCCTGTTGTCCGTGATCACTGGTTAGGCTCATATGCAAGCACACAAGTCCTTTGGTTGATCTATCTCCCTTGTCCCCACCCTCCCCTACCTTCCCTCTGAGGTCTGACAGTATGATCAATGCTGTTCTTGTTCTTCAGTCTATGTTGTTCATCTTTTCCCCTAGATGAGTGAGCTCAGGTGATACTAGGAATACACTTATAGGAACCGAAAATGAGACAAGCAATGATAGTTATGCTGAGAGGCAAATGAATCAGTCTATAGTGAGTTTCTTTCTGGGCCAACAGTTCTTTTGAGTCCCAGTTTCTATGTCCAAAAGTTGTTTATGTGTTCATAACAGCAATGATATTTCAGTTCTGGATGGTGGACAAATGGTGGTAATGCAGGTCCGACACTCTCTGGTTTGGTCCTGGGCAATCTGCAGTGATGCACATCTGCTGACTGCTAGTATGGCAAGGCATGGTCAGCGTTTTCCATCTCTGGACTGTTTCTCTTCTGAATCCATGACTGGAGCACTCCTATCAATTCCTCTCTGTTGCAGGAATCCACATGGTCTCAGAGTTGTTTTCTGAAAATATACAAACATATTCTCGACCAAAAGTTAATAAAGGAATATTTTCTATAAATTTGACTTGCGATCCTTTTTCATTTTTTTGCCCAAACGATTTTCCTTTGGCTTGTTTTGAAAACCATGTATGTTTTACCTGGGTATCTTGCTGTTAGCATTACAAATGAAAGTTAATTTTCTAAAGTAAAAATTTTCTAGATATAATTTATTTAAAGGATATTTTTCCTTACATGATATTCTTCTACTATCCCCCCTTTTTTGGTTTAAATATTGGGAGGCTTTTGGAAATTTTATGCTGTAATCTTGATAACTTTTAAATTTTACTTTTTTGCACTAAAATGTGACTGCTTTAGGTTCATTATATGTTACGCAATTTTACTGTGAGATGAACTATCAATAAAAATTTTAGTTAACACTTTAGGAACAGCTTTTTTGTCCAATACAATTGATTTTTCTAGAGTATTTGCTTATTTTGATTGGCCAATTTAAAATAGTCTGAAAACTTGACTACTATTTTACTGTCAAATTTAATACTCTAACAACCATCTTGTTTTACCCTGTAATTATTAGTGGAGAGGATTATTTGCCTTCTTGAGTAGGCCCTGAGCATTCCTGGTGCTAGGCTGGATTTAGATATCCTAGACCCCAGTTCCCCGGATCATGGGTGCAAGACATCTCCATCAAGTCTTATTGCAGTGAGAGGGCATCTGCTGTCGGCCAAGTCTCTTTTACCTGGGTCCCGATTTGAGCTGGGCATGTGAAGTTGAGCAGCCATGGGGGCAGGACATCTCCTTCAGCAGGGGTGAGGGTTCAGACCCCTGAAAACTTGGGGGGGTGAAGGTCTGTGCCCCACCTCTGTTGACCCCCAAGTTCTCTCCTGATGGCCCCTGTGCGACTGTGCCTGTCTTAGGTTGTTCCTTCCCTGAGGAATCTTACCCGTCTCTGGCTAACCAGCCATCCTCCGGGGCCAAGCAGGGTGATGTGAGGTTTAGTTCTGTCTCCTTGGTCGCCTATGCCTCCATGGCCTTCACGCCCAGCACCTGCCTTGGGATCCCCTTGCCTGCTGGAAGGGTCCCAGCACTGATCACATATCTTGTGGAACCCAGGTTTCTTCTCCAAGGAGGCCCAGCTCACCCCACTGGGTGAGAGACAGATCCATGGTACCAGCCATCACGAGGTTTCAACCTTGGCATGAACAGAAGCTCAGGCAACAGCAGTGGGCAATTGGATTGTGAGAAGCGGGTCCCTCTTGGCCAAAAGGGCAAGAGGGGCCAATTTAGAATGCTCAGGTGCCTTCCCAGGGGGCCCTCTACTCAGTGGAAAGGATTAAACCCTTTCATGTCCTTTTTAAATTGCTGCCAGACATTCAAAGAATTAGTTTGTAAGTTTGTTTGGGGTAATTGTATAATATGCTGTTGTAATTCTAAAATATCTAGAGATGTGTTACATTTGTCTCCAAGCACCAAACAGATGATTTTTTTTTTTTTTATCCCCACGGGTATGAGGAACTATTATAAGTAATGGGGGTGATCCAAATCTAGAAAAAATTTTAATGACAGTGTAGAATAATATCATCCTCTCTAATAAAATGGAAATATGCAAATTAACCATCACTCCGCTACATAAGCCACACCCACCAACCAAGCCACGCCCACCAGCCAATCAGAGCGAGTATGCATATTATCCCCAATACAAGATGGCTACAGCTACAGAGATCAAGGTTTCCCAGGTAACAGAGGAAGCCAAGCTTTCCATAGCCGTTGCAGGCCTAAGCCTCCACTCAAGCTACAAAGTTTCAATTATAGAAGGTAAACAAATTCAAACAAATGGCAGCAGAATGGAGCTTGAGAGAGCAGGCCAGGGTTGCCGGCGGCAACAGGGGAAGCAAAGCTTTCCGCACACCCTGGCGGGCTCACCTGCTTAAGGCTACAAAGTTTCAATTGTAGAAGGTGAATTAACTGCCACAGAAATGGCTGCCGGAGCCCCAGGCTTGGCTCCGCTCCAGGCTACAAAGTTTCAATTGTAGAAGGAAAATAAATTCCAGATACCAGGGCCTCCCCTTGGGTTGCCAAGGGGCGTGGCCGGCCTGCAAACCACCACAGGCCCCTCACTCAGGCCGCCCCACACCCCAAGGGAACTCCCACCCTTATCTGTGACACCCTTCAGGGCAAACCAGCTGGCCCCCACTCATGCACCAGGCCTCTATCCTATCTAATAAAAGAGTAATATACAGATTGATCATCACTGCAACACACAATATAGCTGCCCCCATGTGGTCAAAGATCCTGCCCCCATGTGGACACAAGATGGCCACCACAAGATGGCTAGCAGGAGAGGGCAGTTGGGAGGCTCCTGGCCTGCAAGGGAGGGCAGTTGAGAGGGACCAGGCTTGCAAGGGTGGGCAGTTAGAGGTGATCAACCCTACAGGAGAGGGCAGTTAGGGGTGACCAGTCTGGCAGAGGAGGGAAGTTGGGGGCAAACAGGCTGGCAGGGGAGCAGTTAAGCATCAACCAGGCTGGCAGCAGAGTGGTTAGGGGGTGATCAGGCTGGCAGGCAGAAGCGGTTAGGGGCAATCAGGAAGGCAGGCAGGCAGGCAAGCAGTTGGGAGCCAGCAGTCCTGGATTGTGAGAGGGATGTCCGACTGACCGTTTAGGCCCCACCAGGATCGGGCCTAAACGGGCAGTCGGACATCCCTCCAGGAGTCCCAGATTGGCGAGGGTACAGGCTGGGCTGAGGGACAACTCCCCACCATGCACGAATTTCGTGCACCAGGCTTCTAGTGTAAGGATATTCTTTGTTCTAGTCCATGGCAATTCCCTTTCAAACTGGCTGTTCATTTCCTTTCATATAGACAAGGTCTTAGTTACATTTTCTGCACCTCTACCGGGGGCAAGTAGTGATAGTAGTGACACCCTTTCTTTGGTGTCCACACAAGCCAGAAACCTCTCTTTAATTGTACACACAAAGGGTCATTGTTTTGATTTTGTGTCATACAAAAGGGAAGCTGGGTGGAGACCCCTGTGTATTTATACTTTCTTGCCCCACCCATGGACCTCCTGGATGACCAAGGTGTTTGGTATTATTGGTAACTATATTAGTCAGGGGATCAGCCCACGTAAGGGGTCTTACCCAGGAAGGGTCAGGAGCATAAGACCAAAATACTTACCCTCTTATCCCAGGTAAAATTACCGTACATCTGATGATTGCTAGCGTGGCTAGAAAGGCGTTCTTAGGCATTCTTGGGTTTCTGGTTACCTCACAATTTCTTCCCTGAGGTTTGAAATTCTGATTGATGTTTCTCTGTTTCTGGACCTATTTTTTCCACATCAGTTTATGTTGTTCATTATATTCGACAAATGAGTGAGATCATGTGATATTTATCTTTCTCTGCCTGGCTTATTTCACTAAGCATAATGTTCTCCATCTCCATCCATATTGTTGCAAATGGTAAGAGCTCCTTCTTTTTTACCGCAGCGTAGTATTCCATTGTGTAGATGTACCACAGTTTTCTAATCCACTCATCTGCTGATGGGCACTTAGGCTGTTTCCAAATCTTAGCTATGGTGAATTGTGCTGCTATGAACATACGGGTGCATATATCCTTTCTGATTGATGTTTCCAGTTTCTTGGGATATATTCCTAGAAGGGGAATCACTGGGTCAAATGGGAGTTCTATTTTTAGTTTTTTAAGGAAACTCCATACTGTTCTCCACAGTGGCTGCACCAGTCTGCATTCCCACCAGCAGTGCACGAGGGTTCCTTTTTCTCCACATCCTCTCCAGCACTTGTCATTTGTTGACTTGTTAATAATGGCCATTCTGACAGGTGTGAGATGGTACCGCATTGTTGTTTTGATTTGCATCTCTCTGATGATTAGTGATTTAGAGCAGGTTTTCATATGTCTCTTGGCCTTCCTTCTGTCTTCTTTCGAAAAGTGTCTATTTAGATCAGTTGCCCATTTTTTGATTGGGTTGTTTATCTTCTTTTTGTTAGGCTGCATGAGTTCCCTGTAAATGTTGGAGATTAAACCCTTATCATTGACATCATTGGCAAATATGTTCTCCCATGCAGTGGGCTTTCTTGTTGTTTTATTGATGGTTTCCGTTGCTGTGCAAAAGCTTTTTATTTTGATGTAATCCCACTTGTTTATTTTCTCTTTAGCTTCCATTGCCCTAGGAGCAGTATCAGCGAAGAAGTTCTTTTGGCATATGTCAGAGATTTTTCTGCCTGTAGATTCCTCTAGTATTTTTATGGTTTCCTGTCTTATGTTTAAGTCCTTGATCCATTTTGAGTTTATTTTTGTGTATGGTGTAACTTGGTGGTCTAGTTTCATTTTTTTGCATGTATCTGTCCAATTTTCCCAACACCATTTATTGAAGACTGTCTTGACTCCATTGTATGTTCATGCCTCCTTTGTCAAATATTAATTAAGCATAGTGATTTGGATCGATTTCTGGGTTCTCTATTCTATTCCATTGATCTATATTTCTGTTCTTGTGCCAATACCAGGCAGTTTTGAGAACAGAGGCTTTGTAATATAGCTTGAAATTTGGTATTGAGATCCCTCCTACTTTGTTCTTCTTTCTCAGGACTGCTGTAGCTATTAGGGGTCTTTTATTATTCCAGATGAATTTTTGGAAAGTTCGTTCTAGGTCTGTGAAGTATGCAATTGGTATTTTAATGGGAAGTGCATTGAAATTATAGATTGCTTTGGGTAGTATGGACATTTTGATGATGTTGATTCTACCAATCCATGAACATGGTATGTTCTTCCAACTGTTTATGTCTTCCTTTATCTCTTTTTTCAGTGTTGTGTAGTTTTGCACGTATAGGTCTTTTACCTCCTTAGTTAAGTTTATTCCTAGGTATCTTAATTTTTTTGGTGTGATGGTAAATGGAATTGCTTTTTTAGTCTCTCTTTCTGTAAGTTCATTATTGGTGTTTAGAAATGCCATAGATTTCTTAGCATTCATTTTGTATCCTGCTACTCTGCCGAATTCATTTATTAAATCTAATAATTTTTTGATGGAGTCTTTAGGGTTTTCTATGTACAGTATCACGTCATCTGCAAATAAGGACAGTTTTACTTCTTCTTTTCCAATTTGGATGCCTTTTATTTCTTCTTCTTGTCTGATTGCAATGGCTAGTATTTCCAACTCTATGTTGAACAGGAGTGGTGAGAGTGGGCATCCCTGTCTTGTTCCTGTTCTTAGGGGAAATGGTTAGTT
Source organism: Cnephaeus nilssonii (assembly GCF_951640355.1). NCBI lineage: Eukaryota > Metazoa > Chordata > Mammalia > Chiroptera > Vespertilionidae > Cnephaeus > Cnephaeus nilssonii. Next base: position 114,006,473 of record NC_137071.1, read on the forward strand.
TTTGTCCATTGAGTATGATGTTGGATGTGGGTTTGTCATATATGGCTTTTATTATGTTGAGGAATGATCCTTCTATTCTCAGCTTGCTGAGAGTTTTTATCAAGAAAGGGTGTTGGATTTTGTCAAATGCCTTTTCTGCATCAATTGATATGACTATATGGTTTTTATGTCTTAATTTCTTTATGTGATGTATCATGTTTATTGATTTGCGAATATTGTACCATCCTTGCATCCCAGGGATAAATCCTACTTGGTCGTGGTGTATGATCTTTCTGATGTACTGCTGGATCTGATTTGCTAGAATTTTGTTGAGGATTTTGGCATCTATGTTCATGAGGGATATTGGCCTGTAATTCCCTTTCATTGTGTTATCTTTATCTGGTTTTGGTATTAGGGTTATGCTGGCTTCATAGAAGGAGCTTGGAAGTGTTTCTTCTTCTTGATTTTTCTGGAATAGTCTGAGGAGGATAGTTTTTAGCTCTTCCTTGAATGTTTTATAAAACTCCCCTGTGAAGCCGTCTGGCCCCGGGCTTTTGTTTGCTGGAAGCTTTTTGATGACTGCTTCAATTTCTTCCATAGTTATCAGCCTATTGAGATTTTTAGTCTCTTCCTGAGTAAGTTTTGGAAGGTTGTGTTTTTCTAGGAATGTTTCCATTTCCTCCAGGTTATCTAGTTTGTTGGAATAGAGTTGTTCATAGTATTTTTTGACAATCCTTTTTATTTCTGTGGGGTCTGTTGTTATTTCACCTCTTTCATTTCTGATTTTGTTTATTTGGGTCCTCTCTCTCTGCTTCTTGTTGAGCCTGGCTAGAGGTTCATCAATCTTGTTTATCCTTTCAAAGAACCTCCTCTTGGTTTTGTTGATCTTGTGTATTATTTTTTTGGTCTCTATGTCATTCATTTCTGCTCTGATCTTTATTATTTCCTTTTTTCTGCTCACTGTGGGCTTTTATTGTTGCTCCCTAATTCTTTGAGTTGTTGAATTAGATGATCTATTACCATTTTTACTTGTTTTTTGAGGTAGGCCTGTAGAGCTATACACTTGCCTCTCAGGGCTGCTTTCATTGTGTCCCATAGGATTTGCAATGTTGTGTTTTTATTGTCATTAGTCTCCAGGATGTTTTTAATTTCTTCTTTGATCTCATTGATAACCCAGTCATTGTTTAGTAACATGCTATTCAGTTTCCAAGTGTTTGAATTTTTTGGAATGTTTTTATTGTAGTTTATTTCTAATATTATGCCATTGTGGTCTGAGAAAATGCTTGATATGATTTCAATCTTTTTGAATTTGGGGAGACTTTGCTTTTACCCAATATGTGGTCTATTTAAGATCAATACATTTAATAATTTTCTAGCCAGAATTATGAAGAAAAATAAAGATACTAATCATCAATATCTGGCTGTAAGAAGGGACATTAACACAGGTACTATAGAGATCAAGAGGAAAATTAGGAAATTTTAGAAACAATTTATAACAATTAATTCAACAACACAGGGGAAATACACAAATTCCTTGAAATATACAAATTAAAAGATCACTCAGATAAAATAAAAAACCTGAATAGATTTATATCTATAAAATTAATTGAATAATTCCTAAAAAATAACTACCCACAATTTTGCTCCCGATCCATTAAGCTAAAGTAGTGATCTATCAAACATTTAAGGAAAAAGTAATACCTAGTCTACATAAAACCTTCCAGAAGATGCAAGAGGAGGGAAATCATCCCAACTCATTTTAGGAAGCCAGCAATCACCTAATAACAAAACCAGGCAATGCATTACAAGAAATGAAGCTACCATACACACAATATCTGTCTTGGACATAGATTCAGAATTACTTAGTGAAACCTTAGTAGACTGAATCCATCATTATATAAAGAGTTTACTATAGCATGACTCATTGGAATTCATGCCATCAATTTAAGAATTACTTTAAAAATCCATTTAATTCTCTAAATTAAAATAATTGAGAAGAAAAACATATGATTATCAAAATATATGGAGAAAATTATTTGAGAATTTCAACACAAATACATGATTTTAAAAAAAATCAGTAAATTGAGAATATAAGAGATTTTTCTCAAGTCCATAAAAGGCAACTGAGAGACATAGAAGCATGGAACAGACTGTGGAATCTCAGAGGGAAGGCAAGGGTGGGTGGGAAGAGGTCAACCAAAGAACTTATATGCATATATGCATAACACATGGACACAGACAATAGGGTGGTGAAGGCCTGGGGTGGGGGTGGGGGCCGGATAAAAGGGGTCAATGAGGGATAAAGGAGGACATATGCAATACTTTCAACAATAAAGATTTAAAAAAATTTAAAAGGCAACTATAAAAAATTTATAGGCTACATCATACATGTTGCTGAAAGAATGAATGCTTGCACTTTAAGTTAGAGAACAAGGCAAAGAAATCTAATCTTATCACCTCTACACAACATTATAGTGGCATTCCAGATGAATAGGCAAGAAAAATAAATAAGACATTTAGAATGGAAAAGGTACAAAACTCTATTTCCAGTCAACACAATTACCTACATAGAAGAATTAAGGAATCTACAATAATGCTACTCAAAAAAATTAATGAGTTTAGCATAGTCACAGGATAAAAAGTAAGTAAAAATGAATTGTATTTCTATATACTAGCAATGAACAATTAGGAAGTGAAAGTTTAAAATATATAATATATAATATGAAGAAAGAGGTTAATGCAGAGAAAATATTTGAAGAAATAAATTCTGACAATTTCCCAATTATGACATTTTCCTATTGTCTGTATTGTACTTTCCTTTAGGAATATTTTCATTTCCTAGTAGGAAAATTCAGTTCTACTCTGCCTGGTAGACAACTTCCTAGTCATTATATATACTAATTCCATTTTTATGATTATTTGTGAAAACAAACCTAAATAGGAAGTTTCCTCTTCATCTTGCTTTCTATTCCATAGGAACAAAGTTGGCAAATTGGAAAAGATCTTGGAAGTAGAACCTTTTTAGGTGAATCCACAGTAATTTGAAGCTTTCTCTAGAGTTATAGGTTTAGTCTTTCAATTTTTCTGCCTATATCTCAGTGTTCCATATCACTGGCAGGCCATTTACACATATAACTTGATTTTAAGTGTACAAACCTCTGAGCAGTAAGCTAAAAATACATTGATTTTATATTTTCCATGAAACAATTCTCATGAGACATAGAATGAGCTGTGTAGAGAAAGTCAGGTAACAGAACTGGAGTTAGGTTATATTTACAGGGCCTACGTTTTACACTAAGGTTTAAATCTTAAATTTATATATGTTTATGCTGCGAACTAGATAAATTAATAACAAAGCAATGAATTTCAGCCTCCCAATTTTCAAAGTAGTGAATGCCAACTACAAATTAGCTAGCTGTATTTGGGGACAATGATTGATCATCAAGGTCAGAAAAGAGAACTGACACAAATATGACAAGATAGTCACACAAATGAACAACAGCAGTAGTGAGGGTCAAGGCAGTAATTCTTAATTAGGTACATTCTCTTCAAAGGAGGACAATAACATGCAAATAGCTAATAAGCCTGCATAGCTCACAAATCATATGGTGGATTGATTATGGGTATAAAACTTCCACAAAAGTGATCAAAAGCTTTTTAGAGCTGTCAAGACTTTTAAATATATATAGTTATTGATTTCAGAGAGGAAGGGAGAGAGATAGAATCATCAATGATGAGATAGAATCATTGATCAGTTGACTCCTGCATGCCCCACACTAGGGATGGAGCCCACAACCCGGGCATGTGCCCTGACCGTAAATCGAACCATGACCTCCTGGTTTATAGGTCATTGCTCAACCACTGAGCCATGCCAGCCAGGCTGTCAAGACTTCTGTCTCCAATATTTTGCATTGTCCCTGAACTGACCACAGAAGCTTACAATTATAGGGGAAGTGTTTTGAGTTGTCAGAACATTCAGTATAGCACTCTTATTGAGTGCTTAATTATATTTTAGGCAGTGAATATGTTGGCACAGTGACTCCAGGGAAGTAGATTTGATTAACTGTGATTTGGCAAAAAAAAAAAAGTATGAAGGATAAAGAAAAATTAAAGACAATGAAACTACTTTTTTTAGGTAATAGACATTTTAAATAGTCCGGGATATTTTCCTTGAGCTTTTAATATATCTATAAATGATAGGTTCATATTATGTTAAGAAATGGAGATTTTGGCATTCCTAATCTAGAGATTGATCTATTAATGGTCATAGAGATTTAGTACGATCTTTCTCTACAAAATTTTCTCTGGTGTCATGTCATAAGACTAAATAAACTTTGCCTGACTTTTAATTTTTATTCAATTCATCAAACATTTACTTAATGCTTCCTATGTTCCAGGAGAGATATATACATAGAAGATTTGCTACATTTTCGGGGTTTGGAATAAAGTCAGAACACAGACATGTAGGCAAGTGAGTACAAAAGAGGTGTTTAAGTACTGTGATAGAACAGATTGCTATGGAAGCACTTCAGAAGAATTGGCTAATTATGCCTTTGGGGAACCAGCAAGCTTCACACATCAGGTAACATTTTATCTAGATTTAGGGGCTTATGGGTCATTTTTTCCATTCATCTAAGAGATGAAATCTATGTTTGTTTAAAAGCAGAGAGAAAGAAGCAAGATAGTGATGATGAATGAGTTCTAGTCTGCCATGCAGAGTAGAAACCAGGTCTTTGAAGTAAAGGGGGCACCATGTACACAACCAAAGACTTGTGAAGATCCTGGATATCAGAAAAACCGTGAGAGAGTAAATGTGTCTTACCTGTTGCATGCAACAAAGAAATGGCCTAAAATGAATCGTGAAAGGTTAATTGTGGTCAAATAATGACAGTCTTTGAATGCCCAGGAGTTTGACTTAATCTTGCAGGCATAAGGAAGTAAGCAGGTATTTTTCAGAAAAGAAAGTGATATGATAAATATTATTCTTCCTAATAAGAACTAAATAAAATAAATGTATCCAGGCTGTTGGAACACTGGATTGAATAATAATGGTGCTAAGCTGGTTCCTAACTGCATGGGTAGTTTATAGCTGTGGGTCCCCAGCGATCCACAGATATGGTATATTATTCAGCTGCTGGAAAGCTATCCCTCAAGAGCATCTTTAACCAGTATCTTCAGCCCTAGCATTAGCATTAGTCTCTGTAGATTGCATTAAGTGCCAGAATTTATGTAAATCAGAAATATGTGAAAAGAGCCATTACAATAGAAAGTGCATTTGCAAGGCTTGTCCTTAATGTTTGTTAGGCCCAGAACAAAAGTAAAATTGGAAGCTCATATATATATATATATAAAAGGCTAATATGCTAAGTGTCCCTCTGCCTATCCAACCAGTCGCTATAACACACACTGACCACCAGGGGGCAGACACTCAACACAGGAGCTGCTGAGCTGCAGCTACTTGGCAGCATCGGTTCTCGGGTGACGCACCCTGAAACCAGAGAGAAAGAAGTCAGATTCCTCACAGTGCCACGCGATTCCACCTTTGGCCGTGGGTTATGTTGTTGCTGGGGCACTGTCGGCCCCGAATCTGGTTTACTGCACACTTGCAATTGTGTTCCACACCTTGTACGACAGCAACTTTGCAGAGTGCCCTCTCGCACTCAGGGACCCCTTGGGGGATGTCTGAGAGCCAGTTTTGGCTTGATCCCCTCAGGCCAGGCTGAGGGACCCCACCTGCCTAAGGGACCCCGCTCACTCTGCAGACGCTGGGGAGGGACCCTGGGAGGTTGGCTCCAGGGCGTGTCCGGCCCATCTCGCCCAGTCTGGCCCCACTGGCCACCTTCTAATTAATTTCCTTTCAATGTGCATGAATCTGTGCACCAGGTCACTAGTATAAAATATATGTAGATATCTATGTATAAATCAATATACTGAAATATCAAACATTAAATAAAATATATTCTTCTCTCCAACACTGACAAACACACCTGCATGAAGATCTGGAAGGACAGGATCAAAGTGAGAATTTTTGGACTCCGTGCAGTTCCATATAAGAATATGGGTCCAGCCAGCATGGCTCAATGGTTGAGCATCTACCTATGAACCTGGGGGTCTCAGTTGAGTCCTGGTTGGGGCACATGCCCAGGTGGTGGGCTCGATCCCCAGTGGGGGGTGTGCAGGAGGCAGCCAATCAATGATTCTCTCTCATCATTGATGTTTCTATCTCTCCCTCTCCCTTCCACTCTGCATTCAATATACTGTGTGTGTGTGTGTGTGTGTGTGTGTGTGTGTGTGTGTGTGTGAATATATATATATATATGTGTGTGTATATATATATATATATATATATATATATATATATATATATATATTAAGAATATGGGTAGTAGTGTGGGTGAGAAGTTTTTAAGTTCATTTTCTCACCAAAGCCTCAAGCAGCATTGTGTGTGAGATATTAAATACACAAATGAACAATGGACAGACCATAACATGACAATAGAAAACTAATCCATAGCCTCTGCAGCAATCAGCCTTGTATGTAAAGGGCACCAAAGTTTTGCTACCCCAAAATGTGCCTTTTGGGATATTGGTTTTAAGCTAGTTATTAAGAAACAAAGAACCATTGACCCTCCCTCTTCTTGCCTGAAGGAATTCAGATAGAAAACCCATTTTTGGAAGGGAACCATAGCATAATCACCCTAGCCTAATTTGAATTAAGTATAGTAAACTGGAAAAAAATCTTGCAAAGCCTGTTTCCTCACCTCTGTCCCAATGTCTCTGGATGACCTAGCAGGAATTTGTTTGCCACCTGTTTCGCTCTTTCTCGATCACTTGTGGATTGCCTATTTCCTCTTCAAAACCCAGACCCATACCCCGCCTTCCTCTGTCCAGTGTGGCATATAAGCCTCAACTGCCCAATGTGTTTGGGGGTCTCATATATATGACACTCCTTGCATGTACATCCATAACAAACTTTGTACACTTCCCTCTATTAATCTGCCCTTGTTAATTTGATTATTGGCCCAGCTAGAAGACCTTAGAAGGTGAAATAAAAATTATTTTTTATATCCCCACAGAAGCCAAAACACAATATCTGCAGCAATCAGCCCAGAATGGCCAGTACTTAATTAATAACTGCCAGCTTCATAGGTTTTCCCCACTTCCTATTCAGGACCAATGCAAGAAAGCCAAATATGCTTCCCAAACACCGGATGCCCTGCTTCTAATGAACACATCTGAAACTTCCTCATAACAACAACTTCCCATTAGAGCACACCTGAAAAGAAATCTTTTTTTTTCCCCACAATAAGGCTTTCCCACTCCTCTGCCTGTATTTGAACCAATGCCAAACGTAAGTGAAGGTGGCTGACTCCCTTGCTATAGTAACTTCTGGGTAAATAGCCTCAGTTTGTTCTCACTTGAATTATCTTCATATATTTTCATATATGCATATGGGTGTGGACACTCCAGCCTGGAAAACAAAGGTTTAGTAATACCTTCCACATGGAGGCCTTGTATTCACCCCTTTGGCCTCAGAAGGACCCAAGAGAAGAGGCATGATTAGACTATGGATTGAGTAGAATTTGAGCAAGGAATTCTAAGATCTTCAGTAACTCCAGCAATCTAGAAGAAGGTGGAATATGCTCCAGGTGAACACACAGTTGGTTCTGCAGATCTCTCACCCTATGGGAAGAAGTACAGCTAGAGTATGGCCCCAGAAGATTCCTGAATCCAGGGAAGGAGACTCCTTTTGCTTAGGTCTAAGGGTCATATTGGCATTAGCAGCAGCCATTTTGAACCAAGGACTGAACTTGAGTTCTATATCAATTTTAAAAAAGATGACACCTTCCAAATAGGAGTCAAAAAACCTCCTCAGTGTTTTCTTGGTGTACTGTGTGCTACTGTCTATTACAGCATTTACACTCTTTTGTCATTTGAATTTGCTTGCCTTGTATACTTTTAGGTCTGACATCTTATTCATCTTTGTGCCCTGAAGGTTAAAACAGAATCACAATTCAATGAATTATTATTTGTTCATGAAAAATTATCAACTATATGTAAAGGCACACAACATTTTCTCATGTAATTCAAAGAATGAGATGGCTAAATATCGACTTGGCTTTAGTAGTTCAAAGTCTTACACCCCTTGTTAGAGAGAAATTGGCAATTTTACACGACTTCTTTACTGCCATTAATTCTAATATTCAAAGCTTGTTGCAAAATATGTCTGTGTTTTAAGGTGGGAAATGTTTTTCATTGTTTTTCTATGGCTGGAAAGTTAGAAGTCTGAGAACTCTGAAAGGAGTAATATAATCACAATTCCAATGACTTCTTTATTTTAGCTGTTGGTTTTAAATTGTGTTTTTATATGTAGGGCACCTAGGGAGGCATTGGTTTGATAGGAGCAATATAAATGAGAAATATTTTTAAAATACAATTCCAGAGTCCATAACAGTATTTCTACTATTTTGTTACTGTTGTTTGATTCTGTATTGTTTTGCTGTTCTCACTGTTTTCAGTAAGGATTATCTTCAGGGCAATTTGAATTTAATTTTTCTTAGGGCACTAAATGCATTGAAAGCTCTTCTGCAGAACCACTGATTAAAAATTAATTTTAAATTTTCTTAGAAAGTAGGGCAGGTACCTCCTAAGGAATACCAGCAGGATTTCATTTAATCACCTGTGAGCACTTCCATTTGAAATTTTATGAAGAATTGCAAGAACCCTGGCAATGATATTCCCATGGGAAGAGAAAAGGATGAAACCAACTTTGCCAATTTTGGTTCTGGTTGAGCTCAGACATTATTGTTTAGAATCGATGGCATAGCATGAAGGAGAAAAAAGTGCCTGATAAGCAACTTCCCATTGTTCTAGTATCATCATCAGCAGAAAGTTCCAATTGAATGACTTGAAATCTTCCTGTGGAAGTAAAGTTTCTATGGGTTATTTTTTTGTTGAGAGGTGTCAAAACTGTACCTGGCCTTTGCTAAGTAGGAAAGAACCTCCACAGACAGAAAAAGCATCTCCTTTATGTTCTATAAAATATGCACACCAGTTATTTATTTATTTTGAAAAAAAAATTAATCCTGTCAATTTAACTGGAAAGACAAGTGCAATGTGAATTCCTTCCTTTTTTTAACTCCCTGAACTGAAAATAAGCCAAATCATCTACAACTATAATATACTAGAGACCCAGTGCACAAAATTTGTACACAGTGGGTGGGGGAGTACCCGCAGCCCAGCCTGCACCCTCTCCAATCTGGGACCCGTTGGGGAATGTCCAATTGCCAGTTTAGGCCCGAACCCGGGGATCGGACCTAAACCAGCAGTTGGACATCCCTCTAACAATACTGCTCCTCTGGCTCCTAATTGCTCACCTGCCTGCCTGCCTGGTCACCCCTAACTGCTCCCCCACTGCCAGCCTGATCATCACTCACTGCCTCTGCGTGCCAGCCTGATTGCCCCTAACTGCCCCCCCTGCCAGCCTGGTTGCCCCTAACTGGCCCCCACTGCCGGCCAGGTCACCACCAACTGCCCCCTCCCTGCAGGCCTGGTCACCCCTTACTGCCCCCCCCCACTGCCAGCCTAATCACCCCCAACGTCCCCCCTGCCGGCCTGGTTGCCTCTGACTGCCCCCCCCCCTGCCGGCCTGGTCACCCCCAACTGTCTCCCCCTGCCGGCATGGTCTCCCCTCACGGCCCCCCCCACCAGCCTGGTTGCCCCACACAGCCTGCTGTTCAGTCGTTTCGTCGTCCTTCACTAACCCCCCTGCCGGCCTGGTCGCCCCATGCAGCCTGCTTGTTCAGTCGCTTGGTCACCCCTCACTAACCCCTCTGCCAGCCTGGTCATAGGCAGCCATCTCATGAGGGCATGGCAGTAAATTTGCATATTACCTCTTTATTATATAGGATAACCTCAAATGGTCATTAAGTGTAAAGAAAAACTGTAACTTCATAGAAGTAGTTATTTACTAAGTTGTATGCTAAGAGATTACTGAAATTCTTACTAAAAAGAAAGGATCTCCTCATCTCTCTTTTACCTGATATCTCACTCTTTCTATAGCTGAAACATCTGTCACTAAGAAAATATGTAATTCTCTTAACATTGAATTTCTAGACTTTAGCCCTCCATGTGCTTGCCAGATTCTTTTTGAAATCGGGCTTAAATAAGAACTTCCCCAATAATTGAAAAAAATTGCAAATGACATTTAAGAGAACAGAACAATGTTGGCACAATGATTTGGTGAGAAATAAATACAAGATTTGAGTAAATAGAACTGTTTTTTGTCCTACCACTGATGGGTAAAATGACTTATTCACTGTTTATCAGATTTCTCTAATTTTGAAACCTCAACAATACAAAATTTGCCTTCCTAATTTACAGTGTACTTATGAGGATACTTGAACTCAAATTATTATTGTTATTGGCTTTCTTCACAAAAAGCACTATACAAATCCAAAGAATCAGTACAATGGAAAGAATGGCATAGAGTAAACCAAGAATCTCTATATTGCCAAAAGAGACATTCTTTTCCTATATAACCTGATAATAACTTAAATATATTATATCTTAAGTATCATTTTTCTATCCAATCATGAATCTATCATTTAATATTCTTTCTAAACCACCCTGAATTTATTTCCTATTTCCCCTTCTTCCTTCCTTTCTTCCATTCCTTTCTATTCCTATATTCCTTCCTTCCAACATTTACTGAGGGCCCACTATTCTAAGAATAGAAAAATACAAACAGAGAATAAAGAAATGGAATGCTAGAAGGCTTAAGGAAAATGAAACATGTTATAATAGAAAGCTTTAAGTATTTCACCTTGACTGTATCTAGGGGGGTAAAAGAGGGAGTGATAAAAGATGAAGCTGGAGAAGTTGGTCGGGGCAAGTCATGAAGGGCCTTAGGTACTCTCTTCGTGGGTTTAGATTTTATTCTATAGGTGATATGGAGCTAGTGAAGAATTTTAACTAGGGGCAAAATATATTTGAAGATTTTAACTGTGTATACTGTGAGAAGAAAAGTAAGATGAGTAAAAATGTTTGGTAAGAAAATCCATTATCGAGTGTTTTAAGAACTTGGCTAACAGATGATAAGAATGTGCACTAAGATTGCTGCTAAGGAGAATGTGAAGAGGGGACAGAATTGGGATATACACTGAGTGGCCAGATTATTATGCGTTCAGAGATCATAATAATCTAGCCACTCAGTGTATAGAAGGAAGAAGAAAAGGAACTAATGGACAGTATGTAGGATATGAAAAAGGAGGAGAATTTGAGGATGATTTCAGGAGAAGGTGTAGTTTGGGGAGACAACAATGAGTTCAGTTTTAGATATGTTAAACTTGACTTATCTATGAAACATTTGTAAGGAGAGAACTTGTAGGAAGATAGTATCTCAGTGTTTCCACATAGGCTGTTTCCTCCTCATGAACATTCATTTATAATCTCTTGGTCTGGTTAACTCTCAGTTATCTTTTAAGTTATACTTTAAATATTATTACTCAGGGAGTTTAAGTCCACTTCTCCATTTTTTCTCACTCATAGCATTCTGTAATTTTCATTCCTATAACTCCTAATTTTTCATTCATAATTATTTATGCCAATATTTAACATTCTCCTTCCTAGTAGACAGTAGGATCCATGAGAACAAGGGTAATACATCTGTATTCTTTTCTGCTGTTCCTCCAGTGCCTGTTGCAGTGTAATGATTCTTCACTGAATAAATCTGACTTAGGGTTGAGGAAAGAGCTCTGCCTAAAGATGGAGTTGTACATGTTATCATCATAATTGCTCATAAGAGGTCAATAAGACAAAGCTTAAACACAGTACATAGAATGAGACAAGTGCAAAGGATAAAATAAATTGAAAAGTAAATTCCAACCCTACATGGCTTAGTGTTTAGAGTGTCATCCCACTCACTGAAGGTTCATGGATTTGATTCCAGGTCAAATGCATGTACCTAGATTTCAGATTTGCTCCCCAACCTTGGTCAGGCACATGCCGGAGGCAACCAGTCAATGTGTCTCTCTCACATAGATGTTGTTGTTTTTTTCTCTCTCCCCCCCTCTCCCTATCTCCCTTTCACTCTCTCTGAAAAGCAATGAAGAATGTAACCTAATGTGAGGATTAATTAAAAAGAAGTAAATTCCATGAGGTAGGAACATTGACTTGTTCACATCTGTATCTACAGAGCTTAAAACAGGATCTGGGATAGGGAGCACTCTCACATGATTGTTGAATGAACCAATACAATAAATCTAGATTTAAGGGACTGAGAGCTCTTCACACTTGTGCACATTATTATTATTACACTCTCTTTACATATATCTCTGTGCAAAAATTCTCTGGCTCCCTCTACCATCCCTGCTATAGTTTCCTGATCTTTTACTTCCTAGTCCCCTGTACTCTCAAAATACCATGTCACTTATAAGACATTGATCCCACAAGGGAACACGACATTCACAGTGTGTTCTGACCAATGGAAGAGGACAAGCTCTGTTTTGTGGACCTTCTACTTAATACAAATGCAGATTGATAGTTCAATGTCTTTATAGCAACAATACATGTTTCTTACCTTCACTCTAAGTCAACAGAAAAGTCTGTTCTCCATAAGCAGCTCCTTAGGAGTTCTATCCTTCTACACTGTTACAGTTAAATTTTATGACCTAGTAGAGTCCATCACTGTAGTTTTGTTTCAGCCTGTCAGATTTTTCCTATTGAATCTTGGCTCTATATTAGTATTCTGTCAAGCTATGTCATCCACAAATTTTATAAGCTTATCTATACTCTTTGTCTTAATTAAGCTTTTGATAAAATAGAAATGATTAAGTCCAATATCGGAGCCCTATAGTTCTCCACTAGAGATAACCCTCCAGATACAAATCCCATCTATTAAACAATACCTTTTATGTATAATAGGAAGTCTCCTAACCCACATCTCTCTAATTCCACATTTTTCTACATTGTAATTCCATTTAATTTCTATTTAATAGATCATCATTAAACAACTATTATTTACTAAAAAATATGATGACCAGGATATTATATGAGGTTTTCTGTAAAATGTAGCTGAAATCTGATTCATTACGTCTGTGGTATCTTCTTAATCTACTAATGTAACAATAATGGCATATTTAATTGCTTTTATATTGTAAGACCTTAAATTCTCTGATTTAAAAATCTTGGATCTTCAGTTAAGTATTACCATCAACATATGCTACATTTACATAGAGCACATGCTGTAGAGGAGAGATTATATATACTAGTCCTATATAATAAGAGAGGAATATGCTAATTATCCATTACGCCCTGAGTCTAACGACCGACCACATAATGACTGGATCACAGATCTGCAGGAGGGTGGGGCAGCGAACTACAAGTGGGCTGTGGAGAGCTACAGGAGGGGGTAGGGCAGTAAGCAAGCAGGAGGTGAAGAGCTACAGGAGGGAGCAAGGCAGCAAGCTATGGGGGGGTGGGGAAGCTACAGGAGGGCAGGGCAGCAGGCGGAGAGCTACAGGAGGGTGGCAGTGACCTACTGGAGCATGGATTCGTGCACAAGGCTACTAGTAATATAATAAAGCTTAATTGACTTAGGTATATTTGATTCTACTTTTTCATGTTAGGATCATGACACTAGTGAAGGAGTCCAAGAAAAATTCAATAGGGCTCAGAAAGGACAGTAAAGGAATAAAGATGCATAATCACCTACTGTGTTGGGTTGTATAGGATCTTCACTGAGTAACATAGAGTCAAACTGAAAGGAAGAATGTGAATAATAGAAAATCTATCTAGGAGAGGCCCTATTCTTAAAAAGAAACTTCTAAATAGTTCCAATGGTCACAGTCCATTAGAGTATCTGGTTAGATTTATCACAAAGAATGGATATTTCAGAAAGCATCCTCCAGGTACCACTTTTAAGAAGAGTAAAGGCTACCCTCTGCAAAGTTGGACCATAGATTTTTGTTTTTTTAAAAAATAAATCTTTATTGTTCAGATTATTGCAGCTGTTCCTCTTCCCCCCCCCCATAGCTCCCCTCCACCTGGTTCCCACCCAACCCATGCCCTTACCCACCCCCACTGTCCTCGTCCACAGGTGTAAGATTTTTGTCCAGTCTCTTCCCGCACTCCCCACACCTCCTCCCCCCCCCCGAGAATTGTCAGTCCACTCCTTTTCTATGTCCCTGATTCTATTATATTCACTAGTTTATTCTGTTCATCAGATTTTTTATTCACTTGATTTTTAGATTCACTTGTTGAGAGATATGTATTTGTTGTCACTTTGTTGATCATAATTTTTATCATTACCTTTTTCTTCTTCTTCCTCTTCTTAAAGAATACCCTTCAGCATTTCATATAATACTGGTTTGGTGGTGATGAACTCCTTTAGCTTTTTCTTATCTGTGAAGCTCTTTATCTGACCTTCAATTCTAAATGATAGCTTTGCTGGGTAGAGTAATCTTGGTTGTAGGTTCTTGCTATTCATCACTTTGAATATTTCTTGCCACTCCCTTCTGGCCTGCATAGTTTCTGTTGAGAAATCAGCTGACAGTCGTATGGGTACTCCCTTGTAGGTAACTGTTTTTCTCTTGCTGCTTTTAAGATTCTCGTTGCCTTTTGCCCTTGGCATTTTAATTATGATGTGTCTTGGTGTGGTCCTCTTTGGATTCCTTTGTTTGGGGTTCTCTGTGCTTCATGGACTTGTAAGTCTATTTCTTTCACCAGGTGGGGAAGTTTTCAGTCATTATTTCTTCAAGTAGGTTTTCAATATCTTGCTCTCTCTCTTCTTCTGGCACCCCCATAATTCAGATGTTGGTACGCTTGAAGTTGTCCCAGAGGCTCCTTATACCAGTGGTTCTCAACCTTCCTAATGCCACAACCCTTTAATACAGTTCCTCATGTTGCGGTGACCCCCAACCATAAAATTATTTTTGTTGTTACTTCATAACTATAATTTTGCTACTGTTATAAATCATAATGTAAATATCTGTATTTTCCAATGGTCTTAGGTGACCCTGCTAGCGGTTCTCAACCTGTGGGTCACAGATATTTACATTACAATTCATAACAGTAGCAAAATTACAGTTATGAAGTAGCAACAAAAATAATTTTATGGTTGGGGGTCACCACAACATGAGGAACTGTATTAAAAAGGTCACGGCATTAGGAAGGTTGAGAACAACTGCCTTACACTATCTTCATATTTTTGGATTCTTTTTGCTTTTTGCTTTTCTGGTTGGGTGTTTTTTGCTTCTTCGTATTTCAAATCTTTGACTTGATTCTTGGGATCCTCTAGTCTGCTGTTGGATCTCTGTATATTATTCTTTATTTCAGTCAGTGTATGCTTAATTTCTTATTGGTCCTTTTTCATAGCCTTGAGGGTCTCACTAAATTTCTTGGATGTTTCTAGAAGATTCTGGGGTAACCTTATAACCATGGTTTTGAATTCTATATCCAGTAGTTTGCTTTCCTCCATTTCTTTCATTTGTGACATATTTCTTTGTCTCCATATTTTGGCTGCTTCCCTGTGTTGCTAGAGTGGCCTTGTGTGCTAGGTGCCCTATAGGGCCCAGTGGCTCAGCCTCCTTATTCACCTGAGGTAGACACTCTTGGTGCACCCCTTTGTTGGCTGTGTGCACAGTCTTGTTGTAGTTAAGCCTTGATTGTTGTTGGTATCACTGGGTGGAATTGACCTCCAGGCCAATTGGCTGTGAGGACCAGCTGTGTCTACAATGAAAGAACTGATGTGCTGGAGACACCCTTATGGGGCAGGGTTTGCTTCAGTGGGGCTTTGGTGCTCACTGAGTCTTCCCCTTGAGTGTGTCACTTATGTATGTGAAGAGTTGTAATCTGGTATGGTCTCACACTGACCACTGGGTACACTAACTCTTGGATCTCCAAGGAGGTGCAAAGTCAGCCACTGCCTGAGGCCACCCAGCAGGAGCTACAGAAATATCTTCAGATTCCTCTTCTTTGTTTGGGATTTGGTGGTGCCCAGATGAGGCCCAGCTGTGAAACAAGGCAGACTGCTGCTACCAGGCCTTGGGCCTTCTTTTGGAAGCTTTGGAGCTCTCTGACCCAGCTGCAGTTTGTTAGGTTTTAGGCAGCAAAAGGTCAGGTCATTCATATGCAAAAGCCACTGCACACAGCTTAGGGGGGGGGTTGTACATTGGGTGGGGTGGTTTTTCAGGGAATCACCAGGGCAAAGCAAACAGCAATGGCTGCCAGTCAGGCCTGCACCAGAGAGATCCCCGTGTCTCTACATCCTGTGCCCCCACACAGGAACAATGATTGCTGCGAGCACCTCTGAGAGAAAGCCACCCTCATGTTCTGGCCCAATGCCAGGCAGTCCAGTTTCTCCCTGTATGAGTCTGAGTCCCTAGAGTCTCACCCAGAACTGGAGTTCAGAGCAATTGGGAGCTTGTATCTCCCTCCCAATTGAAAAAAACAACAGCACACCCAGTTGCCAGCCTGTTTCACGTGTGCCTCCCCACCTCCACTCCTCCACACCTCCATACCTCCTACCAGTCTCAATGTGCTTTTTTCTTTCCTTATAGGTGTAGAACTTCCACTCAGCCAGCTTTCCCATGGCTCTAGATGGTATTTATTTTGTCTTTTAGTTGTAGTTTTGATGTGGTTATGAGAGGCAGCAAGTACAGGTATTTACCTATGCCGCCATCTTGGTTGTCCTGGACCATAGTTTTTTATACGGGCTTTCTGACATGGTCTTAGTTACATACTAGAGGCCTGGTGCACTAAATTCATGCACAGGGGGGTGTCCCTCAGCTCAGCCTGCACCTTTTCCAATCTGGGACCCCTCGGGTGATATCGGACATCCTTCTGGCAATCCGGGACCGCTGGCTCCTAACCGCTCACCTGCCTGCCTGCCTGATCACCTCAAACCACTCTGCCTGCTGGCCTGCTTGCCCCCAACTGCCCCCCCTGCCAGCCTGCTCACCCCCAACTGCCCCCTTGCTGTCCTGATCACCTCCAACTGCTCCCCCTGCCAGCCTGCTTACCCCCAACTACCCTCCCCTCCTGGCCTGATCACCCCTAACCACCTCTGCCTCGGCCCTGACAGCATGGCTTTGTCTGGAAGGACGTTCGGAAGGTCTCCTGGTCTAATTAGCATATTACCCTTTTATTAGTATAGATGTCTTTTTTAACTTAATTTCACTGAAGCACTAATGTAGGTCTCATAATGAAAGAAAATAATAGTTTTAGAAACTGCTAAGGAATTAGAAGAGAGACTATATTAAAGAGGAAGATGTCTATTTTAGTAGAGCTTACCGCTTTGGTTTAAATATAATGTTTAAAATATTGACCAATTAGTGGACAATAAAAGAGAATGGAAAATGTTCCAGAATTTATAAGTAACAAAAAGAACAAAAGTTTATTTACTTTTCTCACCCTCCCCTTAAACAAACAAACAAACAAACAAAAACTGGTTCATCCCTTTCCTATTCTTAATTAGTTTTATAATGAAAACAGAAACCAAAACTATTATAGCAGCAGGAAATTTACTTTTATGCTTGAATGGTCACATCAAATAATTATGCAAATAAAATTACAAATCCTCCACTTTTATTGCTCTGGCTGTACCTTGAATCTGCAGAATTGTTTCCCACATGGGAGTTCAGTACCAACTCAGGTTACATGCACTTTCCTTGCACTGTGTAATGAAGGAGTGCTGTATTGGGAAGCAGGAAACCTAAGTTCAGTCTCCTCAGGCCATAAGGCAATGCCACTGAAGATGTTTAAGTAAAGACGTCAACAGAGATCATTCTTCACATAATTGAATGCAAGAAAGAGCCTCCACTTATACATTTTGAATCCTTATAAAGATCCTTATTGAATCCTCAACAAAATATTAGCAAACTAAATCCAGCAATACATTAAAAAGATTATACACCACAATCAAATGGAATTTATTCTGAGGATGTGAGGCTGGTACAATATTCTCAAATCAATAAATGTGATTCACCACATAAACAAAATGAAGACTAAAGGTAACATGATCATATCAATAGATGCAAAAAAGCATTTTATAAAATCCAGTACACATTTATGACAAAAACATTCAGCAAACTTGGCATAGAAGGAACATACCTCAACATAATAAAGGCCATATATGACAAACTCTCTAGCATCACACTCAATAGGCAAAAACCAGAAGCATTTCAGTTAAGATCAGGAACAAGGCAGGGATGTCCCTTTCACCACTCTTATTCAACATAGTACTGGAAGTACTAGCCACAGCAATCAGACAAAAAGAAGAAATAAAAGGCATCCAAATTGGAAAGGAAGAAGTAAAACTGTCATTATTTGCAGATGACATGGCACCATATATGGAGAACCTTAAAGATTCCACACAAAGAAACTACTAGAACTGATAAATGAATTCAGTAAAGTACCCAGGACACAAAATATCCAGAAAACAGTTGCATTTTGATAAACCAGTTATAAGCTATCAGAATAGGAAACTCAGAAACTAATCCCATTTAAAATTACAAATTAATAATAATAATAATAAGGTACCTAGGAATAAATTTTACCAAGAAGGTAAATGACCTGTAAGAGCAAAATTATATTATACTGAAGAATGAAATTGAAGATGATACAAATAAGTGGAAGTACCATATACCATGTTCATGAATAGGAAGAATTAACATTAAAATATCCATACCACCCAAAACAATCTATAGATTCAATGAAATTCCTTTTAAAATACCAATGACATATTTCACAGAAATGGAACAAATGTTACAAAAATTTATATGAAACCATAAAAGACCCCAAAAAGCCATAGCAATCTTGAAAAAGAAGAACGAAATTTGAGGTATCATGCTACCTGGTATTAAACTATATTACAAGGCCATAGTAATCAAGATAGCATTGTACTTGTATAAAAAGAAACATAGATCAATAGAACAGAATAGAAATCACATAAATATACCCACACTCTTATGGTCAATTAATATTTGACAAATAAGGCAAGAACATACAATGGGGTAAAGACAGTCTATTCAATAAATGGAGTTGGGAAAATTGGACAGGTACATGCAAAAAAACAAAACAAAACAAAACAAAAAAAAACACCAACCCCCCTCCAAAAAAAAAAAAAAAACACAAAAAAAACCTAGACCATGTCCTTATGCCATACACAAGTATAAACTCAAAAGGGATAAAAGACAAATGCCAGACTCGAAACTATAAAAATCCTGGAAGAGGAGTGGGGCAGGTAGAAGTGGGTAAAGGGGGCAGTAAAATCTCAGACATTTCTCGTAGCAATATTTTATCTGATATATATCTTAGTCAAGGGAAACAAAGGAAAAAATAAGCAATTTGGACTACATCAAACTAAAAAGTTTTGCGCAGCAAAGGAAATCATCCACAAAATGAAAAGACAACCTACTGAATGGGACAACATATTTGCCAATGATACATCTGATATAGAGTTAATATCTAAAATTTACAAAGAACTTATAAAACTCAACACCAAGAAGACATACAATCCAATTTTTTAAAAAATGGACAACCCTACCTGGTTTTGCTCAGTGGATAGAGCATTAGCCTGCGGAATGAAGGGTCCCAGGTCCGATTCTGGTCAAGGGTATATGCCTGGGTTGTGGACTCAATCCCCAGTTGGGGGCGTGCAGGGGTCAGCTGATCGATGATTCTTTCTCATTATTGATGTTTCTAACTCTCTCTCCCTCTCCCTTCCTCTCTGAAATCAATAAAAACATATATTTTTTTTAAATGGACAAAGAAATTGAATAGACACTTGTCCAAAGAGGACAAACAAATGGCCAATAGACACATGAAAAGATGTTCATTGTCACTATTCATCAAAAATGCAAATTAAAACCATGATGAGATATCACCTCATACCTCTCAGAATGGCTATCATCAATAAATCAACAAATGACAACTATTGGTGACAACGTGAAAAAAGGGAACCCATATGAACTGTTGGTGGAAATGCAGATTGGTGCAGCCACTGCGGAAGACATTATGAAGTTTCCTCACAAAATTAAACATGGAACTGCCTTATGAACCAGTGATTCTACTTCTTGGAATATATGCAAAGAAACCCAAAACACTGTTTCAAAATTGTATATGCACCCCTGTATTCATTGCAGCATTGTATACAATAGCCAAGATTTGGAAGCACCCCTAGTACTCATCAATAGATGAGTGGATAAAAAAGCTGTGGTACAGCCGAAACCGGTTTGGCTCAGTGGATAGAGTGTTGGCCTGCTGAGGGGGGTCCCAGGTTTGATCTGGTCGGGGGCATGTACCTTGGTTGCGGGCACATCCCCAGTGGGGGGTGTGCAGGAGGCAGCTGATCAATGTTTTTCTCTCATCAATGTTTCTAACTCTCTATCCCTCTCCCTTCCTCTCTTTTGCTGTGGTACATTTAAACAACGGAATACAACTCAGCCATAAAAAGAAGTAAATCTTATTCTTTGTGACAACCTGAATGAACACAGAGGGTATTATGCTAAGTGAAATAAGCCAGTTAGGGAAAGACAAATACCATATGATTTCACTTATATGTAGAATCTAATGAAGAATACAAAGAAAATGGAAACAGATTCATAGATACAGAGAACAGATTGATAGCTGTCAGAGGAGAGGAAGGTTGGTGGGCTGGGTGAATAGGTGAAGAGATTTAGGAAAAAAAATTCATAGACACAGACATCAGTATGGTGATATGGTGATTATCAGAGGGAAGAGGAGTGAGGGTAGGTAGAAGTGGGGAAAGGGGGTGTAAAGTGGTGATGGAAGGAGGACATACTTTGGGAGCTGAATAGACACAATACAATATACAGATGATGTTTTATAGAATTGTACTTGAAATTTATAAACTTAATAATGTAACTTCAATATATAAAGAGAATAATATTTTATAAGATCTTAGATTTTCCTATTCCTAGTAAAATATTTAACAGAAGTAGTCTATAATAATATTAATAGTAATAAACCTAATAATATTATAATAGATCTTGCTAAAATTCTGTCAACTACTAAATAGTTGTAGCATAACGGCTGATGGGAGTAGGAATGGAACTTCTTAGAGTAGATGATAGTCACAAACTGATTTTGTGTGTTGCTTTCTGTTCTTTCAGTGTTCTTTCAGTGGACAGTGTCTCTTGGCATATATATAGACTATGCCATTAAAGATGTTTTCTATATATTGAAAGAAGCCAAGTGACATTGTAAAATCTGATTCGAGAAGGCCAAGGCCAAGTCAAGCTGGCCACATTTGTTTGTTTTTTTATAAATTTATTTCAATATATTTTTATTGATTTCAGAGAGGAAGGGATAGGGAGAGGAGAGAGAGAGAGAGAGAGAGAGAGAGAGAGAGAGAGAGAGAGAGAAGCATCAATGATGAGAGAAAATCATTGATCAGCTGCCCCCTGCACGCCCCACACTGGGGATTGGGCCCGAAACCCAGGCATGTGCCCTGACTAGGAATTGAACTATGGCTTTCTGGTTCATAGATTGACTTTCAACCACTGAGCCACGCTAGCTGACCCAAGTTCTTGACTATGTAAGGAGAAGGTGGCAACTCAATTAATATAAAAGAGAAATATGTTAGGACCAATGTTTAATGCATGTGACTTTGGAGAGACATTTTCAATATAGGATAATTTCCTCAGAATATCTCATTGATAGCAGTTTTATTGTTAAAGGTCCACACCCTTTTATTTCTTTTAAGTTTGCTAAGTATGAACCTATGTTTATCCACATTTTAACTGAAATATATTTGACATATAATATTGTATAAACTTAAGCTATGCAACATGTTGATTTGATACATTTATATATTGTAATATGATGGCTATAGTAGTATTAGCTAATACTTCTATGTTAACTATTTTTGTGGTTAAATTAAGATCTAGTCTCTTGGCAAGTTTGATGTCTATAATACAATATTGTTGTCTATAATCTTATACTGTGCATTAGAGCTCCAATATTTATTTATCTACTAGTTGCAAGTTTGTGTCTTTAAACAGCTCTCCTACTCCCCTCACCACTGCCAGCCCCTGGTAATCATCATTCTATTCTATTTTTACAAGTTTACTTTTAGATTCTCATATATAAGTGAGATCATACAGTATTTTTCTTTCTCTGACTTATCTCACTTCTTATTAAACGTACAGGTCTCAGAGAAAAAGTCTAATTGATAGGTATGGAAATCTGATCTCTGAAAAATTAGTTTCCATTTCAAATTCCAAACTAGTAGCAATTTCCACAGTATTCAAAGATGAAAGAACCAGGTTTTATGGAGTACAGAGTCAAAGCACACTTATTTCAATGACAACAGATACAACACTATTGTGTTAACACCACTGCTACCATAATATTTTCCTTTTAATCATTGTCTGCAAGGATAATCAATCTATTGCAATAGGATATGACTGACTTTCCAAAGTTTCAAAAGCCTATGAAACACTTTGATAAGTAAGAATGGATTTGAAATTTCTTCATTTTGGTTTCAGGCTGTTTGCCTCTGCTACTGTTTTGATTCAGGTTCTTTCTAGCAATATTCATGTAATTAGTACCTATCACCTTTCAATAATAGCTATTTGGTAGGCACTTTTGCGTTTGTTTCTGAGGTACTTTGAAAACCATACTTTAGAGTCTCTATTGAAAATGCAATGCTAATGTTAGTAAAATGACTTTTCTAACTATTTTTCTTTCTATACTATTTATATAAATGAAGGGGATATCCAAAGAGCAAAACATATTTAATTTGAAGATGATGATTTAGTGCACATTCTACATCCATAAAAAAGCCAGACTGGCTACTGGCTAGTTGTACTCTTACACACACACACACACACACACATGAAACAAAATAATTTAGCAAAAGGAGAAAAAGAACAATAGAAGACCATGCTTCATCACTAAATACCCGAACTATACTATAGTAATGTAATGCCTCAAAAGCACTTTAAAGGACATCTCCGTGAACATATAAAATCACTCTGGTTTAGAAAAAGGAAAGACACAAAATAAAATAATAAGGTTCAAGCTCTGATTGACTGATTCTGTCTTTTCTTATTTTCCACTATAGATAAATGTTCTCCAACAAGTAGAATCACTTTTTTTCTGAGGATTTGGAAGTAGACTTAGGAGGTGGAAGACACTCAAAATGATAATTGAATTTAACCCACTTTCTTGTTACTCTGTGTGTTATATTCAGGTAAAAGTTAATATTTAAGCTAAAATCATTTCCTGGGTTATATATTCCAAATTAAAGACATAAAGTAAAAGTTTTCATGAATACATATCTAATGAGTTGGTTTCAAATTGTGATTGACATTGCCTAGAGTTTCTTAACCTAGATGTTGTTTTTATTTATCATAATGAATTTACCAATTAATATTTAATACACCAAATTTTAACTTCTTGTTTGGACCCCTGTCTCATTTATTTGGTCTGTCAAATTGCCATATTTTTCTGCAGACCTGAAAATAAAGCAGGTCCTGACATTTCTAGAGCATACTTAAAATTTTTGTAAGCATGCTATTGAATAAGAAGTTTAGAGTGTTGAACTGGTCTTTTAAAAACTGCTTAATTCATATTATAGAAGTAAATTTAATAAACCAATCTGTGACTATATTATATCCAAGCCACACTCAATTAAATGCCCATCAAGGCACATGCAAATTTTCAAAGGCATGTTATTCTTTAAAAAGTATTTCCAGTTGTACTTTCCTTTGCATGTGATTGGGATCAAATTTTGCTGGCATAGAAATTCAGGAGGTTATCTTGGAAGTGGAATTGGGTCATCCATGACTTCTTATTGCTTCTGTAGTACACAGGTAGTGTGTTGCTTATGGAGATGCTTGAAGGCCTTGGGGTTCTCACTGTGCCAGATCATGAGGATGTCGACTTGTAGCCTGTAACATCGCTCTGGAACATGACTGTTATTCTGTCCTAAAAAGTCTTGACACCTTGCATTGACTTGGAAAATTTATGGATAAAAGCCCTTTTATGTATCAGTTTCCAGAATAGGGAGTCATCCATATTGAATATTTGCTCTGGCAAATAATTTTCCTCCACAACCAGCTTATCTAGAGGTTCTAAAAGTTCTTCAGCTGCCTTCACATCAGCCCCCACATACTCACCACTCACTTTCACATCATACTAGTATAACGAATACTGACTCGAATTATTTCGACTACCAGAACTAGAAGTAAATTCAATATGTGAGTGGGGTCCAGCCTTTTCTTTCAACATTGCAATCAAATTTTTGCTTTGGCTGTGATCATCATAATGCTGAGAGGGATATATTTCTGTGCCTTGTCTTCAATCCAGGCTATTATAAGTTTCTCCATGTCTCAAATTCATTTTACTCTCATTGCTTTCAATGAAGTAGATCTTTTAACAGCTTCCATCCCTCTGTTCTTGTTCTTCAAGATGGTAGCTATGGTGGAATGGGACATAACTGATGGTGAGCAATAACCATCAGCAGCACTGCCAACATGTGAGTAATAAACTGTGCTATGACCTTAGGACTACTATGAAGTCACTGGGCGGTAGGAATTTTCCAGGTCCACCATAATCTTATAGGACCACAGTCATATATGCAGCCCCTTTTTGACCCAAAATGTACTTATGTGGTGCATGACCATATAGCCACTAGTGAGAAGTTAAAACTGGCATTGTCTCAGGTCATTTGAGGAGTTAAAATCACAGAGGGCGGCTTTCCACTTGTACTTGCCTGATCTAAGAAAAATAAGATTGCCTGAGTAGTGGGATTTACTTTCCATTATCCTCTACAATTTTTTTCTAAATGTTTCTTTTTTTAAAAGCCCATTTTAAAGGCATACTTACTTCATTATTAATCAGCATGGATTAATAACTGCTTAAAATTAGATTCTGAGAGAGGTAGCATGAAACAGTGGAAACAGCAGGAGCTTAAAGCCAAGCTGAACTAACCTGAATTCTGTCTCCTGTGTGCCCTGAGCAAGTTACTTTACCAATTTTCTCTATGTTTCTTCCCTTGTTAAATGGAGAGAATGCATGACAAATAAATTGTATGCAAAATATCTAGCAAGGCAGCCCACATAATATGTGCTCAATAAATTATAGTCATTATCATTACCTTTATTTTGTGTAGTTTGTCTTAAAGTTAAAACAGAGACATTTAGTTACAGACTTTACATCATTCCAGCAAATGGCAATTACTCTTCAAATTACCCTCATCCCTTTCCTCAGACACCCCAATCACCAAAATAATATACAACTATGTTTCTCAAAAAACTTCCACAAACAAAACATTGTGCAAAGAATTATAAAACTGGGAGAGCACTATAGGTAACTAATGTAATAAGTGTAAACTGCCTTTCCTTTTTTCAGTCAGAGCTTCTTCTCTGATTTTGCAAATCTACATAGACCATGATCACAAGCAGTTTATTAATTTCAATATTCATTCCTAGCAACATACTAGGAATATTGACTTTGACTTTTCTTTTTATATACACACAATATTCATGAGTTGTGTCGAAATGAATAGCTGTTACTAGGAAGAAACATGAACTGCAGAGTCATAACTAAGCAAAATCATGAATTTTTTTTTGTCAAATAAGGATCTATCTCAAATGTATCAACATATACAAGATGGGGCTAAACTAGGTTTACAGTAGTTCCTATGGAAAATAATGCAATAACTAATAACTAATAGAAGAATAAGTGTGTTTTTCATACTCACAACTGTAAACCTAATTTTGTCCAATCCTATATATTAGCCATTTAAGTTTATCACTTGTATTTAACATTTGAGCCATCCTACATTAGAATCTGCCATATATTTATGATAAATAATTTTAGTGAGCATTTCCAGCAGTCAATAAATTCTGTACCTGTACTATAAAAACACAAGATAAGAATAAAACATGATTTAATAAAATATTTCTTTGAATGATTAGAAGATAAAAAGATCCACATTTTTGAACATGCTACAATTATTTTCTAGAATTTCTAATATGAAAATAAAAATCATTCTTTTCAAAAGGAACATATGGTACCTCAGAGGTATTAATTATCTTAAATTTGTAAGAATTAAGAACACAGTTAGATGCCAAGTTGCTATCAGGTGCTTCAAACTATCTGTCATACTGCTAACAAAAGAACTATTTTTATGATATGCAATTTTTTTTTGTTTCTGCAAAGTTGTACTATTCAGTAAAGGAAAAGAATCTAATAAACTTTCCTAAACTTTTATAGTTATTATTGAAGAAGTGTGAAAAGCAATCTCATCCTTAATATCTGCCTACTTAAAATAATTAAATATACTAGGTAAGATTTCTTGGCTTATTGTTTCAGTTTTTGTTTTTCCTTGAGGAGGGTATAGAAGTTTGGCTGCCTACTGCTCGTTACACCTTGCAGCTCTCCAACTAACTGAATTACAGAGTCCTTGACCCACTAATAATAATAATTTTTAAAATCCCATTTATTTTAAGGGCTTCTAAGCTATTAAGTATCAGGTGAAAGCTTAAAAATATTCTATTGCTTGTACTCTGCTCTTATTATTTTAAATTTAATAAATTTATTTTTAAAAAATTTATTATTTACAACTATTATTACTCCTAGCTTTTAGTCCTATGTTATTGTTCTTGA
Organism: Cnephaeus nilssonii; assembly: GCF_951640355.1. Lineage (NCBI taxonomy): Eukaryota > Metazoa > Chordata > Mammalia > Chiroptera > Vespertilionidae > Cnephaeus > Cnephaeus nilssonii. Next base: position 114,033,092 of record NC_137071.1, read on the forward strand.
TTTTCAATCTCATTTTAAAAATTTGTTCACTTTATCTCAATTCTTTATTTTCTTCTATAATTTTTTTCTTGTTGGTACCTAACCTGTATCTTTTACCTGAAACTATTATTTTATTATTTTAAATGTTTTAATTTTATCTTCAATGGGTCTTAAAGTTCCTTTTTAAAATACTTATTTTTAATATTAAATCTTTGAAATTTATCATTTTATTCTTTTTATATTAACTATTCTATTTTATTTTAATAATATTGCCTTTTATTTTACTTTATTAATTTATCCCCATTGTAATTGGATTTTATAAAAAATAGAAAGTGGGAAATAGAGGTAGGATTCATGGGGATAGCCAACATCATAAACAGGAAAGATTTTTCTTCTCCTAAACTATCTTGGTAACTATTTTCCTGGATCCCAGAAGAATAGCTTGACCTTTTAAAGATTCCTCATCAAAAACTTAACAGGGCAACTACAGAGGCTCATAAGTTAATCTTCTCAAGGCTAATTACTGTCTTCTCTGTACATATAGCAATGAAACATGACTACTTCTTAAAATCTCAAACCATCCAGGCTTTTCATGAGTAACATCTTGCTACTAGATACATGGTCTCTAATTTGTTTATTCCTTGAATACATATGAGCTCAGACCTAACCTTTAAAAGGAAACAGATGTTGTTAAATGCCAAACAGATATTTATAGACATAGTAATACATAACATTGGCCTGTTTCTAATATATTTCCAGTTTGGTTAATCTAACTTCTCATCAGGGTCATAGAAAAGGTAATATTAAAAATATTTTACAAGTAGTAGAGCACAAGACTCAATAAATCAGGCTTGGGTACTGGTCTATCAGAAGAACTGCCAGATTAAACAGTTAATATACCTTTACTAGTATGTAATGGCTCCCCTGGAACCTATATCCAGGATAAAGGAAAAACTGGCTTAGAAATTTGTGGGGACAGGGGAAGGGAATGTAACTGCATCTCTGCTGAAATCTCTATTAATTTATGAAGACCATTACTAGACATCCGAGTTAATCTAGAAGGTCAAGACTAAGAAAGAAAGACCTGTTTCCGCAATCATGCCATTTTGAGGGAATCCTCAGGGAAACTTCTAGGGTGACATAAAATAAATGAGGCCAGGTGTTTAAATCTGCTGGTTATTTAAGGAAGAAGATGCTTTTCTAGGAAGGTTGGAGTCCATGAAGAGTCATAATAGTAGTGTCTTAAGATGTTATGAATATTTTTGAAGGCTCTAATTCAACTAATATTCAAGCACATTGAAAGTATACCTCCTATCCAGCCTCACAAAATACCATCTTTCATAGTCTTCTTATGAGGTATACCCATATATTTACATTTAAGTGAAGATCTTTGAGAATCTTCCTTGTCTCAGCTTCCTCCAGAAAGCCCACCCACTGCCCTATTTCTAGAACTTAGATGTGCTCAAATGAGTTCCCCAACTTTTTGGTTTTATCCTATAGTACATGTAATATTTGTGTGTCTCTTTAAATCATCTTTAGGAATATGGTGGGAAATAAATAGCAAAGTATTTAAACCACTCTTCTATAATGTATTGTATAAAAACTTACAAGTATAGTCATCCTTAATTTATTCTTGTTTTATAGCTAAATATAAAAAGTCACTATTTTGTCCCCTTCTAACAATAGAATAACCATTTTACCTATTCCAATTCATCATGGGGCTCACCTCAACTAGATAACATTCTGGCATTAGTTTAGCAACATTTACATTAAGACATACTTCATGAAACTGTTTGATAAGGGACTAGAGATCCTTATGCTCTGAATTTACTTAGAAATATTTGAGAGTCACTTTTGCTTGTTACACATTCTTAAATTTCTGATGTAAAATTAATATGATAATAAAAAGTAAATGACATAAATGTTGGTTGTGCAGTTAGCAATTTCATAGACTACCTTAATATAGAGAGACACATAGGCTTCTGTTAAAATATAAAATTTCTTACCTTTAAAATAAAATGTCTAAGCTAGAAATAAACCTGAAGCTAAGCTTACAATAGCTCTGAATTAGTTAATGTAAAGGTGAAATGATCTAATGTCCCTACAGCTTTAAATTCCTAGTTGTGCATGCAGTGGGTAATTAAGGAAGCTGAGTATCCACAGTGTTATAATCCTATATAATAAAAGGGTAATATGCAAATCAGCTGAACGGTGGAATGACTACGATGCTCACTGACCATCAGGGGACAGAAGCTAAATGCACACTGGTGATCAGTGTGCTCCCACAGGGGGAGCACCACTCAGCCAGAAGCTGGGCTCATAGCTCACGGCTGGCAAGCGCAGCAGCAGCATTAAGGATGTCCAACTGATGGCTTTGGCCTGCTCCCCGCATAAGCCATCAGTCGGATATCCCCCGAGGGCTCCCAGACTGCGAGAGGGCGCAGGCCAGGCTGAGGGACTGCCACCCCAGTGCATGAATCTCGTGCACCAGGCCTCTAGTATATTCTATAACCTTAAAGATAATTTGCCTTCTGTTTATAGAGGATTCCTCAAATAACATGTAGAGATTATGGTTCAGAATCTGTCATGTTATTTGTGAATGCTAGTTAGACTTGGGTAGAATCAGGAAATGTACTAGAATTTATGAAAGGAACTAGCATTCTGTATGCAACATTCTCCCCTCTCTAAGCTTCAGCATACTACAAAATAAGAGCAATCCACCTAAGTGATTTTTAAGGACCTTTGCTCTCTAATGTTAAATACTTCTTTGGTCCTACATATGGAGTTTTCAAGAGAGAAAAAGAATTTAAGTCCCTTCTCAAACAGTTCCATTGAGCCATGCTAAGCCCAGTGATATACATCTACGCAGAAATTGTTATTTAGAGTCTATTTTGTTTTGTTGCCTCTTAACCTCCTTTGCTTAAATGAATACGAAGTTATATGAGGCCAATGAAAGAACTAAAATAATCTGATATTTCCACTATCAATGTTTCAATTTGGGTTTAGTCATTGAATATTCCTATATATTAGCTGAGATAGGTAATTAATATCTATATAATAAAATCCTAATATGCTAAGTGTCTGACCGTTCATTCAACCGTTCGACCGATCACTATGATGCGTATTGACCATCAGAGGGCAGATGCTCTGACCGGTAGGTGAGCTTGCTGCTGGGGTCCAGCCAATCTGGACTGGGCGAGATAGGCTGGACACACCCTGGAGCCCTCCCACAGTCCCTCCCCAGCCCCGATCATGCACCAGTGGGGTCCCTCGGCCTGGTCTGTGCCCTCTCGCAATCCAGGACCCCTCAGAGGAAGTCGGAAAGCCGGTTTCAGCCCGATCCCCACAGGCCAGGCTGAGGGACCCCACCCATGCATGAATTTGTGCACCGGGCCTCTAGCTTAAAAATAAACAATTAATATTCATGGTCTTCTTTGAGCCAAATTAGCTTATCAAATTAGTCTAAAAGGCATTTTACTAGAGATCTTTTAAATTTTATTTTTATTGTTGACAGTATTACAGATATCCCCTATTTTCCCCCTTTGCCTCCCTTCACCCAGCCCCCATTGAGATTTAATAGTATGGACATTCAGGAGGATAGACTAACCTGGAGCACATAGTCACATCACAATCACCTGATCATCTTATTAAACATACATATTCCTAGGCCCCAATGTGAAATATCTTATTTCAGTATCTCAGAGATAAGATATAAAAATATGTAGTTTAATAAGCCCTGGAAGTGATTCTGATGTGGTTGATATATTGACTACCTATAAGGATCACTGATTCAGAGCCCGTCTGGGATAAGAGTACAGAGCCCTGACATCTGACAGCTAGATTGAGGTCACTGGGTACCCTTTGAATAGAGAAAAATAAAGGAGACACTGCAAGTACACTTTAAAAAAAACACACCTATTTACTAATTTACAGTATCTCTCCAGGGGTAGTTGAGGAAATATTTTGCATGAGAGCAGAAATTAGTTACTCTTATTTCCTGTTGATATACTTTCGGGATAAATTTTACATCATCATATCCATATCCTCTACTACCACAAAATTAAAGAGTAGACAAATCTAAAGTGTGTTTTCTCTGAACTCCTGTAAAAATAAGTCATGGAAAACATCCTAATAATCATCATTATGTATCACACAATTTGAACTGCTTTGTGTGGATTAACATAGTCCATTTTTCAACCACTTTATAAGAGCTACAATTTTTTACACCTAAGTGACCTTCTATCGTGCATTACTGAAACAATAGAGGTCTTTAGTGAGGACATTCTTTATATTCCCACAATTATCTGTACCCACACCTACCCTCATTTGCACCTCTCACCTCTTATTTCTGTCCTGATACATGGGAGGAAGTACTGTTCCTAATAAAGATCTGTATCTCTATATCCATCTATGTATCAAAACCAAATTTCTTCATTTTAGTTCTGGATTACATCTCCTCTCACCTCCTCAAGGAGGTTATTCCTTTATGCTATCACCCCTCTTATACATCATTAAGTTCTTTATCTCTACATGATCTGGAATCTCATATCATAAAAAGAACTCTCCCTTAATCACCTATCTAGCCAATGACCATTTTCTCTGTTCTGCTTCATAACCAGATTTCTCAAAAGAGATTACAAATGCTAGGCCCACTTTCTTTGCTTTTCTCTATGCCTTCCTATCTGCCTTCTGTATCATCTTTCTACTGAAATGTTCCTATCAAAGTTGACAACCACCTTCATGTTGCCGAACATAATGGGCAATTTTCTTCCCTCCCACTTCACCTCCCATTCCTTCTCAGTCTTCTTTGATGGCTCTTCCTCCTATACTAATTCTGAGAATATCCAAGAAGTAAATAAGAGGCTTTCTACTATTCCACCTGGGCATTGTTTTATTAGGTGGTTGTGTCTGCTTCTTTTTACACAAGAGGCAACTGAGGCTCAGAAAAATTAAGTAACTTGCCTAAGGTCCTATAAGTACATAATCATTGCAGAACACACTTCCATTTTTCTTTAGAATTGATACTTAATTATATGCTTAATTCAAAACAGAAGTGGTTTGGACATATGAGCATACAATCTGGAGTTACATATCAGTTGTTCAAATCAGATCTCTAGCATTGACTAGCTACTGTATGTGACTATGAATTAGTTATGTAGTCTCTCTATGCCTTAGTTTCCTCATTTGTAAAGAGGTTAATAATAGAGCTATTCATAAGATAATTAAATATTAAATGAATTAATATAAAGTTCTTAGAACAGTGCTGCCACATAATAACTGCTCAATCATTAAGTATTATTATTATTAGCTGATTTATATACTTTTCCAATTCTTTTGTGTGAGTTTATTATCTGTCCTGAATTATGTTGCAAACATCTTAAGAACAGGGGCATCTAACATTTTGATAGATTCCCCACACCCCACTACCACAGTGCTTAGCATAGTTCAGAAGTTATATGGAAAACTCAATAAGCATGTGAGGAAACAGAACAGAGTTGTTACAACTTCAAAGTCCCATTCATAGACCATTGTTATTATTTGACCTTTCTGATGTTTACGCAGAAGACCCCAAATGAAGAGCTTGTCCTTATTTGACCTGACTCAGTCTCAACCATATAAAAGCCTCTTAATTGGGGTCAGTTGAAAAGAATTACAAGAAAGTGTTTTAACCTCATGTTTTCCTGAGGCAGTGGTTAACATTTGTGGCAAACAATGGACTAATCAAACATATTAAAAGAATAGGTAAGGAAGGAGATTTTTATAGGGGCTTTGAAATTTTGTAACATTTGCCCATGACTATGATAATAGCCAAGTTTGCACACCTACTCAAAAATTCCTGAAAAGGTCTTAAGTTCTTACTGCTGGTTGACCTTAAGACTCTGTGGAAGCATAAAGCAGAGGTAAGTTAGATTTTTTAAGGCATTCTCCAAAATGGATATAGAGCTACTCAGCCAAGACTGGGAGAGCTATTGGTTCTAGTTGTCTAAGGAAATATCTTGCAATTTATGACTTGACAATGAATCTCAATGAGTATGTTCTTCATTGGTCACATACAACAAAGAATATGGACTATTCAGAATTAGTTCAGAAATAGAATGCAAAATCAAGCAATAGTTACAAGTAGCAGCAGCAGCAATAGCAACAAACTAGGAGAAAAGAGAGTCTGATGCCCAGAGTTGTCACATATTTTAATAAAATGCCCAGTGTTCTACAACAACAAAAATTTGTGAGGCATGCACATAAATAGGGAGGTATAACCATTACAAGGTGGGGGGGGAGCATTCAATACAAACTAAAACTGAAGTCTCCCAAATGTTGGATTTACTAGGCAAACTTTACATCAGCTTTTAAAAATACATTTAAGAACTAAACAAAGTCATCCCTAAAGAACTGAAGGAAAGTAGGAGACTTATAATCTCATAAAAAAGAGAATAGTTACAAAAATATAAAACCAATTAGACATTCTCAAATTAAAAATTATAATAAATAAAATAAATATTACACTAGAGAGTTTCAGGAAAGTTTGAGCATGCAGAAGAAAGCATCAGTGAACTTGAAGATGGATCAATTGAGATTATCACGTTTGAGGAACAGAAAGAAAAAAATATTGAAGAAAAATAGCCTTGGGAGCTTTGTGGAACATCATCAAGAATAACAACATAATCAGCCCAACCGGCATGGCTCAGTGGTTGAGTGTTGACCTATGGACCAGAAGGTCACAGTTCGATTCCAAGTCAGGGCACATGCCCAGGTTGCAGGCTCGATCCCCAGTGTGGGTCATGCAGAAGGCAGCCGATCAGTGATTCTTTCTCATCATTGATGTTTCTATCTCTCTCTCCCTCTCCCTTCCTCTTTGAAATCAATAAAAATATATATATTTTTAAAAATAATAACAACATAATCATAATGGGAGTCACAGAAATACAGGAGAGAGAGAAAGGGGCAGAAAAAATAGTTGACAAAATAATGGCTGAAAATTTCATAAAATTCATGAAAAACATTAATTTCTACATCAAATAAACTCAATTAACTCCAAGTAGAAGAACTTAAAGAGATCCACACCTAGATACATCATGATCAACTGTCAAAAACAAAATAAAACAAAAACAACCAAACAAAAAAAACAAAGACTAAGGGAGAACCTTGAAAGCAACAGTGGAAAAACAACTCAGTAGGCACAAGAAATTCTTAGTAAGATTAACAACTAAAATACTATAAAAAAGTAGAGGCCCGGTGCATGAAAATTCATGCACTGCAGGGGGGGGGGGTCCCTCCACCAGGCCTGCCCCCTCTCACAGACTGGGAGCCCTCAGGGGTGGGAGGCTCCCCGGCAATCAGGGGAAGGCAACACCCCATCACACCTCTGCTGCTGCCACTGCTGTCAGCACAAGCCTAGGCCAGCCCTGGTTACCTGACCCTCGGGCAGCTCTGGGCAGCTGGGCAGCTGCCATTCAAGGCTTGCTGTGCCTCTGGCCGGCCCTAGGTAGCTGGGGGGCTGAGGGGACTGGGGGACTCTGGAGGCAGGCACACGCTGGCCACCTAGCAAGGCTGAAGGGACTGGGTGCCGCCATCTTTGAGGGCATGGCAGTCAATTAGCATATTCCCTCCTTATTGGCTGTGGGCCCCACCATCTTTGAGGGTGTGGCAGTCAATTAAGATATTTCCTCTTTATTAGATAGGATAGAGTCCAAACAACAGTGGGGTGATATAGTCAAAGTGATGAAAAGAAGAAAATATTAACTAAAAATTCTATATCTTTAAAAAATAAAGAAAAATTAAGACTCTCCCCCCCTTTTTAAACATAGAGAATTCATCACTAGAAGACACATCCTACAGACTGCAGTTCTTCAATCTTAAATGAAAGGATAATAGACAATAACTCAATTCCACATCAAAAAATAGAGCACCCATAAATTAACTATATAGGTAATTTAAAAAATACAGTATAAATGTATATTTTGCTTGCAAGTCTTTTTTTACTATCTGATTTACAAGTCAGAAATAATGTCCATGGACTAGAGAGAAAAGAGATGGGAATATTTACTGAGGAGCACAGGGTTTCTTTCTGGCATAATGAACATATTCTGGAAATAGGTAGTGGTGATGGTTGAACAACTTTTTGAATATTGTAAAAATCACTGCACTGTACAATATAAAAACAGAGAAACCACTGAATTATGCACTTAAAAAATAAATGTGTGGGAGTTTCAGGAAAATATTAATTTTTGAATGGCTTTATTGGGGCCCCAATTGGAGGGTGACAGAAAATGAGGCTTAAGATGTAGTCAAATCAGAAAGTAGTAGTATGAAACACTGGACTAGTACAGGGAAACCTCAGAAAAAATTGTAAATATACTTATAATTTGGATTCATGTAATATTCAGTTCATGCTTTACCAAAATTATGGCAACCCTAGAACTAAGCCATATAGAAAACTGTAATCACTTTTAAAAATATATATTTCTTTATTGATTTAAGAGAGGAAGGAAGAGAGAGAGGGATAGAAATATCAATGATGAGAGAGAATCACTGATCAGCTGCCTCCTGCACAGCCCCTCTACTGGGGATGGAGCCCGCAACCCAGGCATGTGCCCTTGGTCAGAATCGAACCTGGGACCCTTCAGTCTGCAGGCCGATGCTCTACCCACTGAGCCAAACTGGCTAGGGCTGTAATCACTTTTTCTTCCTGACAAAAACCCTCAAATTCTATGCCAATTTAAAATATATCTTTTCAAGGAAAAAAAAAAAAGATGTAGTCAAATCAGAACGTACCTTACCATAAGGTATTTGGAAATTACCCATAAGGTATTGGGAGCAACTGAATAATTTTTATCAGAGCCTGAAGGTATTTGTATTTTAAAAATTATTCTAGAAAAATAGTTCCCTAAATTAATTTAAAACAGAACATTTCTTGAATAATAATGCATTGACAGAATACCAAAGAGATAGTGAACTGGAATTGCTGCTTAGCTTATAGCAAATAACAAGACAATCTCAGAAGTTTGTTGTAGGAAATGATGAAAATGTGATTTATAATTGTTTTAGGCTGGCCGGTATGACTCAGTGGCTGAGCATCAACTCATGAATCAGGAGGTCAGGGTTCGATATGGGGTCAAGGCACATGCCTGGGTTGCAGGCTCGAGCTCGAGTAGAGGACATGCAGGAGGCAGCCTATCAATAATTCTCTTTCATCATTGATATTTGTATCTCTCGCTCCCTCTCTCTTCCTCTCTGATATATATAATATATATAAATTAGGACAGATTTATACACATATATATAAAGAACGATGGATAATTCCAAAATGACTCACTCTAACTTACTAGTAAGCAAGTGTGTGGGAAGGGAGGGCATGCTGGTATGATTCCTTGCCATATGGAGGAGGAATCCTTTTGTAAAGAAAATTCTTAACTTCTGGACATATTGACGTATATGAAAGCTTTCCCTGAGGAGACAGAGAGGATTAATAAAAAAGATGTTCATCTGGTATTCAGTAGTTTTCTACAAGTCAAACCTGTATCTTTTTTTAAATATATATGTTTATTGATTTCAGAGAAGAAGGGAGAGGGAGAAAGATAGAAACATCAATGATGAGAGAGAATCATCGATCGATCTGCTGTGTCCTGCAAGCTAGCCCCACACTGGGGATGGAGTCAGAAACCTGGGCATGTTCCCTGACCAGGAATCAACCATGACCTCCTGGTTTACAGGTCAACCCTAAACCACTGAGCCATTCTGGCCGGGCCAAGCCTGTATCTTGAATATTTACTTAATCGTGTCTTCTTCCATGGGGTGCATGAATCATCTGCTAACTTTGCCTCAAGGCAAGGAGAAATGTTAGAATATCACATCTCTGGTTTCTAGTAACTCCTTAAGTTACTACGTGATTTACACTGATTCACCCCAGTATCTGTTTTTTTCTGTGATATCCATGGAAAAACAAGATGTTTGTGAAGCATTCTTATGCTTTCAAATGTATTTACTTATCCTATTTTGTATTTACTTAAGTTATTACATGCTTACTTCTTGATTTACATTTAAAGAGACTTACTATGATTTATTCTGCAGGGAGTTCTGCTGCTATGAATAAGGCTTTAAGTGTTCTCTACTGGGCCATTAATTTGTCAAATGCTCCTGTATTTTTCCAAAACTCAATTTTTTTTTTATAACTAAAGCAAGAAGTTAGAGCATTCACTATACTGTCTCTCAGGCTTCATATTATCTGGCTATTAGAATGAAGAGGATAGTCTGAAAGCCCCAATTAAATGATAACATTTAAGTTTGATGTATTTTTATTCAAGGGAACTTTTCTCCAAGCCAAAAAATGATGCAATAATTATACTCATATATACATGTATGCCCTAGAAACTTCAGGTTTGCATTTAATTATTTTGTAGTTTTTAAAAATAAGAGCAGTTAAGTCTATTTGTATATGTGGTTTTTTTCTGTGCATGCATGTATTTGCTGGCAGACTTATGCAGGAAGCTGCATATACAGTATATAATCTGGTTCGTGTATAAGTCATCTCTTCTCTTTTCTACTTCTATATATCTAGTTCAGCTGTCTTGTATAAAGATCATTGTTGTTAAAAACAATAATGACCTTTGTGCCCTTTCAAGATTCCAAATCACTGTGGTTGTTTGACTTCAAACGTACAGAATTAAAACTAATACTCCAACTATCTTTCAACAGGGGTTAAAAGAATTGTTTAATCCCTCTTTAAAGATGTTCACTCAAAACCCCAATTTCCTAATCACACTGGTCGATTTCAGATAGTAAATCCCATTATAATTTCTAGTGTCAGAGACATCTCTTCATAATAAAGGAATATATTCTCACACAGTGTTATATGTGCACACAAGCAATACATTGACCTGTAGTATACCTGAATAAATGATATAATGTAATGCTTTAAAACAAAACTTAAGTTCCTCAACATAAAGTAACTGTAATAATCTACATTTGTCATTTGATTGCTTTATGAAGTGAAAAATTTAAATAATACGTTTATCTGCCACAGGCCCTAATTAAGAACAGTCTGTACTTCATGACTAAGAAAACAGAACAATATAAAACGGACCCCATGATAAGAGGACAGGGAGTACTGGAAATAAATGAACCATGCTAAGCCCAGTGATATTCATCTACAACAGAAATGTTAATAGCTAATGGTTGCGATTTGAACTTATCATTGATTTTCATTTCTTTGCCATAAATTGCCCACATGCTATTAGCAGCAGGCAAACCTGGTTGCTACAATGCTCTTCTCCAAAGCCTATAAATTATAAGCCTTAAATCAGAAAGTGCTACAGTGGCACTTGAAGGTTATACTGTTCTAGTTGTGCTGATGAACTGAACTTTCTAAGACCAGGAAGCATCTTCAAGTTAAATCAGTGCAAAAATTGAACACAATGCACACATTTTTTTAAAAATTTTCTAGCCATGCTTTGTGTACTCATAAATGTTTAATGATAGTATCAGTACTGAAAGTTTGAGCTGACTCTACTAGAGAGTGGAATCTTAATTTAAAAAATCACTTTTCTCCAACCAAGCTACTAAAATAGAAATAGAAGGCATCAGAAGCACTCTCAAAGAAAGTGTTTATTACACTTTGATCCATTCAGTTGGTTGTGTGGTTTTCTAATTGCATAAAAATGCATAATGGTAAATGCTTTAAGCTTTGAACTGAATCAGAAATTATAGTTGAGCACATTTTCTTAGTTAACAAGAACTTTTCCAGAATAGAAAAAGCTTTTCAGTTAATGCAGATGAAAGTGAAATTCAATGTAAGATTTTCCTGACCATCTGGGGGCAAAAAGCTAGAATGGGTTAGTAAGGATGATTTTGATAGGACAATCCCAAGCAATTAAAAATATTTAAAAAAAACAATCCTAGGTTTTGCAAATTTGAAATATTATTTTATCTTAAAGCAAGAGGACATATTTCTGAGAACGTTTTGTAGGTTTAATAGTCCATGTGTCATGCAATTTCTGAGACATAGTGTGGTACTCAGCTTCCAAGATAGCCCCACCTTCTGGTATTCTTGCTTCCTTCCTGCCACACTCTTTAGGATCTCTGTTATATTGTTAGCCACCTTCTGGGAGGTCCACGAGTTGAGGAATTAAATTAATACCTTTGGCTAATTGTTACCAAAGAACAGAGGCCAGTCAGAAGGCATGTAGTGAGCTTGAAGTAGATTATCCAGCCTTGAGATGACTGTAGCCCACAGACAACAGTCTGAATATACTCTCATGAAAGACTCTGAGGCAGACCCACCCAGCTAAGCTGCTTCCAGATTCCTGACCCTCAGAAGGAAGGTAACATTGCTTATATTTGCTTTATTAAAGTGCTTAGTTTGGTAGTAATCTGTTACACAGAAATAGATAAATAAAAAAACTCTGCATATTACCTTTTACATACTGTATTTCATGATACATTATAGCATGTGTATGGTTATGAATGAAGAAGTCCATGACATTTGAAATATACATTATAAAAATGACAGATTGCTCTGAATCTGAATTTTCAGAATGAAAGTAAATTTCCTATTACTGGCCTTTGAGAATACTACCTATGTTCAATAAAGTAGTAATTGTCTCATTTCATATAAGCCTTGATAGAAGTTTCATCTCATCATTTTTCTTCTGTAAAGAACAGCTTAGAACTAACATCTTGCTGACAATATAAGTCACTTGATATGTTTATTAGCATGATGCAATCAATGACAAGGTTTAAGGGAAATAAAAGTGATATATGAAAATTTTAAAAAGTGATTATCAAATTATTTAAGCCATAAAATATTTTAATTTATAAATCAATTAAAAAAACACCAGAACCCATATATGTCATTTGGATAAAAGCAATGAATGGGCAATTCAAATATTAAGTAGACAGAAGAAACAACTTCTTGTTGCTATACTCCTGAAGTATTGCCAAAGAACCTGACAAGAGGTGGAAAGTCATTGGTTAAATATGTACATGTCTACTTAGAGCTATATGCTTAGATTATGAAGTTTAGATTTTATGTGGTGAAGTTATATTAAGTAGTTGAGCTACCATACACTGAGTGGCCAGATTATTATGCTCTCTGAATGCATGAGAGGCCTGGTGCATGAATTTGTGCATGGGTGGGGTCCGGCTAGCCTGGCCAGGGGGAGGGGACATGGGCTGTTGGCCGGCCTGCCTGCTGGTCGAACTCCTGGTAGAGGGGACAATTTGCATATTAGCCTTTTATTATATAGGATATACACTGAGTGGCCAGATTATTATGCATTTAGAGATCATAATAATCTGGCCACTCAGTGTATATAAGAACAGATTTTTTAGTTTACTTCTTTACACTGGTATTTCTCATTTTAAAATATTCTCCATTCTTTGCAGTCAGGTACCTATTATGCAACTTTGTCCTGATTGCTGACATCACCCATCACTAGTAAATTAGGTAAAATTGCATGCTAATACAGTAGGCAATTTTGAAACCACTTTTATTTCTGTCAGCCCAGATATATGTAAATGTGATATGTTTAACTTTTTGTTGTTATTTCTGCTTTAAAGATATTTTAATATGAACTGATAAAACTTATATGATCCTTACTATTTATCAAACTGTTTTCTAAGCATTTGTAATACTCACAACCCTATGAGTTTGAGTTTGGGACTATTGTTATCTCTATTTTATTGATGGGAAAGTGAGAGATAGAGAGGTTCAGAAACTTGCCCTGAGTCATACAACAAATAAGTGGTGGAGCTGAATCCAAACAGTCTGGCTTAAGAGACAGTGTGCTTATCCCCTAGGCTGCATTTTCTCAGGAAAAATTAATCCACAGTTCCAGATTAGCCTCATCACACTGCAGGGCTTAGATACTTAAAGATTCAGTTTGGGTGTTTTACTTCCACTCAGAAGTCTTCCCTTGCCTCCCTCAAACCACGCTTTTTGTTCTACTTCCATAAAATGAGTGTATCTCTGCCATTGCATGTATCCTATGTATCAGAATTATTTAATTATGTGTCTATATTATTATAGACAGTGAGATCTTTGAGGACAAATCATGTCTTATGTATCTTTGTATTACCAGAGTTTTTCTTATCACAGGGTCTGATGATCTGTAAATATTTAGTGTTCAATGGAATGAGCTCAACTGAACACTAGCACATGTAATGAAAAATTACTATTAGACCAAATAGTATGTAAAACAATGATCTATTAACTGCTTATAATATACAAGGTACTATACTATACATTTAATACACACATTATTCCATTTTGTTCTTACAATACCTGTGAGGTAAATATTACTATCATCATTTTACTCATAAAGAGACTGAGGTTGAAAAAAATTAAATAACTTGCTTGCCTAAGTTCACAGCTATTAAGTGGTAGACTCAGGCCCCCAAACCATAGTCTATCTGATTTATAAAGCCTTTACTTTACCTATTACACTGTGTCCAAGAGGCAATTTTGATAAAAATTCTTTCCTGATTCCTGACACTGTATTTTTCAATATCCAAAGCTATACCCAAACTTGTGGATTCTATATATCACCTTAACAACTAAAAAATTGAGACTAGTCAGAGGATCAGGCATGTTTAGATAGTGCAGTAGGTTCAGATAGGGACATATAGCAGTCATTAGGACAGAGTATATATGGACCTTCATAACTGTGAAATACACTTATTGGTAAAGTGCATTTTCCATCAATCTCTTGTGTCTTTATCATCAATACAATCTATATATATAAAAGCCTAAGTGACCATTACAACCGAATGACCAGAACAACCAGAATGACTGGTTGCTATGATGTGCACTGACCACCAGGGGGCAGACGCTCAACACAAGAGCTTCCCTTTGGTGGTCAGTGTGTTCCCACAGCCAAACTCCTCCATCTGGCCAACCTCCCACAGTCCCTCCCTGTGGCTGGCAGGCCCCGATCACCCAATCAGGGCCAGGCCCTGGGCTGGGATGGGGAACCAGGGGTGGGTGGTAGCATATGCGGCCCCTTTCCCAGGAGGCCAAGGGATGGCTCCTCAAGGCCTGCGGCCAACCTCCTGCCCCATCCCTCCCCACAGCCGGCAGGCCCTGATCAACATTCGCCCACCACAGTGGCGGCAAGGTGGCAAGGGAAGGAGGAGCAGAGGAAGGTTGGGAACCACAATGGCGGCATCAGTTTCTGGCATCCATTCCTTCTGTGCCCAGCCTGGCAACCATCACCTCCTCTCCTGACCAGACCAGAGCCTTCAGGCCCCAGGCTAGGACAGGGAACCAGGGGTGGGTGGTGGTTGATGTAGCCCCTTTCCCAGGGGGGCCTACGGCTGGCTCCCTCCTGGAGCTGGCAGCCAACTTCCTGAGGTCCCTCCACCCACCAGCTTTCCCCCCAGCCGGTAGGCCCCAATTGGCCTGGCCCTGATCAGCCCTGATCACCAGCCAGGCCTAGGGACCCAACTCATGCACAAATTTCATGCACCAGGCCTCTAGTTATAAATAAAGTGTATTCATTCATTTTAAGAATAGAAAAAGTTGCATTTCATTCACATTAAGTCAACAGGAGGGGGGCAGTCATTTACCCAAGGTGTGATTTGACTTGGAGAGAAGGGGCAAACGTTTCTCAGGTTTGACATTCAGTGGGAACCATGAGTGTAATGAAAGATTTGAACTATCCTTTTTTCAAACTAGATCTAAGGAAAGGTTGCATCTAGAATGTTATGAAACATTTGCAATAATTCGGTGTGCATATTTTATACAGATAATATATATGCACAAACAATACCATATGGGCAAGCATTATTATGGCAGTTTAAAATAATGTTAATTTCGTAAAAGTAAACCCATACAACTGAGGCTCCATTGATTAAAGGTTGCCAAATACTTATAATTTTAATTGAACTTTACATCACACAGAATGAAATGAGAAAAGAAAAATCAAAGTTTTAATAAAACTTCAAAGGTCAATAAACTTTCTCTAAATATAATAGATTTCCAATAACAAATGAGGGAAATTTTCAGTTCAAAGTTGAAGATCTGTTATGAACTGTATTGCTTATGGCAAGATCTGAACATGTATCCACCCATTATATGTTTGTCAGGAGGATTGAACAAGCACTTATATTTTGGAATTAGCTAAGAGAACTAGCAGTTGAATGAAGGAAATGTTCAAGTGAAATTTTATGACAAGAAATATTGATGGATTGATATGACTTCATCTACATCAGAAAAACTGATAGCTATATAGCTATAGATTCCACTGGAGAATTCCTTGCAAGCAATGAGAGAGAGAGAGAGAGAGAGAGAGAGAGAGAGAGAGAGAGAGAGAGAGAACAAGGCAGTTCTTTAATGACATTTCTCCGAGTCATTTTGACCACTTTCCTTTGGATAAAACTACATACTTGTTTTCTACATAAAGCTTTTTTAAAAGAAGTTGAACTTTTGATGAAAGAATGGTGATTGTATTCTATTCTTAGTTTTTCACTAAGTTCATGATTGAGAGGAAGCCGAATTCAAAAAGACTGAGGTGAATCTGTACAATACATGTATCTCTTAATTATACAAATAAATAGTATAAACTACTTTAAAAAAATAAAGAACCAGAGTAATAGAAAATTTATTTTCTAATTTTATTATTCAGCCTACTCTGAATGCCTATGCACATTAAATAGAAAATATTTCACACTTTGGCATTTATTTCTGAGTAACCTGTAGTCAAGTATGCAAAGAAAACTGAAAAAAAAGTATGCAAAGACATGTTTGGTTTTGAGGTGGCTTGGAAGGTTCTGCCATAACAAGCTTATGGCAGTTTTTTCCACTTCAAGGGCACAGAGAAGATATCTTAGGACTAATGTTACTAGTTCCAGTAAATGTATTTTCCCTATTTGAACATTATTAGAAAGAGATAAGGGGAGGAGCCCACCCATATTAGTCTACATATCTGACACACAGTTGATATTCCACAAATGTCTCTTGAATAAATTATATCAAAACTAGAGGCCCTGTGCAGGAAAATTCATGCACTGGACAGGGGGTCCCTCAGCCCACCTTCCCCCTCTCACAGTCTGGGAGCCCTCAGGGGCAGGAGGCAACCCGGCTATCAGGGGAAGGTGATGCCCCATCACAACTCTGCTGGCAGCGCAAGCCTTGGCTGGCCCTGGTTAACTGAGCCTCGGGCAGCCCTGGGCAGCTGGGCAGCCAGCATCTGAGGCTTGTCTGTGCCTCAGGACAGCCCTGGGTGGCTGGGGTGCTGTGGGGACTGGGGGACTCCAGAGGCATGTGTGCAGAGCAGCCGGGCCCGGCCTTGCCGCACGCCTGCCGCCCTGGCAAGGCTGAGGGGAATGGGTGTCACCATCTTGTGGCTGTGGGCACCGCCACCTTTGAGGGCATGGCAGTCAATTAGCATATTCCCTCCTTATTGGCTGTGGGTGCCACTATCTTTGAGGGTGGGACAGTCAATTAACATATTCCCTCCTTATTGGTTGTGGGTGCCATCATCTTTGCGACAGCGTGAGGGTCAATTAGCATATTCCTTCTTTATTAGATAGGATAATTTCAAAAGAATAGAGAATATGTATTTCCCTAAATTTTGCATCTTCTGGGTTCAATAAAAAATCTGAGCTAGATGTTCTTATAGAATAGTAAAGTGTCATGTATTAGAGATGCTTAATTTTTTAAAACTAAATGTTGATAGTCTCTTCAGGAATTTCAAATTTGAAAATAACTTTGTATTTCATTCATTTGAGAGCATTAGTATGTGTGTGAAGTCAGTTGTTAACAGCTTATAAATGTAAGATTTTTTTTTATTGATTAAGGTATTACAAATGTGTCCTTGTCCCCCCATTTAAATATAAGATTTTTATGTAAGCCTTATGGCAACCACAAAGCAAAAACCAATACTAGAAACACAAAAGAAAAAAAGAAAGAAATCTAAGCCTACAACTACAGAAAATTTATGGATTATAGCTAAAGCAGTGCTCAGAAGAAAATGTTGAGCAGTAAATACATATATTACAAAGAAAAGTATAAAATCAGTGACCTAAGATTCCAACATAGGAAGGAAGAAAGAAAAAATGAAGTAAATTGAGAAGAAAGGAAGTAATAAAAACAGGAGCAGGTATGAAGGAAATAGAAATTAAAAAAAGAGAGAGAGAACAACAGCAAAGTCAATAATTGTTTCTTTGACAATAGCAAGAAAATATCACCCATTAATTCCACTCCTAGGTATTTCACAAAAATAATGAAAATATATGTCCACAAAAATAGTTGCACAATGGTTTTTCATAACAAGCTTATACATAAAAGCCCAAATCTGTAAAGGATCCAGTTGTTCATCAACAGAATGGATGAACAAATGGCAATTTGTTTATACTCTAGAATAGTACTGAATGATGAAAAGAAGACATGAAGTTCTGAGTGAAATAAACCTTATATAAAAGATTACATACTATGTTATACTATCTAATAAAAGAGTAATATGCAAATTGACCATCACTCCAACACAAGATGGCTGCCCCCATGTGGTCAAAAATGGCCACCCCCATGTGGACACAAAATGGCCACCACAAGATGGCCAGCAGGGGAGGGCAGTTGTGTACGATCAGGCCAGCAGGGGAGGGCAGTTGGGGGCAACCAGGCCTGCAAGGGAGGACAGTTAGGGGGAACCAGGCCTGCAGGGAAGGGTGTTTGGGGGGAACCAGGCCTGCAGGGGAGGACAGTTGGGGGGGACCAGGCCTGCAGGGGAGGACAGTTAGGGGCGACCAGGCTGGCAGGGGAGGGCAGTTAGGGGTGACTAGGCCAGCATAGGAGGGCAGTTAGGGGCGACCAGGCTGGCAGGGGAGCAGTTAAGCATCAATTAGCCTGTCAGGGGAGTGGTTAGGGGGTGATCAGGCTGGCATCCAGAAGAGATTAGGGGCAATCAGACAGGCAGGTAGGCGAGCGGTTGGGAGCCAGCAGTTCTGGATTGTGAGAGGGATGTCCGACTGCCCGTTTAGGTCCAATCCTGGTGGATCTGGCCTAAACAGGCAGTCGGACATCCCTCGATGTGTCCCAGATTGGAGAGGGTGAAGGCTGAGCTGAGGGACACAATGCACCCCCCACCACCGTGCACTAATTTCTTGCACTGGGCCTCTAGTTTATTTTATAATATCCCAAAAGTAAAATGGATTAATAGATTGATAAAGTTTGAAAATATGGATAGATATGTGATAAACCATGTACATTAAAATATTATTGGTTAAACCTAAGTGGTGAATATGTGAGTGGTCACTCTAAAATTCATTCAACTTCACTTTATGCTTAAAAATTCTAAATGTATTTTAATGATTTATCATGTACTAAATTAATATTATATTGAAAATAATTTCAAATTAATGATGTTCAAAAACAAAAGAGAATACCACGTTTCTTACAAAATTAGAAAGCTTTATCCACATCAATGCAAAAGGCAACACCTTTCTATATTTTTTGCTTGACAAGTACAATTTGTTTTTGTTTTTTTATTTTATCTTTCAATTGCAGTTTACAGTCAATATTATTTTGTATTGGTTATATTGGTTAGACAATCATATACTTTACAAAGTGTTCCCCCTGATATTTCCAGTACCCACCTGGCATCATACATAGTTATTACTGGTACAATACTAGAGGCCCAGTGCACAAAAGTTGTGCACTTGGGGAGCCCTTGGGGAATGTCCAAGCAGTCAGACATCCTTAGCATTATCACAGAGGTGGAAGAGGCTCCCGCCACCACCACTGCACTCATCAGCCATGAGCCTGGCTTCTGCCTGAGCAGTGCTCCCCCTGTGGGAATGCATTGCCCACCAGGGGGCAGCTCCTGCCTTGAGCATCTGTCTCCTGGTGGTCAGTGTGTGTCATAGCGACTGGTTGTTCCACCATTGGGCCAAAAACGGCTCTCCAATATCCCCTGAGGGGTCCCAGTTTTCAAGAAGGCACAAGCCAGGCTGAAGGACCCCACCAATGCACAATCAGGGCCAGAGAGGAACACGGGAGGTTGGTCAGCCAGGGAAGGACCACAGGAGGGCTCCAGGGCATGTCCAGCCCATCTTGCTCAGTCCTGATCGGTCAGACCCCAGCAGCAAGCTAACCTACTAATTGGAGCATCTGCCCCATAGTGGTCAGTGCACGTCATAGCGACTGGTCAACTGGTTTACTGTCCCCTGGTGATCAGTGCACATCATAGCGAGTGGTTGAGCGGCCTTAGCATATCATTAGCATACTAGAGGCCCAGGTCCCTCAGCAGGTTCTGCGGGGATTGGCTGAAACCAGCAGTCCAACATCCCCAGAGGGATATAGTAGTGCATGAAGCGGCAGGCAGCCCAGGGAGGAGCCCAAGCCCAGGCCAGGCACCGCAGCGCTCCTGCTCATCTTGGCCCCACTCTGCCTGCTGCTGCTGATCGACTGGTCAACTGGTCACTTAGGCTTTTATATATATAGATTACGGTTTGATTGCTTGAATGGATGACCAGACAACCAGAAACTTAGCATATTAGGCTTTTATTATATAGGATTATTGACTATATTCCCTATGCTGTACTTTATATCCCATGACTATTTTGTAACTACCAATCTATACTTAGTCCCTTCACCTTTTTCACACACTCCCCCATATCCATCCCCTCTGGCAACAATCCGTCTTTTCTGTATAAAATTTCCTTCTTTGTCATTTTTCCTAAATTTTTAATTTTTATTGAATTTATTGGGGTGACATTGGTTAATAAAATTATATAGGTTTCAAGTATACAACTCCATAATACATCATCTGTGTATTGTATTGTGTGTTCACCCCCCAAAGTCAGATCTCCTTCTGAGGATCTCCTTTTTAAAAGCAGAATAATATTCCATTGTTTATATATACCACAATTTCTTATTTGTCAACAAACATTTAGGTTGTTTTCATGCCTGGGCTAGTGTGAATAATTCTGAGTTGAACATGGAAGCATAGATATCTCTTTGAGATTGTGATTTCATTTCCTTTGAGTATGTACCCAGAAGACAAATTACTAGATCATTTAATAATTGTACTTTTAGATTTTTTATAAACATCCATACTGTTTTCCATAGTGGTTGCATCAATTTTCATTCTCACCAACAGTGCCCAAGAGTTCCCTTTTCTCCACATCCTCTTTAACACTTATCTCTTGACGTTTTTATAATGCCATCCTAATGGATGTGAAGCGATTTCTCATTGTGGTTTAGATTTGCATTTACCTGATGATTTGTGTTCAGCAACTTTTCATTCATATGTTCTTGGAGAACATAATGCTAAGTGGAATATGTCAGACACAAAAAGAAAAAAAAAACTGCATGATCTCACATGTGGAATCTAAAAAAAAAAAATCAAACACATTGAAGCAGAAAATAGAATGGTGGTTACCAGGTGCAGTGATGTGGGAGAAATGGGGAAATGTTGGTCAAAGGTTACAAAGCTACAGTTTTATAAGATGAAAAGTTAGAGATCTAATGCACAACATGATACCTACAGTTAATAACATTATATTGAGTCCTGGAAATTTAAGAGAGTAGATTTTGGGTATTCTCATCACCCACAAAAAATCATAACTATGTGAAGAAATGACATGTTGATTAGCTTTACTGTGGTAATCATTTCACTATGTGTATATATATCAAATATTCATGTTGTGTACCTTAAGTATATATGCTTTTTATTTTTAAACTAGGGGCCCAGTGGACGAATTCGTGCACCTTGAAAGGAACTATGGGCCACGAGACTGAGGTGGGCACAGGGGTGGGTCTGGACCCATCCTCCACGCGCCCCCCCAGGTCCCTCCCGCCACGGCCCCTGGTCCCCTGTCTGCCGGCAACCCCCACGTGCTGACGGCACTGGCCCCACTCGTACCCACTGATGGTGTGGAGCGATTGGGGCCAGCTCCAGCAGCAGGTGCGAGCAGTGGCTGCTGCCCCAATCGCCCCTCAGGAACAGGGGGAGGTGGAGAAGCCCTCAGGGACTATCAGGGCTGGCAGCCACTGCTCACACCCATTGACAGTGCCAAGTAATCAGGACTGATGTCAGGTGCTGGAAGCAGATGCAAGTGGTGGCTCTGGAGCCAGCTGCAGGTGCAAGTGGGCCAATTGCCAGCAGCAGGTGCGAGAGGCTTCTACAGGCCCTGATCACCCCTCAGAAGCAGGGGATGGTGGAGAAGTGGGTGTGAGCAGTGGCTTCAGCACCAGCAGCGGGTGCAAGTGGGCCTGGCACCGGCAGCAGGTGTGAGCGCTGGGCGAGACCATGGTGCACGGGATCAAAGAATTTTCAGCAACCACCAGAGGCTCATCCCAATGACAGCAACCAGCACCCTGCCTTGGTCTGGTCCCCTCACTCACCTGCTCCACCATCCTGCTGCTTCAGATGCCCACCACGTTCTGCGCTCTGACACCTGCTGCCAACGCCCACCATGTTCCATGAGCACCCCATGGTGGTCAGCACACGTCATAGAGACTGGTTGTTTGGTTGTTCTGCAGTTCGGTCTATTTGTATATTAGGGTTTTATATAGATAGATGTTTTAAAAATTAGTGTGCTTGAATTAAAAAATTTAAATAAGCTCTATAGCACACCATCATTTAATATATTAAACAATTACACACAAGAGTGCTAAAATAACAAATGTGTTAAAGGGAGTCCAATATATTAAACATATTAGAGTGGGAGCCTATGGGGGAATAGAAATGGAGATCAGCAATGAATAGGGGAAATAAATAGGAGAATTGCCTTGTATAGATTGATGATGAGAGTGTGCCATGAATACCTCAACTCTCTGCACCTAGAGTCCTAGAAAAAAAGAAAAGGAAATAAAGAAAACCTAATGTGTAATTTCCTGTTCTTTAACATCAGCTATAGACATGGTTTTTTCATAATGCAAGGTTTGAAAAGAGTTTTAGAGTGCAAGTTTATAAATGTATAGTCAAATATTAATGTTATACCTCTAGCCATGTTGTGGCTTATATCTTTTGTGTTACTATAAAATCATATTTTAATTTAATTTTATTCATGATTCTAAAATAACATGTAATATGACCCTAACCTGAATTACAATGTCAAAAATATAGGAATAATTTATGTTACTAATCTGTCAAAAGAAAAAGAAAAAAAGAAATGGGAGAAGCATCCTAGACATGGATTAAAACAAAGACACTGTTTTTTTCTTTGCTTTCAAGTCAAATGTGAAACTTAGGGCAAGGTTATTTAGTTTAGCAGTATCTTTTGTAACATTTTATATGAAGACAAGATGTTCTGTTCCTGCTTTTTATTTTTATTTCATTTGTTTGAGATAATATTTATTTTCCTTTTCTTTTCACATGTATAGCCAGATAGACTATTTCTGTTTAGAAACAAAGTTTTAATAGAAATTTTATAGTAGATCAAGGGTTTCTTTGTGGGCATCAAATTCATAACGGGCATGCTATTTTCACTGTGGGAGTTGCTCTTTTCCTCATAAAGCAGATTTGTCCTAGTAGAGATTCATAGGTGTGTTCATAGGAATGAATTAGCCTTCAACGAAGTTATTTAGCATGAGGGATAAGTCTAAGGATACTGTTCTTGCCTGGTCGGCATGGCTCAGCGATTGAGCATCGACTTATGAACCAGGAGGCCATGGTTTGATTCCTGGTCAGGGCACATGCCCGAGTTGAGAAGTCGATCCCCAGTGGTGGGCTTGCAGGAGGCAGCCAATCAATAATTCTCTTTCATCATTGATGTTTCTATCTCGCCCCTCCTCTCTGAAATCAATAAAAATATATATTTTTTAAAAGAATGCTGTTCTTATCAGAGATGTAATATTTCAGACTAAGTTTATGTATTTTCTTATATATTTTCCCCATACTGATATGTAATTGTGCCATGTTTTAAAAAGTGATAGCAGGTGAGTGTGCAGCAAATTCCACCATTAACGGTGGGTAAGGGAAAGACTCCCTGCAACTGAGAAAAAAAGAAAAAATTACATAGGTGTTCTCTACTTTCTAACCTACCAAATGGTCTCTTCCTAATAACCTTGGATATTAAAGAAATAGTTTCATTTCGGAGGCTGAATTAACTGAACAATTTTCTAGCCAAAGCTGTGTAATTTAAATTTAATTCACTGTGTCTGGAACTGCCTCTCTATGGCATGCTGTTCAGAGAGTGGTAGGAAGAAACTCAAATATGTCACATTAATCAATTATATTCCTTAGTATACTTTTTGGGGATGCTTATAACCTTTTTCAGAAAAGAGAATACCTTCTGAAAGAGACAGAATAGTAATCAAGTGAAAGCATTAGCTTTACATAACTATCCATTTAGATAAGTCTCCCTAACAGTACATGTAACCACTCAGAGGCCAAAGTGCCATGCTGATCTTCCCTAATTCAGAGTGGTCTATACATCACATGGCATCTGTTCTTGCTCAGAATCTCTACTAAAAATACTGAGGTGTTCTTACCTTTAAAAATGACTTGGACAGATTTCAGAAAATAAAGACACTGAAACTCAATTCATTATATTCAATGGATAAACACCAATATGTCATATCATAGGCTAGAAAAATGTAATCAGGATGGAGCAGAAAGGATGTTCTTAATGTACAGTAAGAAGCTAGATCAGGCAGATGGGTACTAGATTTATTGGAGTGGTCACTTCATAAGTATATAAATTAAAAAAGAAGGATCTCTTACCCTTTGGGACAGCATGGATGGACTTGGAAATATTATGCTAAGTGAAATAAACCAATCTGCAAAAGACAAATATAACATGATCTCACTTATTTGTGGAATCTGATGAGCAGAATGAATTGACCAACAAAATAAGACCTGAGGGATGGAACAGACTGACATATCTTAATGTGGGTTAGTGGGGACGAGAAGAGATAAACCGAAGAGCTTATATACGTATAGACATAGCCCATGAACATGGGCAAGAGGCTAGTGAAGACCTGGGAGGGGGGTGGCTGGAAGGATGGGCATCAAAAGGGGGGTGGAAGGGGAGATATCTATAACACTATCAACAATAAAAGTTTATTTAAAAAATAAAATAAGAGCAGATGAGAAAAAAGTATATAAATGTCTAATCACCATGTTGTACACCTGAAACTAATATAATATTCTATGTCAACTGTAATCTATAATAATAAAAGTGTAATATGCTAATTATACTGGACGTCCTTCTGGATGACCTTCGGGATGAAGCCAGAGCTGTGAGGGAAGCCTTGGTCCCGGGTGCCAGAGGGAAGCCTGTACCAGCAGCTGGGGGAGAAAGGCCTACTCGTCCATGACTTTTGTGCATTGGGCCTCTAGTTTATATCATTTACGACGTGATTCCCCCACATTGGTACCCACCTGGCACCATACATAGTTATTAAAATATTATTGACTATATTCCCTGTGCTGTACTTTATATTCCTGTGTCTCTTTTGTAACTACCAATTTGTATTTTTTAATTATTCCCCCCTTTTCACCCAACCTCCTAGTCCCTCTTTCCTCTGGCAACCATCAGGTGAGGCGGCTGTATGTTCAGCTGAGAAGTGAGGGGGCTGAACACCACCGTCGCTGGGCTCTAGTAGGTCCAAGGCCCGAGCGTCCACCATGAGAAGGAAAAAATGGAGGGAGGGGGTCAGAGGAAGGGAGGACAATCAAAGGAAAAGTGTCTAGACTTTCCCCAGCCCTCTCCCTCTTTCCACTACCTACAAAAGCCCCAGGCCCGGCCACAGTTCTGTCTCCACCTTTTAGTCCCCCGTTCTCCAACCACAGAGGAAAGAAACAAGGAAGGAGTCTGTGCTACCTCCAGAAAGTATCTATATACCTGATCAGCCGGTCTCCTCCCGCAGAGGGAGGCCAGAGTGCAGTTTAGGCCTGCTCCCCAAGGACATCCTGTGAGGGCTCCCAGACTGTGAGGGGGTGCAGGCCGGGCTGAAGGACCGCCCCCCCCCCCGCCCCGTGCACGAATTTTCGTGCACTGGGCCTCTAGTTTAATTTATAATATATTTTGATATAATTTATTATGTTTTCCTTTCTCATGATATTGCTTTAAAAAAGAGATAGGAAAATCAACACCTCTCAACTGTGCAATGTTCTGTGGAAATTACAAAGGAAATAGGGGTCATAACCCAACCCTTGTGGAGGTGCTTAATCTAATAGAGAGATTAGATAAACACAAATAAACACTGGTAATAGAAACACAATTAGCCACAGTTAGCCAAACATGTCCAGGAGAAACACCTCATAATTATAGTTAGAGACAAGATCCCAGCTGTGTAATAGCTCTGCCCTTTGACTCTTGGTATTGAGGACAGAGCCCTAGACTAAAAATCAGAAAACATGGCCCTGGCCAGTGTTCTAAGTGTTTATAGCATTGGCCAGCCAACTGAAGGGTTTCGGGTTCTATTCCTGGTCAAGGGCACTTATCTTGATCACAGGTTTGCTCCCAGCCCGGTCAGAGTGTGGACGGGTAGCAACCAAAGATGTGTCTCTCTCACATGGATATTTCTCTCTCTCCCCTTCCCTCCCTCCCTTCCAGTATCTCTTTAAAAAAAATCAATGGAAAATATATCCTCAGGTGAGGATTAAGAACAAGAATTAGAAAACACGGATTTTACTTTCAACTCCAGTCAAGTGGTTTCAGTTTCCTAAAAATATACGTTGACATCAGTCCCTTCTCTGTTGACTTCAAAATTTATTATGATAAATAAGTGATTAAATAGGTGTGAAAGTGCTTTGTAAACTGGAAAGCTATATGCATGTTTGAAGAAATATTTTCTTTGAGGTTCTTATTTACTCATGAAGCTCACTTCCCCTAGAGATCTCACACCTCCCATATTGCCAGCTTAAGTACCAACTCACTTCATCTTCCGTCTTTTCAGTGACATCTACATACCAGTCTTTCCATACTCTGAGCTCCTATAGCGACTTATTGTTTATTTTCTTCAAACTGCCTGGCATTATTAGCTCTTTTTATGCATTGTTTTTTTTTCTGCTTTGCCAGACTACAAGCAGTTTGAGATCACTGATTTGTCTAATATAATTTACTGCAGGCCTGGTGCACAAAATTCGTACATGGGGGGTGTGTGTCCCTTAGCCCAGCCTGCACCCTCTCCAATCTGGGACCCTCTCACAATCCAGGACTGCTGGCTCCCAACTGCTTCCCTCCCTGCCTGCCTGATTGCCCCTAACCACTTCTGCCTGCCAACCTGATCACCCCCTCACCACTCCCCTGCCAGCCTAATTGATGCCTAACTGCTACCCTGCCAGCCTGATTGCCCCTAACTGCCCTCCCATGCTGGCCTGGTCACCCCTAACTGCCCTCCCCTGCCAGCCTGGTCGCCTCTAACTATCCTCCCCTGCTGGCCTGGCCACCCCTAACTGCCCTCCCTTGCCAGCCTGGTTGCCCCTAATTGCCCTCCTCTGCCAGCCTGGTCGCCCCTAACTGCCCTCCCCTGCAGGCCCTCTTGTGGTGGCCATCTTGTGTCCACATGGGAGTAGCCATCTTTGACCACATGGGCGCAGCCATCTTGTGTGTTGGAATGATGATCAATTTGCATATTACCTCTTTATTATATAGGATGTTTTCCACAGTGCCTAACATGTTTACTCAACATGAAGTGATTCAATACATATTGGTTGATGAGAGGATGGTTCATTCATTCATTTGGCAAATACAGAATATCTACTCTTTATCAGGTACTGTAATGTCCTACAAACTGAGGATATAGCACTTACCCTCATGGAATAAAGTTGTATGTTTACAAAAATAATCACTCCATGTGGATTTGATTTACAATTAGGGAAAGCCTAATGGGGTACACACTTCTGCTTTAAAACCCATTCCTTTCTTATTTTTGCATCACTTTGTCGTACATTCAGGTCTCTACTCAAATGTTTCCTCCTCAGCGAAACATTTTTTAAAATATATTTTTTATTGATTTCAGGGAGGAAGGAAGAGGAAGAGAGAAATAGAAACATCAATGATGAGGGAGAATCATTGATCGGCTGCCCCCTGCACGCCCCCTACTGGGGATCAAACCCACAACCTTGGCATATGCCCTTGACATGAATCAAACCCCAGACCTTCAGTCCACAGGCTGATTCTCTATACACTGAGCCAAACCAGTTAGGGCTCAGGGAAAACATTTTTTAGCACGTCATCTAAAAGAGCATCCCACTCACTGCAAGCAAACATCATATTAAATTCCCTTCACTTTTTTAAATTTTCTTCAAGTATTAAAACTGCCTACTATGAGCCTAGCATAAGACATTTTACAGTCTCTTTTTCATACGAAGTTTTTGGAGCCTGGTGTGTATTTCACACTGACAGCATATATTAATTTGGACTAGCCACATTTCAAGTGCCCAATACTTGCATGCGTTTAGTCCTCATCACATTCCTATGTAGAACTTATTAATTTACTCCTAGGATTTAAATCCACTCCCCACAACTGTAATTTTTCTGTCAGTTTTCATTACCTACTAAGCTCTCCAAAATATTTCATTTTAGGGTCAGTTATTGGGCATTCATTTAGCCAAAATGGTTACGTTAGCACTTTCTGCACCAAAAAGCAAACTTCTAACCAAGAAACATCTCCTTTGGTCTTTTTCAAAATTAAAAACAAAACAAATAACAAACCACACCACCATTCCAAAAGAAAACAAAGAAAAACACCTTAGTGAGCATTTATCATTTTATGCATAAATTGTGACATAATTTGATTTTTTGCAGCAATACCTCATAAACCATCTTTATAGATTTATTACTTCACATATGTTCACTTATCCAAGAAAATGTGCTTTGCCAAAAATAATAAGGGCACAGAGTTTGTGCAGTCTACACTTTTATGGTTGTCATTGTTTTTGATCAATTAATCATAGAGAGAAGATCTGACAATATGGAGAGTATGTGGAATAGTGATGAGCTGAGGAGTCAAGAAAGTTGCAAGCCAACTGAGACTAGTTTGATAAAATCAATCATTTTGAAGAACATTATTTTTTAATTAGTTCAAGTTCCTTGATAGGGTAAAGTTAAAACCTATGGAGAACACAGGGACTATTCATGCTGTGATTCTTGCTGAACATGTCAAATTTAGCTATAAAGAATTATGACTTAAGAGTGAAATTGATACAAATAAAGCAGCCACACATGGCGAGCTTTTACAAGAGTAGAAGAATGTTATGTTTATTTCCAGGAAAGATGCCTTATCAATTCTAAGGCTGTCTTCACCGTCAAGTGTTGCATATTTCTGCTTATACTATTGACTCATCATCAGTGCTCACAGTGAGCTACTCACAAACTTTTGCTTTCCTAGTTCCCTTCATTGCAACTTTTAAGATAACTGACTGGGAGGAAATGTACAATGTGTGAACAAGAAACAAAGTAAAGTATGTTTTTACATAGTTAACTGGCCTATTTGAATTTTGAATCCCAAAAACTTGTCTTCATCAGCACATTGTTCTACTAGTAAATCAAACAATTTCTACACTATATAGGGAAAGAGTTTTACTGCTAATGTTAACAATAAGACTTTACACATGCCAGCCTGTGTCCTTCATTATATATTGTTTGTCCAACACAGTTTTGACCATGAAGTTGAGTACTTCTGCTATTTATGTATCATGGAAAGTATGTCATAAACTGTGCAGGATGATAGGACAGAAATTATGTGATATTTTCCTTTAAAATATAATTATTAAATGCCATTTAGATCACTTGTGTCCACATGGGGGCAGGATCTTTGACCACATGGGGGCAGCTATATTGTGTGTTGCAGTGATGACAAATCTGTATATTACTCTTTTATTAGATAGGATAGAGGCCTGGTACAGGGGTGGGGGCCAGCTGGTTTAATAAATTTTCTTAATAAAATGGCAATATGCAAATTAACAATCACTCCGCTACATAAGCCACGTCCACCAGCCAAACCACGCCCACCAGCCAATCAGAGTATGCAAATTAACCCCAATCCAAGATGGCTACAGCCACAGTGAGCAAGGTTTCCCAGGTAACAGAGGAAGCCAAGATTTCCATAGCCATTGCAGGCCTAAGCCTCCACTCAAGCTACAAAGTTTCACTTATAGAAGGTAAACAAATTCAAACAAATGGCCGCAGAATGGAGCTTGAGAGACCAGGCCAGTGTTGCCGGCGGCAACAGGGGAAGCAAAGCTTTCCGCACACCCTGGCCGGGCTCACCCGCTTAAGGCTACAAAGTTTCAATTGTAGAAGGTGAATTAACTGCCACAGAGATGGCTGCCGCCCGGAGGGAGCAGCAGGCTTGGCTCTGCTCCAGGCTACAAAGTTTCAATTGTAGAAGAAAAATAAATTCCAGATACCAGGGCCTCCCCTTGGGTTGCCAAGGGGCATGGCCGGCCTGCAAACCACCACAGGCCCCTCGCTCAGGCCGCCCCACGCCCCAAGGGAACCCCACCCTGATCCAGGACACCCTTCAGGGCAAACCAGCTGGCCCCCACCTGTGCACCAGGCCTCTATCCTATCTAATAAAAGAGTAATATACAGATTGGTCATCACTGCAACACACAATATAGCTGCCCCCATGTGGTCAAAGATCCTGCCCCCATGTGGACACAAGATGCCCACCACAAGATGGCCAGCAGGAGAGGGCAGTTGGGAGGCACCCGGCCTGCAAGGGAGGGCAGTTGAGAGGGACCAGGCTTGCAAGGGAGGGCAGTTGGAGGTGATCAACCCTGCAGGAGAGGGCAGTTAGGGGTGACCAGGCCGGCAGAGGAGGGAAGTTGGGGCAAACAGGCTGGCAGGGGAGCAGTTAAGCATCAACCAGGCTGGCAGCAGAGTGGTTAGGGGGTGATCAGGCTGGCAGGCAGAAGCGGTTAGGGGCAATCAGGAAGGCAGGCAGGCGAGCAGTTGGGAGCCAGCAGTCCTGGATTGTGAGAGGGATGTCCGACTGCCCTCCAGGAGTCCCAGATTGGAGAGGGTATAGGCTGGGCTGAGGGACAACCCCCCGCTGTGCACGAATTTTGTGCACCGGGCTTCTAGTCCCTTATAATAAAAGAAATATTACACTTTGATATTTTATTATTTGATTTAAGTATGATTTGTTTGCTAAACTAAATATTTTACCTCATGAAAAATAGAAAACCCACCCTGGCCTGTGTGCCTCAGTTGGTTGACCATTATCTTATACACCAAAAAGGTGAGTAGGTATCTTAATGGGGATTGCATTGAATCTATAGATTGCTTTGGGTAATGTGGACATTTTAATTATGTTGATTCTACCAATCCATGAACACGGTATATTCTTCCATTTATTTATGTCTTCTATCTTTTTTTTCAATATCCTGTAGTTTTCTGAGTACAGGTCTTATACCTCCTTAGTTAAGTTTATTACTGGCTACCTTAATTTTTTTGTTGCAATGGTAAATGGGATTTTTTTTTTTCATTTCTCTTTCTGTGAGTTCATTATTGGTGTATACAAAAGCCATAGATTTTTAGGTGTTAATGTTGTATCCTGCCACATTGCCTAATTCATTTATTAAGTCTAGTTGTTTTTTGATGGAATCTTTAGGGTTTTCTATGTACAATATCATGTCATCTGCAAATAATGACAGTTTTACTTCTTTTCCAATTTGGATGGCTTTTATTTCTTCTTCTTGTCTGATTGCTATGGCTAGCACTTCCAGTACTATGTCAAACAGGAGTGGTGAACACATGCCCTTTCTTAAACATTTACTGAATCACTGCTTTATACAGACACATCATACCAGCCATTTCATACTCACAGGGCTCATAATTCATCTGTGGAAATGCATATGCAATTAAGGGGATCTTTAAGTTATGAACAAATAGTACAAATTATTCATAAGTGCCAAAAAGTAAAAAAAAAAAAAAAGAAAATCCTTGTGCACTTACCTTTAATAGAGAAACTTTTCTGAAAAAAAAGTTTGAAGACATAATGGACATGGATTGTCTATATAAAAGATGCTATACTTTGGGCCTGGAGCTACATAAAGGTCAACTGAAAATTTTATACATTATATCTATGCTCACCATATGAATAAATTCATACATTTGGCATTTTCTTTTTTTTCTGTATGTATAAACAGTTGCAAGTTTAATTATACATATTAAAAGATCCTCTGGCTTAAAAAGTAACAGGTGAGATTATTTCATTATCTACTTAACTATCCATTCCTGCCATTATTTACTTTTTATTTCAATTTGAAGCCAAGAATATAGCATTCTTTCTGAAAATTATTTTTATTATTTGTAAGCATTATATTTCTGCAAAATGTTCATGATGGTAGTTGCATTAGTTTCATTCCATTTTGAAAAGAAAATGAGCAGCTTGGCCAGCTCTTATTGTAACAACTTGAATGTGAAATATATTTCCATGTTTTTAAATAACTAGAGGCCTGGTGCACAAAATTTGTGCACTGATGGAGCCCTGCTCCCAACCCTCCAATATTCATGTATTTT
Source organism: Cnephaeus nilssonii (assembly GCF_951640355.1). Lineage (NCBI taxonomy): Eukaryota > Metazoa > Chordata > Mammalia > Chiroptera > Vespertilionidae > Cnephaeus > Cnephaeus nilssonii. The sequence continues at coordinate 114,065,489 of NC_137071.1, forward strand.
TGTATATGTGTGTATGTATGCACTGTTGGTTTTTTCTGTTAATCCTCACCTAAGGACATTTTTCATTGATTTTTAGAGTAGAAGGGAAGGAGAGAGACAGAGAGAGAAACATGGATGTGAGAAAGACATATCAATTGGTTGCCTCCTGCACATGCCCCGACCAGATCAGGCCGAAATAGCGCTGCCAACAGGGCCGACGGCTGGCAGCCCACTGGGGCTCAGATGTTGAGCATATGGCAATTTTCTGTTTCTGCTTCCACATCTCGTAGAGGTCCCGCTTGTAGGAGCTGCTGATGTAGCCACCACTTTCTGTCTTGATCTTCTTCTTGTCCTCTTGTCCTGACTGTCCCACAAACCGCTTCTTCTTCCAGTCCCACTTGAGCTGCTGCCGGCCCCTGGTCAGGTTCTGGGCCTTGCCCATCAGGTCCAGGACAGCACCAGCCACCTGCTGCTCAAAGGCACCTCTGGTCCCCACCAACACTTAGGACCCATTCACTGTCGAAATCTTGGAGCTGATACGGGACATAGAAATCCTGGTCCAGCTTCTGGGCCTCCTCCTTCCACCTCTTGGCTCCCCGTTCAGGTCCTGGCTGTTGCCGTTTTCAGCCCACAACCTCTATGAGACATCCTCCATGCTCTCTCCCGCCACCTCCTCCTTCTCCTCTTCCTCTTTCCCAGGCTGCTCCACCTGCCACACTGGCAGCTCGGGGCTGGACCAGCCAGGCCCTCCTGCCGCCCCTCCGGCCCTGCCGGAAGCTGGCGATGGCCTTGCAGTCCTTCTGCCTCTTGGCCCACATCACCTGGCTGCTCAGGTCCCGGCTGGAGGCGTTGATCTCAAAGATGGTCGCCTGTGAGCGGTACTGCTTGATGCTGTCCCACCAGCCTCAGCTGCTGCAGCTCCTCCTCCTCAAAGCTCAAGCTGAAGAGGGGTTGTAGGCCCAGCCCTGCAAGGTCCAGCTCCTTGGCCTGCTTAATGGACTCTGGCAAGTACACCAGCTCCCCGCTTTTTGGCCTTGGAGCCGGAGCGGACACCCCTCCCCACTTTAGATGGCAGGGCAGCCGGGTGTCCGCTCCGTCTCCCCACTTTGGATGGCAGGGGAGCCAGGTATCCGCGGCAGCCCCCCTCAGCGGCCACTGATCCGGTCTTTCAGAGGTGCGGGGGGGGGGGGCGAGGGGAGGGGGGGACTCGCGAGTCCCGCCCCCCCGCGCCTCTCAATGACTGTATCGGCCACCTGAGTGCTTGCCCTGTGCCTCTCAACAGCCCGATCAGCGGCAGATCCGGTCATTGAGAGGCGCGGGGGGGCGGGACTCGCGAGTCCCCCCCTCCCCCCGCCCCCCCCCCCCCGCACCTCTCAAATACCGGATCAGTGTGCGAGTCCCGCCCCCCGCGCCACCGCCGATCTGGCTGTTGAGAGGCGCCTCTCAATGACCAGATCAGCCTCAGAGTCCCGCGCCCCGTGTCTCTCAACAGCCAGATGGGCGGTGGCGCAGGGGGCGGGACTCGCGAGTCCTGCGCCCTGTGCCTCTCAATGACCAGATAGGCCACCCCGAGTCCCACCCCCAAGCCTCCCGCTGCCCAATCGTGGGCATAGCAGGGTGATGGTTATTTGCATATTACCCTATTATTAGGTAGGATGGTTTTGTTTATACTGTAGATTTTGATTTTCAGTCAAAAATGTGTATTTGCTGACATTATTAAGTGTCTTTAGTATTGTCCATTGACTTCTAAGAAATAATGTTCACAATTATACCAGGGTTTCATTGAAAGTAATATAATAATTAAAAATAGGTTTAAAATATTACTGTTTTTATATGCAGTGTTCATTTACATAAATTATATTGAAGCACTATCATATTATCCCTCCCCCCCATTTTTCTGCTACATTTATGTCAAAAACCGTCTCTAAAGTGGTTATAATTTATTTTTATTGGCTCCTCTGATACACACATATACAATTATTGTGACTACAAATGCAATTATTCATACCTGGAAAAATACATATAGTAGTTACTTTATCAACCAAACTGGAGTAGTGAAATTCTATACTATCAGGTGAAAAAATACAAATGGTTATTTGAAACAAGAAATTTTAGAAACAAGACAAAACATTACAATGATGTGATTTGGTTTTTAGGCCTACTAATTAATTTTCATAGGTAGGTGGTAGAATATCAGTTTGATTTACTAACATGTATGCACCCTGGAACATGATTAAAAAATTTTATGTGATTTTATTTTATATAATTTTGTAGGTCTCATTTATGATAAACAATGAAATATTAGTAAAGTTGATAGGCACTGCACTTAGGTATGTTTTCTGATTACAAGTGAAGCATGAGTTATATTTCTAATGTGTTATTGAAATGATCTAGAAAATCATGTATGAATCTATTTTCATGACATTCTGGCAGAGTTAAAGGTCCTCTAAATAGTGGAATCATCTTATTAGACATGTGCAGTCTGGAAACTAATTATATATATTTTTATAATGGAGATAAAAGTATTATTATGCTGTTGCTTGATGTGTAGGCAATCATATTTTTAATGGATGGTGGCTCTACTTTCATCTTTTATGATTGCAGAAACATGTATGATTACAGGAACTTCAACCCTCACCTTTATAAAAATAGAAAATAAAATGACTGTCATTACCAACCATTTATTCAATACTGAGTACCTACTCTTCATAAGAAACTTTTTGTGACACAGAAATGATGAAAACAAGATGATTATCCACAAAAATGTCCTGGTCTGGTAGGGTGGAAAGATATATGTACTAATAATTTATTATAATATTACATGTAAAATAATCAAGTACATATAAAGATCTGGCAATATAGATATATCACTATTGTTTTGATTTAAATGTATGAATTATAAAACTAACTTTCAAAGTATCAGACTGCCAAATAGAATTTTATTCACAATGCATCATTTGCTGGGAATGTTTTAAATGAATTGAGTGCCTACTATGAGCAAAGAAATTAGACAACTAATTTACTTTTTCCTACAAAAATTAATCTTGCTTTAAAAAGAAAAAGGCCAGACAATCTTATGAATTTGCTGCATTTTATTTATCTTTCTATAGTGATCAAGCCTATGTTTTCCTTCCTTGCTGCACTTTTTCTATCTTTTGCATTTTCCTACCTAATGTTGAGGTTTTATTAAACCCCGTTGATTTAAGCATCTTAACAACTTCAAATTGAGTGAGGAGTATATTGTATATTACCTTTGTTAGGTCTTATTTATATATGATAATCACAGGAATAAGAGCACTATCCTATATAATTAAAGGGTAATATGCAAATTGACCAAACAGTATAATGACTCATCGGCAGGGGGTGAGGCTGGCGAGTGGGAGGTGCCAGGCCAGCCAAGGCAGGTGCCAGCAGGCAGAGGAAGGGGATGGTGATTGGGGGGCAGCGGGGTGGTGCCTGTCCCCCAATCAGCCCACCAGGGTCACCTCCCAAAGGGGGAGGCCACCAGCGAGGCAATGGCCGGCCACTCACTGCTGGTGCCATCCTGATTGGCAAGCTGGTCACCTCCTGCAAAGGAGAGAGCCTAAGCTATCAGTTAGACATCCCCTTAGGTCTCCCGGACTGTGAGAGGGCACAGACTGGGCTGAGGGATCCACTCAAGTCCAAAAATTTTCATGCTCTGGGCCTCTAGTTTATAATAAGACCTCAGTGATTTCTGAACAAGTCACCTCCTGTGGCAATAAATTATGACATTAAAAATATAAATATGAAACTATTCCCTAAGAATCATTCAGGAAATCAGTAAGGCAAGCACAATTTTCTTTACAAAAATATTGAGTATGAGTGGTTTGCCCTAAATATCTATCTTCTTAGCCACTATGCTCCACTGAGTGAAATTCCCATGAAGAGTCAATAATTGATTAGGCAACTAAGAAGGTCTCTGCTAAAGAGCTGCTATCTGTGAGGATGCTTTAAAGCTAGTTTTTTAAATCAAATTAGGTAGTTGATATCTGGAATGGGTAAGTTTCAAGGAAAGAAGCAAAGATGTAGCAGTAAAACTATATAAAAGAAGCTGTTTGGGGCACCTATGATGGAGAATCTGTTTCTTTTACAAAACCCCTGTTTCCTTATTTGAACACTACTGTGAGGGAATAACCTCCTTCAATAACTCAGGATGATCTTAAAGGCTCATCAATGTATTTTACTAAATAAAAGAATACATCACTTAAAATAAAACATGATATTCCCCTGGAAGATAGAAGTGGGTACAGTGTTTCTTCATATCAGGGAATATAACCAGCAACTTAAATTAATGTCAAATGTCAGGCTGTGGAGTCTATCCTACATGGAGAACTTTGGCATCACATTAATAAAAGCCAATATAGAGCCATGAGCTACTATGAAAACAAAATTTCTTTTATATCAATATCTCACAAGAAATATTATTTACTATGAAACCAAAAAAATAAATATTAGGTTACAGATAGAAAGTATGAAAATATTATTTCTGCTTTTCACTGGGACTCCCAACTTCAAGAAGTATATATAGGAATTGGCGAAGGAGAAGTGGCTGGTGAGACAGTTTGCAGCTGGGAAGGGCAGAGATCTCCTGGAAAAAGGTAAAACAAGGATCTGGGCAATAGAATCTGCTGGATCTCTAAACCCAGAAGGTCAGGGGAAAACTTCACGCTGCCAAGCCACGTCCCTGAGGACAGGCAAAGTGTCTGACTGTGAGAAAAAGGGTCCATGGGACTGCGGGAGGTAGTAGGTTTTAGACCTTGGAGTCTGATTTGGGATCTGAGCTCAAAGGCAGCCCTGAAGAGCTAACTGCCCGACCGCGCAGTGTCGGCAAGAGAGGAGATTGCAAAGACTCGGTCCCTCTTCGCGCCGGGGCCTGCGTCTTTCTCCACTGAACCTAATTCGTAGGACCTTTCGGATACAGACACTTACCCATGGCTGAGGTGCAGGAGAAGGGGAGGAGTTGTGGAACCTGGGGAGAGTAGGCAGAGGTGGAAGCGTGTCTGGGGCTGAGTCACATCGGATCCCCGGTCGCCATTTTCTTCTAAGAGATAACCCCTCCCTCCAGTCTCCAGGCAACCAATATAGCCACACCCGGATATCACTCTGATTAACACTATAGGATTTGAATACTCCCTGAGGCCATAGATACCGCCCAAAAGAAAAACCTTTAGCATCTATTATGAAGTTACACTACCAGAGCTCTTAAGAGTGCTTCAGTGTGCCTCACTGGCAAACTTACCACGGGTGCTCCTGTGAGCTGACACTGGGAGTAAGCGCCTATCCAACACAGGTACAGCATTAAAAGCTGAGTCTGCCCACCCCACAACTATAGAACTCTGGGCAACACAGTCACGCCTTTCCAGAGAGCAGGCCCCTCGAGCCACATCACCCCGACAGACGGTTCCTTGGAGCCACTGTGAGTCCCCACTGGGCAAGCGTAATTTCAATTTAGGATGCAAGACAGAAAAATTGGGATACTACCCTCCACGACTGCTGACCTCTAGACACTGCAGTTGTGCCTCTCAAACTCGCAGGCCTACATCAAGAGAACCCAAAAAGTTCTAGTAGGGAACTACACTAGATTACCAAGCCCAGGAGAACTGAGAGATTATACCAGTAGCACCATCACCAAAAGATCCTAGGTAGCAAAGCAATTGGAACTACAATTAAAACATTACAGGAAAACATGGGGAGACAGAAAGGAAAATCTCAAAGGAAGGAACAAGAGGATTCACGAGAAAGGGAGTTAAATGAAATTGAGGCTAGCAGCTTAACAGAGAAAGAATTCAGAGTATTCGATATAAGGATGTTTAAATGGATGGATGACAAATACACACAACTCAATGAGAACTATAAGGAGCTGAATGAAAACATCACCAAAATGAAAAGAAACCAAGAGGAGATGAAGAACGACATAGCTGCAATAAAGAACAGAATGGAAGGCTTAAAGAGTAGAGTAGAAGAGGCTGAGGACCGCATCAGCGAATTAGAAGACAAGGTAGGAAAAAACACACAAACACAGAAGCAACTGGAAAGATGACTTAAAAAGCAAGAGGAGAGCCTAAGGGAGATTTGGGACGACAAAAAATGAAACAATATTCGAATAATAGGGATAAAAGAAGGAGAGGAAGAGAAGCAAGGACTAGAAAACCTGTTGGAAGAAATAATGACAGAAAATTTCCCTGATATTGGCAAGAAAAAAACTATCCAAGTCCAACAAGCATACAGAGTCCCAAACAAGTTGAACCCCAAAAGACCGACATCAAGACACATCATAATTAAATTGACGAACACCAACGATAAAGCAAGAATTTTAAAGGCTGCCAGAGAGAGACAGAAAGTTACCTACAAGGGATCTCATATCAGTATATCAACTGATTTTTCAACAGAAACACACCAGGCCAGAAAGGAATGGAATGAAATATACAAAGTGATGCAAAACAAGGGACTGAATCCAAGAATACTATACCCAGCAAGGCTATCATTCAAAATTGAAGGTAGAATCAGAAGCTTCACAGACAAAAAAAGAGCTAAGAGAGTTCATCAGTACCAAGCCAGCAATGCAAGAAATGCTAAAGGGGCTGCTGTAAAAAGAAGAAAGAGAAAGGCAAGAAAAAATATAAACACTAAGGAAAAATATGTCAACAAACAGGTACTTATCAAAAATAACATTAAACGTAAATGGATTAAATGCACCAATCCAAAGACATAGGGTAGCTGAATGGATAAGAAAACATGACCCATATATTTGCTGACTACAAGAGACCCACCTTAGAGCAAAAGATTCACACAGACTGAGAGTGAAGGGATGGAAAAACATTTTTCAGGCAAATGGAAATGAGAAAAGAGCTGGGGTTGTGATACTTATATCAGATAAAATAGACCTCAAAGTAAAGGCCATAATAAGAGATAAGGAAGGCCACTACATAATACTAAAGGGAGCAATCCAGCAAGAAGATATAACTCTGGTAAACATTTATGCACCCAATGCAGGAGCACCCAAATACTAAAAAATCTTCTGGAAGATGTCAAGGGAGAGATCGACATTAATACAATCATAGTAGGGGACGTTAATACAGCACTGACATCAATGGATAAATCCTCTGGACAAAAAATCAGCAAAGAAACAGCAATTCTAAATAACACACTAGATCAGATGGACCTAATTAACATCTTCAGAGTATTTCACCCGAAAGCCATGGAATATACGTTCTTCTCAAGTACACATGGGACATTCTCAAAAATAGACCACGTATTGGGTAACAAGCAAAGTCTCCCCAAATTCAAAAAGATTGAAATCATATCAAGCATTTTCTCAGACCACAATGGCATAATATTAGAAATAAACTACAATAAAAACATTCCAAAAAATTCAAACACTTGGAAACTGAATAGCATGCTACTAAACAATGACTGGGTTATCAATGAGATCAAAGAAGAAATTAAAAACATCCTGGAAACGAATGACAATGAAAACACAACATTTCAAATTCTATGGGACACAATGAAAGCAGTCCTGAGAGGGAAGTGTATAGCTCTACAGGCCTATTTCAAAAAACAAGAAAAAATGGCAATAGATCATCTAACTCAACAACTCAAAGAATTAGAAAGGGAGCAACAAGAAAAGCCCACAATGAGCAGAAGAAAGGAAATAATAAAGATCAGAGCAGAAATGAATGACATAGAGACCAAAAAAACAATACACAAGTTCAACAAAACCAAGAGCTGGTTCTTTGAAAGGATAAACAAGATTGATGAACCTCTACCAAGGCTCACCAAGAAGCAAAGAGAGAGGACCCAAATAAACAAAATAAGAAATGAAAGAGGTAAAATAACAACAGAACCCACATAAATACAAAGAATTGTCAAAAAATACTATGATCAACTCTATTCCAACAAACTAGATAACCTGGAAGAAATGGACACATTCCTAGAAAAACACAACCTTCCAAAACTAACTCAGGAAGAGACTAAAACTATCAATAGGTTGATAACTATGGAAGAAATTGAAGCAGTCATCAAAAAACTTTCAGCAAACAAAAGCCCATGGCCAGACGGTTCACAGGGGAGGTTTACAAAACATTCAAGGAAGAGCTAAAACCTATCCTCCTCAGACTATTCCAGAAAATTCAAGAAGAAGGAACACTCCCAAGCTCCTTCTATGAAGCCAGCATCTCCCTAATACCAAAACCAGATCAAGATAACACAATGAAAGAGAATTACAGGCGAATATCCCTCATGAACATAGATGCCAAAATCCTCAACAAAATTCTAGCAAATCGAATCCAGTAGTACATCAGAAAGCTCATAAACCACGACCAAGTAAGGTTTATCCCTGGGATGCAAGGATGGTACAATATTCGCAAATCAATAAACGTCATACATCACATAAACAAATTGAGAAATAAAAACCATATATTCATATCAATTCATGCAGAAAAAGCATTTGACAAAATCCAACACCCTTTCTTGATAAAAACTCTCAGCAAAATGGGAATAGAAGGATCATACCTCAACACAATAAAAGCCATATATGACAAACCGACAGCCAACATCATACTCAATGGGCAAAAACTAAAACCATTTCCCCTAAGAACAGGAACAAGACAGGGATGCCCACTCGCACCAATCCTGTTCAACATAGAGTTGGAAATACTAGCCATTGCAATCAGACAAGAAGAAGAAATAAAAGGCATCCAAATTGGAAAAGAATAAGTAAAACTGTCCTTATTTGCAGATGACATGATACTGTACATAGAAAACCCTAAAGACTCCATCAAAAAATTATTAGACTTAACAAATGAATTCGGCAGAGTAGCAGGATACAAAATAAATGCTAAGAAATCTATGGCATTTCTATACACCAATAATGATCTTACAGAAAGAGAGACTAAAAAAGCAATCCCATTTACCATCACACCAAAAAAGTTAAGATACCTAGGAATAAACTTAACTAAGGAGGTAAAAGACCTATACGCTGAAAACTACACAACATTGAAAAAAGAGATAGAGGAAGACATAAACAGATGGAAGAACATACCATGTTCATGGATTGGTAGAATCAACATCATCAAAATGTCCATACTACCCAAAGCAATCTATAATTTCAATGCACTTCCCATTAAAATACCAACGGCATACTTACAGACCTAGAACGAACTTTTCAAAAATTCATCTGGAATAAAAAAAGACCCTGAATAGCTATAGCAATCCTGAGAAAGAAGAACAAAGTAGGAGGGATCTCAATACCAGATTTCAAGAAATATTACAAAGCCACTGTTCTCAAAACTGCCTGGTATTGGCACAAGAACAGACATATAGATCAATGGAATTGAATAGAGAACCCAGAAATCGATCTAAATCACTATGCTGAATTAATATTTGACAAAGGAGGCATGAACATACAATAGAATCAAGACAGTCTCTTCAATAAATGGTGTTGGGAAAATTGGACAGATACATGCAAAAAAATGAAACTAGACCACCAACTTACACCATACACAAAAATAAACTCAAAATGGATCAAGAACTTAAACATAAGACAGGAAACCATAAAAATACTAGAGGAATCTACAGGCAGAAAAATCTCTGACATATGCCAAAAGAACTTCTTCACTGATACTGCCCCTAGGGCAATGGAAGCTAAAGAGAAAATAAACAAATGGGATTACATCAAAATAAAAAGCTTTTGCACAGCAACGGAAACCATCAATAAAACAACAAGAAAGCCCACTGCATGGGAGAACATATTTGCCAATGATGTCAACGATAAGGGTTTAATATCCAACATTTACAGGGAATTCATGCAGCTTAACAAAAAGAAGATAAACAACCTAATCAAAAAATGGGCAACTGATCTAAATAGACACTTTTCGAAAGAAGACAGAAAGAAGGTCAAGAGACATCTGAAAACCTTCTCTAAATCACTAATCATAAGAGAGATGCAAATCAAAACAACAATGCGGTACCATCTCACACCTGTCAGAATGGCCATTATCAACAAGTGAACAAATGACAAGTGCTGGCGAGGATGTGGAGAAAAAGGAACCCTCGTGCACTGCTGGTGGGAATGCAGACTGGTGCAGCCATTGTGGAGAACAGTATGGATTTTCCTTAAAAAACTAAAAATAGAACTCCCATTTGACCCAGTGATCCCATTTCTAAGAATATATCCCAAGAAACTGGAAACATGAATCAGAAAGGATATATGCACCCCTATGTTCATAGCAGCACAATTCACCATAGCTAAGATTTGGAAAAAGCCTAGGTGCCCATCAGCAGATGAGTGGATTAAAAAACTGTGGTACATCTACACAATGGAATACTACGCTGTGGTAAAAAAGAAGGAGCTCTTACCATTTGCAACAATATGGATGGAGATGGAGAACATTATGCTTAGTGAAATAAGCCAGGCAGAGAAAGATAAATATCCCATGATCTCACTCATTTGTGGAATATAATGAACAACATAAACTGATGGGGGGAAAAATAGATCCAGAAACAGAGAAACATCAATCAGAATTTCAAACCTCAGGGAAGAAATTGTGAGGTAACCAGAAACCCAAGAATGCACGAGAACGCCTTCCCAGCCATGCTAGCAATCATCAGATGTACGGTAATTTTACCTGAGACAAGAGGGTAAGTATTTTGGACTTATGCTCCTGACCCTTCATGGGTAAGACCCCTTATGTGGGCTGATCCCCTGACTAATGTAGTTACCAATAATACCAAACACCCTGGACATCTAGGAGGTCCATGGGTGGGGCAAGAAAGTATAAATACACAGGGCTCTCCACCCAGCTTCCCTTTTGTATGACACAAAATCAAAACAATGCCCCTTTGTGTGTACAATTAAAGAGAGGTTCAGGCTTGTGTGGACACCAAAGAAAGGGTGTCACTACTATCACTACGTGCCCCCGGTAGAGGTGCAGAAAATGTAACTAAGACCTTGTCTATACAAAAAGAAATAGACAACCAGTTTGAAAGGGTATTGCCATGGACTAGAACAAAGAATATCCCTACATGATATTATTCTACACTGTCATTAAAATTTTTCCCAGATTTGGATCACCCCCATTACTTATAATAGTTCCTCACACCCATGGGGATAAAAAAAAATCATCTGTTTGGTGCTTGGAGACAAAGATAACACATCTCTAGATATTTTAGAATTACACAAGCATATTATACAATTACCCCAAACAAACTTACAAACTAATTCTTTGAATGTCTGGCAGCAATTTAAAAAGGACATGAAAGGGTTTAATCCCTTCCACTGTGTAGAGGGCCCCCTGGGAAGGCACCTGAGCATTCTAAATTGGCCCCTCTTCCCCTTTTGGCCGAGAGGGACCCGCTTCTCACAATCCAATTGTCCACAGCTGTTGCCTGAGCTTCTGTTCATACCAAGGTTGAAACCTCGTGATGGCTGGTACCATGGATCTGTCTCTCACCCAGTGGGGTGAGCTAGGCCTCCTTGGAGAAGAAACCTGGGTTCCACAAGATATATGATCAGTGCTGGGACCCTTCCAGCAGGCGAGGGGATCCCAAGGCAGGTGCTGGGCGTGGAGGCCATGGGGGCATAGGCGACCAAGGAGACAGAACTAAACCTCACATCACCCTGCTTGGCCCCGGAGGATGGCTGGTTAGCCAGAAATGGATAAGATTTCTCAGGGAAGGAACAACCTAAGACAGGCACAGTCACATAGGGGCCATCAGGAGAGAACTTGGGGGTCAACAGAGGTGGAGCACAGACCTTCACCCCCCCAAGTTTGCAGGGGCCTGAACCCTCACCCCTGCTGAAGGAGATCTCCTGCCCCCATGGCTGCTCAGCTTCACATGCCCAGCTCAAATCTGGACCCAGGTAACAGAGACTTGGCCGACAGCAGATGCCCTCTCACTGCAACAAGACTTGATGGAGATGTCTTGCACCCATGATCCGGGGAACTGGGGTCTATGATATCTAAATCCAGCCTATCACCAGGAATGCTCAGGGCCTACTCAAGAAGGCAAATAATCCTCTCCACTAATAACTACAGGGTAAAACAAGATGGTTGTTAGAGTATTAAATTTGACAGTAAAATAGTAGTCAAGTTTTCAGACTAATTTAAATTGGCCAATCAAAATAAGCAAATACTCTAGAAAAATCAATTGTACTGGACAAAAAAGCTGTTCCTAAAGTGTTAACTAAAATTTTTATTGGTAGTTCATCTCATGGTAAAATTGCATAACATATAATGAACCTAAAGCAGTCACATTTCAGTGCAAAAAAGTAAAATTTAAAAGCTATCAAGATTACAGCATAAAATTTCCAAAAGCCTCCCAATATTTAAACCAAAAAAGGGGGATAGTAGAAGAATATCATGTAAGGAAAAATATCCTGTAAATAAATTACATCTAGAAAATTTTTTACTTTAGAAAATTAACTTTCATTTGTAATGCTAACAGCAAGACACCCAGGTAAAACATACATGGTGTCAAAACAAGCCAAAGGAAAATCATTTGGGCAAAAAATGAAAAAGGATCGCAAGTCAAATTAATAGAAAATATTCCTTTATTAACTTTTGGTCGAGAATATGTTTGTATATTTTCAGAAAACAACTCCGAAACCATGTGGATTCCTGCAACAGAGAGGAATTGACAGGAGTGCTACAGCCATGAAGTCAGAAGAGAAACAGTCCAGAGATGGAAGACGCTGACCATGCCTTGCCATACTAGCAGTCAGCAGATGTGCGTCACTGCAGATTGACCAGGACCAAACCAGAGAGGGTCGGACCTGCATTACCACCATTTGTCCACCATCCAGAACTGAAATATCTTTGCTGTTATGAACACATAAACAACTGTTGGACATATAAATCGGGACTCAAAAGAACTGTTGGCCCAGAAAGAAACTCACTGTAGACTGATTCCTTTGCCTCTCATCATAACCATTATTGCTTGTCTCATTTTCGGTTCCTATAAGTGTATTCCTAGTATCACGTGATCTCACTCATCTAGGGGAACTGATGAACAACATAGACTGAAGAACAAGAACAGCATTGATCAGACTGTCAGACCTCAGAGGGAAGGTAGGGGAGGGTGGGGACAAGGGAGATAGATCAACCAAAGGACTTGTGTGCTTGCATATGAGCCTAACCAGTGATCATGGACAACAGGGGGAGGGGGGCATGCGTGTGGAGGAGTTTGGGAAGGGAATGGAAGGGAGGGTGTTGATGACAAATATGTGATACCTTAATCAATAAAGTAATTAAAAAAAAGAAAATATTATTTCCCACATATCCTATCTAATAAAAGGGTAATATGCAAATTAACCTTCACTCCATCACAAAGATGGTGGCTCCCATAGCCTCAAGATGGCAGTGCCCAGTCCTCTCAGCCCCGCTGGAGTTCCCCAGTCCCGGGAGTGCAGCCGCTGAGAGTGGACAGCATGAGTGGCCTGGTGGAATGCTTGCTTCGTCGCCATGGAGATGAGGCAAGTGTTCCACCACAGTTTCAGAGGGCCTCTGGGCAGCAGGCGCCGAGCGGCCTGGGACGGGGAGGATGCTTGTGTCATCGCCCTGGCAAGCAGGCAAGGGTTCTGCGCCCAGCTGCGGATGGGCCTCTGGGCCGCAGAGAGCCTCTGGCCAGGGGGCGTGGAGTGGCCAGGTCTCACAGAGAGCTACTGGCGCACGGATTCGTGCACAGGGCTACTAGTAGTTTTATAAAAATAAATCTATATGGCATAAAGTATATTAAATGTTGTGCCTACAAAGCACGCCCAACTTATACATAAAGCTTAATAATTACAGGTAACATTTTTTGAGTATTTACTGTAGGCCAGGCACAAAGCTAAGGGAGTAATATGAATTATATCATTAATACTAAAAATAATACCATGAGGAAGAAACTATAATTATTCTCATTTAATTGGTAAAGAAAGAGGCTTAGAAAGTTTCCAAGGTCACACAATTATTCAGTGGAGGATCTAAAATTTAACTCATGTTTATCAAACTCTCAGCTATTCTTCCCAATTTTATTGAGATGTAATTGACATATTACATTGTATTAGTTTAAAGTGCACAACATGATTTGATATATGTATATATTGCAAAACAATTGCCTCAATAATTTTAGTTAATGTCCATCACCTCACATAAGTAACAAATGCGGTGTGTATGTCTGTGTGTGTGTGTGTGTGTATGTGTATATGTACTTTTATGATGAGAACTTTTAAGATATATTCCCCAAGCAACATGCTATTCATTATATCCCGAGGACATGTTTATCTTATAAATGGAAGATTGTACCTTTTGATCACCTTCATCTGTTTTCTCAACCCCCTGCCTCTGGCAACCACTAATCAGTTCTTTGTTTCTATGAGTTTGGTTTTTATAGATTTCACATACAGGGTGAGGCAAAGGTAGGTTTATAGCTGTTTGTGTGAAAAATAATGCAATAATTGATAAATAATAATATAAGAATAAACTGTTTAGCATACTCACAATTTTAAACCTACTTTGCCTCACCCTATATATGTGAGATCATATGACATTTGTCTTCCTTTGTTTGACTTCTTTCACTCAGCATAATGCCCTTAAGGTTCATTCATGTAGTCACAAATGGCAAGACTTCCTTCCTTTTTATGGATGATATTATTCCATATATATATATATATATATATATATATATATATATATAACATTTTTTTATGCATTCATCCATCTTTGTACACTTAGGTTGTTTCAGTGTCTTGACTATTTTAAATAGTGCTGCAATGAACATGAAGGTGCAAATATCTTTTTGAATTAGTGTTTTCATTTCCTTAGGATAAATATCCAGAAGTGGAATTGCTGGATCATATGGCAGTTCAGGCTTTAATTTTTTTTTTTAATGTTTTTATTGATTTGTTTAGAGAGAGAAGGTGGGAGAGGGAGAGAGAGAGAAACATCCATGAGAGAGAATCATGGATCGGCTGCCTCCTGCATGCCCCCTACTGGGGATAGAGCCCACAACCTGGGCATGTGCCCTGACCAGGAGTCGAACCCGGGACCCTTGAGTCCACAGGCTGATGCTCAACTACTGAGCCACGCCAGCCGGGCTAGGCTTTAATTTTTTGAGGAACTCCCTTACTGCACCAATTTACTTTCCCACCAACAGTGATTCCCTTCCTCCATATCCTTGCCAACACTTGTTATTTCTTGTCTTTTTTATAGTAATTATTCTAGTAAGTATAAGGTAATATTTCATTGTGGTTTTGATTTGTATTTACCTGATGATTGGTGATGTTGGGCACCTTTATATGTACCTGTTGGTTATCTGTATGTCTTCTTTTCAGCTCCTCTGACCAGTTTTTTAACAAATTGTTTGCTTTTTTGCTATTTAGTTGTATGAGTTATATTTATATTTTTATATTAACCTCTTATCAGATAGATGGTTTGAAAATATTTTCCCCTTTTTGTAGGTTATTTTTAATTTTTTGGTTGGTTTAATTTACTGTGCAGAAGGTTTTTACCAAAAATTTTGACCTATAGTCAAAAGTAGACATTCCAGAAGGAATCATAGATACGGCAAGGTGTACCAATTTTGAAATTTTATATTCACAACCTAATATTTTGGGGGTTAAACTAATCAGGGTTTTTCCTCCTATAAAATATAAATATCCATGAAAAAAATTAATAGCTTGGACCTTATCATTCATTTATATGTTAGTATAATTAGATTAATCCATTTCTTTCTTGATAACACCTTTCCTGAATCACGTGAAGGATGAAGAGAGCATGAGGTCAATGAATCACAGGAAGAATTTGATCATAGCTGGTATAATCAAATGGTGAGGAGTCCACAGAAAAATTTTAAAAATGGGGATGAATCTTGTAAGACAAGGCTCAGCACTAACTTAAATAAACCAAAGCCTAGAATATTGACTGAATGTTTAACTGTTATTCCAGCTTCTTAGCACAATAAAATAAATCTGTGGTTTTCGCTTTATTTTGGTGATTTATTTGGAGGGGAGGAGCACACAGCAGCACTGTGAGATTATATCACTTTTACTCTTTGTCCCAATATTTCACATTCTTTCCTAATCCTCCTACCTCCCTACTTGTCCTCCATCATATTAGCGGGTCTGGTGGGTGTAATAAATTACCTCCCTGTGAATCATCAAGTTTACTGCGTAGGTCCTGATCCCTGTCATGCTTCCACTGATCATGGCATTGCCTCCTGTGTCCCAGGCAAGCCTGTAAAGCTGGTGTGACAAGTGTCTCAGCAAAGGTTGTTTTAATTTAGAACAAGTTTAATTAAGGCTCTCAGTAGAGAAGCCCCACAGGCCTGCCTAGAAACTTACTAATGTGAAATGCAATTATTGGGATATCATGGGAATCAGAAGCAAGCAAATGGACAAATTTATCTGTCAGGAATTATAACATACCATATAACTAGTGACTACCCAATAAGATTGAGTTTGAATATTAGTAAGGAAGATGATTACTTATCCTAAAGAATCTTGAAAACTAGAGGGAGAAAGTGGAGAATGATTTATAAAAGGATATGGTTTAGGCAACTGAATTATAACATTTTTTGGAAAAAGTAATAAAATTAAATGAAATCATTGTTAAACATGTTAATACTGGATCTTAATACTACAGGAAATATATTCAGGTGGGGACAAAGAAGCCCATAACAGGGTATATTTCCTTGATTCTCACAGGGAAGAAAGATGTACTCTACCAAAGTTATGCATGGGAGAAAACTCTACTCTGATCATTATAATTGGATTAATTAATATATGTGGTGGGAGGAAGAACCTATTCTCAGATCCTCACATGAAGGACTTCCATATGCAAATTTGAAAACTTAGCCTCAGTTCTACAGAATAAAGGAACAGACTAACTAGAGTTGAAGAATCTTCAATTGTTTTCTCACTACTTGACTAGTACAGGCTTATGTGTTTGCTTTCCTAATGTATGCTAGTATATTTTTGCGCCTGCCAAAATGAAACATATAAAACAATGCATTCATTCTCAAAATAAAATATTAAAAGACATTAACTAGATTATCTGTATCAATTTGCATGTATTTGTTTTTCAGATCACTGTCCCAGTGAACCTGTTTATCTTTATCTTCCTCACTCTCTATCAGTATCCTCCTTCTCACCATACACTCCCTTCCTTGAAGCAAAACATTTGTAAAAGCTGCTTTCAGTATTTCTACAAAATCAGAAGTGGCATTTCCAGACCACCTTTTGTAGTTGTTTGACCTTGCTTCTTTTCTGAACATAAAAGTCTTATTCTCTGTAGAACTGCTGGCAGTATGAGAAACTATCAGTCAATTTTACAGACACTACAAACACTTCAATTCACTACAAAGTTAAGAGTATCATAGTAAATCTCACATTATGGGTTCTGTTTTCAAATAATTGACTTAGGAACAAGCATTATTTAGGCCCATCTCTTGTAATCATGGGTGAAAGAACCCAGAATATCAATCTGGGATATTAGTGACATCATAACGAGTGTCATAGCTTGAATTTTCAGGATCCAGTTTAGGAAGTATAAAATATTGTCGTTCAGCATAGAGCTGATGTGTATTTTAGGGGAGACATGGGCATAGTAGGGGAAGAATTTTTCTTCCTATAAGTGATATTCTCCCGCATTGTTTATATCAGAAAATATATTTAGAATTTTAGATGTATAACCCAAATCTCAGAGTTGATAAGAATGTGAATTATTTTTTTTACTTTTTCAAACACTTTAAAAATATTGAGTTTGTGCCCTAGCTGGTTTGGCTCAGTGGATAGAGCAACAGCCTGTGGACTGAAGGGTCCAGGATTTGATTCCACTCAAGGCATATGCCTGTGTTGTGGGCTTGATCGCCAGTAGGGGTGTGCAGGAGGCAACCGATCAATGATTCTCTCTCATCACTGATGTTTCTGTCTCTCTCTCCCTCTCCCTTCTTCTCTGAAATCAATAAAAATATATTTGAAAAATATATATTGAATTTGCTAGTTTCTTTTTATAGAATAAAGATAACTAGTGTGTCCCTAGCTAGTTTGGCTCAGTGGATAGAGCGTCAACCTGCAGACGGAAAGGTACCAGGTTCAATCTGGTCAAGGGCGCATGCCTGGGTTGCGGGCTCAATCCCCAATAGGGGACCTGCAGACAGCCAATCAATCATTAATGTTTCTATCTCTCTCTTCCTTCTTCTCTGACATCAATTATATATATATTTTTGACCCGATGCAAGAAATTCATACACGGGGGAGAGGGTGTTCCTCAGCCCGACCTGCACCCTCTCCAATCTGGGACCCCTCGAAGGATGTCCGACTGCTGGTTTACAGGGATCTGGCCTAAACCGGCAGTTGGACATCCCTCTCGCAATCCGGGACTGCTGTCTCCTAACCACTCACCTGCCTGCCTGATTGCCCCTAACCATTCTGCCTGCCGGCCTGCTCACCCCCAACTGCACCCTGCCACTGGCCTGCTTGCCCCCAAATGCCCCCCGCCAGCCTGATCACCCCCAACTGCCACCCTGCCAGCCTGCTCACCCCCAACTGTCCCCCTGCTGGCCTACTAACTCCAAACTTCCCCCCGCTGCCCTGATCACCTCCAACTGACCCCCACTGATGGCCTGCTTGCTCCCAACTGGCCCCCCTGCTGGTCTGCTTACCCCCAACAGCCCCCCCCACCAGCCTGATCACCCACAACTGCCCTCCCCTCTTGGCCTCTAACCGCCTCTACCTTGCCCCTGCCACGATGGCTTTGTCCAGAAGAACATCCAGAAGGTCTCCTGGAAGGTCCCCCAGTCTAATTAGCATATTACCCTTTTATTAGTATAGATAGAGGCCTGGTGCACGGGTGGGGGCCGGCTGGTTTGCTCTGAAGGGTGTCCTAGATCAGGGTGGGGGTTCCCTTGGGGCATGGGGCGGCCTGGGCAAGGGGCCTGTGGTGGTTTGCAGGCTGGCCATGGCCCCCGGCGACCCAAGCTCCCAGGCCCATCTTTTTTTCTTTTTTTTTTTTCAGCACTTCCTTGAGCAGAGGCCAGGTCCGGCTGGAAGCAGGTATCTGGGATTTATTTATCTTCTATAATTGAAACTTTGTAGCCTTGAGCGGAGGCCAGGGCCGGCCAGGGAGGGCAGGAAGCTTGGCTTCCTCCATCACCGGGGGCAACCCAAGCCTCCTGCTTGCTCCAGCTCTGTGGCTGCCGCCATCTTGGTTGGGTTAATTTGCATACTCGCTCCTGATTGCCTGGTGGACATGCCTTGTGGGCGTGGTGAAGGTACAGTCAATTTGCATGTTTCTCTTTTATTAGATAGGAGAGGGAGGGAGGGAGAGAGAGAGAGAGAGAGAGAGGGAGAGAGAGAGAGAGAGAGAGAGAGAGAGAGAGAGGAGAAAGAGAGAGAGAGAGAGAGAGAGAGAACTACTGTGGATAGTTTTCAACTAAGTCCATGCATAAAACAACCATTATCAGTCTATTCCTATAACATTCAAGGTTACCTTTTTTATAAACTTAAAAAGTAAATTACATTGCTAGCACTTCTTCTCTTATATATGAGTATATATTTAGTATACAAGAAAGAACTTGGTTATTTCTATGACACAGAACATATTAAATAGGTTTATGTTATATATGTATCACCATTTTCTTAGCCATGAAGACTAAAAAATGCAGCATACATGTGGATGTGCATACACATGTGTGCACACACATGAAATACAATTCAAATATCTACTTATGCATCATCCTCCAAGAAAAATAGCCTCTCCCTGCAGCTATCAGACTATTATATCACATTCTCTCTGACATTCCTCTACATTGTTTGAATGGTTTATCCATTTTTATAACTCTATTTTATTCTCTCCACTTAAAATACCTTTCATATCACTCTAAACCTCTTTTTAAACTAGCAAATGTATTTATTTTTAAAGCACAGTTTATACCATTAATCTTCTGAAGAGCCTTATCAATTCCAATCCACATTAACAGAATTAATCCACTATACACCATGACCTATGTTATTGGACAGAGGGGAAGGGGAGTGCCACTCTCTGTTTCATCAGTTATCACATGGTTATCATTTATTTTTGTATCTTTCACCTCAACTACAACATGAGCATTATGATTGTAGATATGATTTTGTTCATGTTATATTTTCAGTACCAATTGAAAACCCTGACCCAGAGTAGGTACCTAATAAAAGTTAAATAAATTAATGAATTAGAAATTGAATGCTACATTGCTTCAGTGAGTAAAATTAATAGTCTTTTAAGCAAATTATGGTTTAAAGGGAAATATTTATTGAAGAAAAAAGCCATGTCTATTTCAAAGGCATATCTACGTAACTTTGCCATTTTCTCTACTTTAAATGTTATTTGTGCCCTTGTGACTATTAATGCAACATATAGTATAACAAGCAGAGAAAGTTTACTTGCTAACTGTGCTTAGAAACAGCTGGCACATATATAGTTAGTGATTTTGGATAATTTGGATTTAGCAATAATATTGTGAACTAATTTTTGTCAAGTGCAGCTTCCTTTCAACATGTATTATTTTCATGCACACTGTGTACCAGTCAGTACTACTTAGGTATCTTAATATATTCTGTATATATAAAAGCCTAAGTGGCCAAATTACCGAACGACTGGTCGACCGGTCAACCAGTCACTATGACGCACACTGACCAGCAGAGCTCAGATACTCAACACAGGAGCTGTCCCCTGATGGTCAGTGTGCTCCCACAGCAGGAGTGCCATTCAGCTGACCAACCCCTCCTGGCGGCCCACCAGCCCAGCTGCAGCCACTCAATCCCTCAGTAGTCCTGCAGGTCCAATTTCCAGAGAACGGGCCAGGCACCAATGGATCAGTGCTGCCAGCACGATCCCAACAATGTCGCCAGCCTCCTGGAAGTCGGCCTCAGGCCCTGCAATCACTTCCCCTCCCTACATGCTCCACAAGGAAGAAACTATATAAAAGCGGCTGCCAGGTGGCTCCCAAAAACCAGCACAAATGTCAGTAGGAAGGATCTGGATCCCAGGCCGACAAGGGTGTCCCACTGCCCACCCAGAGGGCCAATCACATCCCTCCCCCCACCTCAGGACAGGCACCAGATGCAAGGATCACAGCTGGCAATTGCTGCTATGGTGGCACAAGTGAGCCTTTCCCAATCAGGACTGACTGGGTGCAAGCCCGCAGCAGGTGCAGTGGGGCCAGGATGAGCAGGAGTGGCAGGCAGCATTGGACTGCCAGTTTTGGCCCAATGCCCTCAGGCCACGCCAAGGGACCTCACCCATGCAAGTATCTGTGCACCAAGCCTCTACTCTCTATATATAAAAGCCTAAGCAACCGTGATGAACAAACAACAGGAACAACTAGCCAGAAGCTATGATGTGCACTGACTCAGACCCTGTTGCTGGGGCCCTGACAGCCCCGAATCTGGTTCACCCGCACCCTGGACCCAGACAGGAGGGAGGAGGGAGCCCAATTCTGCACAGAATTGGCCGTTGGTTAGCTTACTGCTGGGGCCAACCTCCCACAATCGCTCCCCCCAGCAGGCCAGCCCCCCACCCCCAATCGGCCCCAATCGCTGGCCAGGCCAAGGAACCATACCAGTGCATGAATTTGTGCACTGGGCCTCTTGTGTTAAAATAAACTCACTAGCCCAACCAGCGTGGCTCAATGGTTGAGTGTTGACCCATGAACCAGGAGGTCATGGTTCAATGCCCAGTCAGAGCACATGCCTGGTTTTCAGGCTCAATCCCCAGTGTGGGGAATGCAGGAGGCAGCAGATCTGTGTCACTCTAAATCGATTTCTCTCTTTCTCTCTCTCTCTCTCTCTCTCTCTCTCTCTCTCTCTCTCTCTCTCTCTCTCTCTCTCTTTCCTCTCTGAAATCCATAAAAATATGTTTAAAGATATAAAATAAACTCACTAATTTTTCCCATAAATAATTTGAAATTAGATTATGACTTGAACATTATATCCCAAAGATATATAGAATGTACCCTGAACTAAAACACTGAAAGATATTTGAACACAGGACTTTTTTAAAAGGTAGCAATGAGCCGAAACCGGCTTGGCTCAGTAGATAGAGCATTGGCCTGTGGACTGAAAGGTCCCAGGTTCGATTCCGGTCAAGGGCATGTACCTTGGTTGCGGGCACGTCCCCAGTGGGGGGTGTGCAGGAGGCAGCTGATAGATGTTTCTCTCTCATTGATGTTTCTAGCTCTCTATCCCTCTCCCTTCCTTTCTGTAAAAAATCAATAAAATATATTTTTTTAAAAAGGTAGCAATGAGTAGCAATAATCAGGATCCTAAAAGAGAAGACTCTTCTTCAAAATTTGGGGGAGAGAGCTGGCATTGGAGAAGATTTCTAAATGAAAATGTGCTGTCTGATGAACTGATGTGTAGACAAAAGAATAACAGTGTGTTGTCCAGTAGATTCTCCTCCAGCAGCCTGGGGAGGGCATCAAGTGATTCCAAAACACAGGCAAGCCTTCTGCTTCGGAAAGAGTGACTAGCTCTCTGTTTCCAAAAGCACATGGGGGGTGGGGTATGGCATGGCTGATATTTAAGAAAATAATGCTTGATTTTAATCCAGAACATAGAAGAAATTGTTCAAAATAAATTTATTCTTTTTAAAGTTTAACCTCCCAAGTGCTGCCACTGTCAGGATCTTTCTTGAATAATCTGCCTTGGGGCTGCTGCAGTGTTTTCATCCATCCTTTTTGTAAAAAGAAAAAAAAATAGTAAGGCACTTTTGTCTGAGTGCTTCTCCTTTGGGTCATGGTAGTGATGCTTCTTCCTTCTTGTTCTTTCTTAAAAATAAATAAGTAAAAGATCTTTCCATACAGCAACTTCTCACTCCCCAGTACACACCAAGGTTCCTGTTAATGAAAATTGATTTTTGTGTAGGTTACATAGGAGAGTCATGTACTTCCCGGCATACAGTGAGTCATTTCTGAGTATAGTCTCAGAGAGAGATTCATCTCTAGATGTGTGCATAGAATTACATGGAAATGCTAATGGGCGACTTGAAATGCTAGCAGGTGTACCTCACTCAAACTGAATGTGATTCACTAACACCTTCCTGCATTATCACCTGCTCCCCCTCCCCACAAACACACACAAACACATATTAACTATGTTCCTGGGCAGAGGAAGTCTAAAGATTAATTGTATTCACTTGCACAATTTCAAAAAACTCAATTTCAACAAACCAAATGTGTGAAGAGAATAAGAATAAATAATGTCTGGCTGTTTTGACACCTCTGATATCCTGCTGCTCTTCTTGTTTTGACATGAAAAAGTAGATCATATTTGTAGTGTTCATTACCCCAATTAACAGCAGATAATCTTGGTAACAGAGGATTTCTTGTTTTACACACAACACAAAGTATTAAGACCTAATATTCTAAGGCAAGGCCCATATGTGGCATCTTTTTTTTCTTAAAATATATTTTATTGTTTGTTTGTTTTTACAGAGAGAAAGGGAGAGGGATAGAGAGTTAGAAACATCGATCAGCTGCCTCCTGCACACCTCCTACTGGGGATGTGCCCACAACCAAGGTACATGCCCTCGACCGGAATCGAACCTGGGACTCTTCAGTCCGCAGGCCGACGCTCTATCCACTGAGCCAAACTGGTCAGGCCATATGTGGCATCTTGTATGAAAATCTCATTCCATTGATGTTATCCACCAACAGGGGCCAATGAGATCCCATGGGAACATTATGTGCTTGTTTCCTATGATAATGAAAAAGCTGATGTGCTATATTTTTTATATATACTAAAATGCAAATTATTATTATGTATTTTAATTATTGATTTTATATATTTTAATTATGTGTTTGTGAGAACATAAACATACTTGGGAAGGGATTTCTCTTTCCACCTGTGAATCCTTACAACCCCAGTGCCTACAAGAGTGTTGGCATATAGTGGTTGCTAAAAATAAAAACTTTTGAATGAACGAAGGCATAAACAAATGGAAATATATTTGCTTGAAATCAGTACCATTCAAATCATAAGACCTATCCTTTTTTCACCCTTAGCACTCACAGCAACTTCAAATATCAGATTTGAAGTAGGAATGTTTCTTTATCCTGAATTGCTATTTTGCTATCCCAACACATTTTATTTAGTCTCAACTTTATGCTTTTGTATATTCCACCCTCCCCTTTGATCTTCTTCACTCTCACATCTCTACCAATCTATGTGTTTTCTTCCCTTAAGAAGCTGCCTCAATAGTCTAGCCCCCTAATCATTCTTCCTTACATCTTCCCTGTGTATCCTCACAATCTGTCTATTCTATGCTTCACTTTTTTATATTAAAAATGGTAGATGGCTTGATAAAAGTTCAATCATAATTCATTAATCATTACCAGCTAAATAGGAAAGCCCTTAAAAGGAAGAATCAATATTTTTTGCATAACAACACTTTAGTTTTACACCTGGTAGCACTTGTCACCAGGTGTAATTCCCACCCCTTTACATTAGTTTTTTCCCCCTTTTCTTTCCTTCCTAGTATCTACCCATTCTTCCTGTTCTGCATTTTTTCTGGTTTCTTTTTTTTGTTCCCTCTACTTACTTCTCACCCTTCCTCCTCATAACATGACATGATTTGAAACGTGTCAAAATGTTTTTAAAATGTACTTCAAAAATAAAATTTACTTTTTTCCAATAAAGATGTAATGCATTTTCATTATGTAAATGTGGAAAGCACATGAAATATAAACATTACTGATAGTTTTACTATTGGCAACAACTTGGATTATTTCTTCCAAGTATTTATTGTAATGTTAAAAACGAAACAAACAAAAACAGTTGAAGTCATATTCTGTCTACATGAATTTTGCCTGGGAATGTGAAGGGATTTTTTTCAAAGTAAAATTTGCCATTATTGCTTCCTACATTTTAAAGTGTGCATGTCCAAAGCCTTTCTATTTACAGTATCTTAAGTATAAGCTAGAGGGCAGTATTTTTTTCATAAAATAACAAAGTTTATTTCATAAATAATAAAAACTGAAAGCTACCAATAAAATCCCCTAATTTTTTTCTTAAATAAATTATATGCACTATTTAATCAAAATTTAAGTATTCTTTTTGCATGGCATTGGGGGAAGAAGGTGAAGGTAAGGGTGTGACTTACATAATGCCAAATGTTGATAATGGATCATTCCTTGTATTTTCTAAGCCAATTTACATTTTATGCTAACATCAGGATGCCACATTTTCTTTAAAATTAATGGATCTTTTTAAATAAAGTAAATAGTAAAATATCCTAATTGTTCTTCCCACAAAGATAGGCTTTTTCTGTGTGAGGCAGTCTTTTGATATATAGGTAATTTTTTTTCCAAGGTATATATAGAGAGAATTCAGTAATAGCTATATTGGTTGCTTAGAGTATGGCTACTCACTGAGGTCTGACAAAGAAGGTCACCATGAGGTAAGTCTGAAATATCATTATATTTTATTTAGTGCAGCTGACCTAGAAGACTTTTAAAAGCAGAGTATATGTCCCTATATCAGTGGTTAGGTGATTCATTAAAGAAAAACTTATTCCTCATTTCAGTTTAATATCATCTTCTGGAGGATTGTCCCTTATTTGACCCCCCTATCAGAACTTTTCTTCCATCAGAAGACCTAAATAGGGTTTGGGACATAATGATGAACTCTTCATTTTAGTAACTGGTTACCGTGCCTCTTTGTCTTTAGACCATAATTCTATTTCTCAGCTTCTATATTTTGGTTCAATGGGTTATTGAGCTTCATGCTCTCTTGCTCATATCCTGTTATAGACTTTTATTTTCCTGAACAAAGCAGTTAACACAAATAGTTTTGGGATTTTTTTTCCAGACATTCCTTCCAACTTCCAACTATATCAGAAAATATCTTTACTTTTGCCTTAGTATTTCTTGAAGATTGTAGCTTTAAATGTCTTCAGGGCACTAAAGCTTACTTTTATAGACAAAGGATATTTGGAAGGCAGATCATCTTCAGCTGGTTTTGAATAAAACTTGTAGCTACAGACCCAAGATCAATAGAGAAACAGGTTGTCTGAAGGCTTATGAAACCAACAGATAGGGGCCAACTTATTTTATAACTTCCTTCACTAGAACCCCAGGACCAAGTGAAGTTTTAGATTTGAAATTTTCAAACATGTCTTTTTAAGAGTTTCTTCAAATAAAGAAAAATTGATGTTTCAAATGAGCATTTTACACTCCAAATGAAAGACTTTAAAATAAAGTCCCAAGTCATTAATGACCTAATAGTTCCATTTCTTCTTGCTTTCCAGAAACTCATATTTCAGCCAACTGTCACATGATCTTCCATATAGGTATATGAATCATGAAATAATAAAAACTGGAAGATACCAATAAAACCCCTTAAATAAATCTAGAGCTCATCTCTATCTATCATATTGATTGTAATCATTGGGAACCTTGAAGGAACTGCTCTCATTTGAACTGCACAGTACTGGTCATGCTCCAGAGAGCATGCAACTGCAAATATGCTTATGATGCAATCTTAATAGCAGCAGGGTAGGGATGCTATAAATGTGATATTGGAAAATGTACCTAAATGATTGAAGTTTATAATATCAAATTGCACCAAACTATAAACAAAATTTGGATGTAGATGTCATTTGTTTTTGTTATTTTCTATACAGATGTCTGATTATACTTAAGTTTCCAAGTACCCCTTTTCTAAGAATATTCCTTGCCAAGTGTGCTAAAATGAATAAATAATATTCCTTCTTCAACTGAAATATTTGTACTTACCATGTGAATTTGGTCTGGAAATATAAGGCATAACACATGCATCACTGCTTTTGGTCCCCATCAGCGGGGCGAGTCAGGGTGAGTTTGCTATTCGTGCCACTAAGTATAGGAAACACTTGCACCGAGGAGTTTATTTATTTATAGTCAGTCTGCACTTTACGGGCAGTGAAGAGTCCATTGAAAATCTCTGTAACTGGTGCATTATTCAGTAACTAGCTCCCTTCTATCTTGTAGTTATTGTCTATTTATAATGGCATTGGATTTTTAGCTCCATTTTTCAAAAATAATAACACTTTGAAAATTTAATAATGACTAATACAATGTCCTGACATTAAACAGATTGTATCATATTGCATTTAAATATATATATTTCAGAGGGATCATAGATGGCAGCAGAGGAAGTGGTTACATTCACCTCATCCCAGGACCAAACTGGAATTACAACTAAAATATAGAACAATCAACCTGAATAACAAGCTGAACAGAAGTTTTATAACCAAGGATTTATAGAAGAAGCCACATGAAAACTGGTAGGACTGGCAGAGACACAAAATGGACTGGCCCCACTCCCACAGGTAGCAGCTCAGATTGGAGGGATATCTCAGATGCAAAGGTTCTCTGAGGAGCAGGGGTCTCAACCCCACACCAGGCTCCCCAGCACAAAGCATGAGAGCTAAGAATAGGCATCAACATAACACCTGGTTGTGAGAATCAGTGAGGATTCTGTTTACCAGAGAGAGACTTGAGTCTTCTAGAAATATAGGCACCATCATAAAGGATCACTGCACAAAATCTCGCTCCCAGACACTCACCCTGGGCTCCAGTGGAGGCAGGATGCAGCAAACTAGAGTCATGTGAGGATATACTGAGGACTATCATTCTGTAAAGAGACAGCCACCAGGACCCCAGTGCTGAGTCCCTCTTTTACAATGCAGACGCTATCATTCTCGGGTGAAGCACTCCCCTCCATACAGCATCAGTCTGGGGGAATTCAATAGCCCCACTCTCTGGACTCCCTGTTATACCACCCAGCAGAGCTCACTCCATGCTGAGGAGTCTGCTACCTGGGCTGGGGTGTAGACATTCTAACAAATTCAGGTGTCACTGACATAATGGTATGGCTTTGGAGCAGGGTCTGTTCCCCACACTTTGCCATGAACCTTGTTGGCCTCCACCTCTTGGATGATACACTAGCCCACCCTCTAGGATCCCAGTGACCTCACTTTCCCAACTCCTGGTGGCCCCACCCTGCCAAAATCTAGGCAGAATCCTTGACAAACTGAGTTGTGTGGCTCTGAAGCTGAAACCACTACTCACACCTATTCCCAAGCCTGACTGGCACCACCCCTTCCAAGAGATCCACTAGCCCCATCTTCCAGAGACCAGGCAGACCCACCCTGCATATCTCAGCCTCCTGGCAGAATCTTAAATAGAGTGAGTTGTGTGTCTCTAGGACACAACTTTTTTCCCATTGCATGCCTGACCATGCAGAGCCCTCCCTTCACACAGACAAATCTGGGTCTGTTTTGTCCTGATAAAATCTGCTGGCCTCACCCTAATGATTCTCTGAGACCCTGCCCCACAGCAAAGGTCAATGGGCACATGGAAGGAAGCAGCTACACTTGGTATGCCCTGGGATATTTGTTGAGTGGCCTCAGAACCAGTACTGGCATTGGATTTGAACCTGTATCAATCTGGTAAACACCACTCACCCCTCCTGGAAGAATTACTGAGAACCTAACCTCATTTGACTCAAAGTACTGCCAGAGGCTCTTTCAGTGATTGAGCCTAAGAGTCAGACAGCAGACAGAGGTGGGCAGAGGTGGATCTTGGAGTGCCTTGGGACTTTTGCTGATCTGCCCCCAGGCCTGGTGCTGGTAAAAACCTTGGTATGCAGCTTGGTTCTTTCCATGCACATCCAAGCCCAGCAGAGGCAGCCACAAATTGTGGATCACTTGGTACCTCCAAACAGGTTACCAGGGGCAAGTCACCAGGAGTATTTGACTTGTCCTGCACCAGTCCCTCCTAAGAGGCTCCACAACCAATACAACTAGTGACCAGCTTCAGATATCAGAGCAGGATCTAATTAGCTTCACAAGTGGCACATCCAAAGGGAGATCTCAGCAGACTCCAGACCCTGCTGAGGAAAATTCCATGTGGTCAGCACCTACACTTCACCTCATCACTGTGGTATAGGTCAATCTTCTCAGTGAACTAGCACGAGGGTTGATCCCACACACGGATGGGTCAATAGCAATAAAGACTCAATTACAACAGAAGGGCCCACATAACCCACTAAAAGAATATTCCTGGAGCACCCAGCTCAGGTGATCAAGGAGAGTGTGCCACTGGTTTCCACTGGACACCTACTACATAAGGCCACCCCACCAAGACTTGGAGTCACAGCAGATCTACTAATACATAGAAACAAACACAAAAAGGCAGCTAAAACTGTGAGACAAAGAAATATGCCCCAAATGAAAGAACAGGAGCAATCTCCAGAAATCAGTTGCATTTGTATACACCAATTATGAACTATCAAAATAGGAAACTAAGAAAACAATCCCATTTACAAATGCATACAAAAAACAACCTAGGAATAAATTTAACCAAGAAGGTAAAAGACCTGTACTCAGAAAACTACAAGAAAGTGAAGAAAGAAATGGAAGAAGATACCAATAAGTGGAAGGTTGTACCTTGTCCATGGATAGGAAGAATTGACATAATTAAAATGTCCATATGACCTAAAGCAATCTATAGATTCAATGCAATTACTATCAAGATACCAATAGCATATTTCACAGCACTACAACGAATATTCAAAAATTTTATATATGTAATCACAAAATACCCAAATTGCCACAGCAATCTTGATAAAGAAGAACAAAGTTGGAGGAATCACGCTACCTGATATCAAACTACACGATGAAGCTATAGTAATTAAAAAAGAATGGTACTGGCATAAAAATAGACACAGAGAACAAAGGAACAGACTAGAGAGCCCAGAAATAATCCCATGCCTATATGGACAATTAATATATGACAAAGGAGGCAAAAATAGACAATGGGGTAAAGAAAGTCTATTCAATAAATGGTGTTGGGAAAATTGGACAAATACATTCTACAAATGACACTAGACCACCTTTTTACACCATATACTATACTACAAGGTGACAGTAGTAAAATGGCATGGTACACACAAAAAATAAACACACAAATCAAAAGAACTGAATAGAAAGCACAAAAATAAACCCACACTTTAATTAATATTTGACAAAGAAGGCAAAAACATAAAATGTGGTAAAGATAGTCTATTCAATAACTGGTATTGAGAAAATTAGACAGATATGTGCTAAAAAATGAAACTAAACCACTTTCTTACTTCATGTACAAGAATAAAGTCAAAATGAATTAAAGACTTAAATGTTAAAATGGAAGGCAGAAAAATACTAGAAGAAAACATACGCAGTAAAATCTAGGACATTTCTCATAGCAATATTTTTTTTCTGATATATCTCCTCGGGCAAGGGAAACAAAAGCAAAAATAAACAAATAGGACTACATCAAACTAAAAAAGTTCAGCATAGCAAAAAATAATAATAAACAAACAAACAAACAAAACCACCATCAACAAAATGAAAATGGGACCCACTGTATGGGAGAACATATTCACCAATGATACATCTGATAAGGGTTAATATCCTAAGTTTATCAAGAACTTATATAACTTAACACCAAAAAAAACTCACAAACAATTCAATTAAAAAATGGTCAAAGGATCGAATACACATTTCTCCAAAGAGGGCATACAGATGGCCAACAGACATATGAAAATATGCTCAATAACACTAATCATCAGAGAAATGCAAATTAAAACCACAATGAGATATTACCCCATACCTGTCAGAATGGCTGTCATCAATAAACCCACAAATAACAAGAGTTGGAGATGATGTGAAGAAAAGGGAAGCCTCATGCACAGTTGATGGGAATAGAAATCAGTGCAGCCACTGTTAAAAGCAGTATGAAGTTAACTCAATAAATTAAAAATGGAACTGCCATATGACGCAGTGATTCCACTTCTGGGAATATATCCAAAGAAATCAGAAACACTGATTCTAAACAATATATGCACCCCTATATTCATTGCGGCATTACTTAAAATAATCAAGATCTAGAGACAGATCAAGTGCCCATCAGTAGACAAAACCGTTGTGGTATATATACACAATGGAATACTACTTTGTTGTAACCAAAAAGAAAATCTTACCTTTTGCGAAAGCATGGATGGACCTGGAGAGTATTATAAAGTGAAATAAATTGTCAAAGAAAGATAAATACCATATGATTTCACTTATATGTGGAATCTAATAAACAAAATACACTAACAAATAAAATAGAAACAGACTCATAGATACAGAGAACAGGCTGACAAATGTCAGTGGTGAGAGGTGTTGGGGCCTGGGGGAAAAAGGTGATGGGATTAAGTAAAAAAAAAAAAAAAAGAAGGAAAAAAATAAGTTACAGACAGAAGACAGAAAACAGTATGGTTATTATCAGAGAGAAAGGGTGGTGTACATTCTAAACAATTTTCCTTCTACCCAGGAATGAATGCCCATTCTTTGTATACAGCATTTCATTTCCAAACCCAAGTTTACCAAAAAGAAAACTATGAAATGATTATATAAAAATCAACACATAATTCTTATGAACATGGCTCTCAAATTCTGAAATTCAGAAATATTACATGCAATATATTTCTCTCTTTTCAAAATTCTGCCTAATACACAAATACTTAATGCACAATGTGAATTCATTTAAGTTTATAATTAACACACTTCAAGCTCTAAGGATGCAAATAAGTATTGTCAGTTTTAATTAGCTAAAAGCAGATTGTTAGTCCAAGTTTCATACTGTCCTTGAAGATAGTCTGTGGAAACAATGAGGCTTTCTAAATTACCCAGTTTCCTATATTTTCATACTCTCTGCACAAGGAATCATTCACAGTGGTTAATTCAAGAGTATCATCCACCAAGCTGATGTGCAATGCTCTTTCTTACACACACACACACACACACACACACACACACACTTATTCTCTGTTACCCAAACACATAAAACTGACAATTATTGAGTTAAAATCATTTTTGAATATTTGAAATTACAATAATACTGTATAGTTTGTTAAAATGGGCAAGTTGTTCAAAAAATCATGAGGCATTTAGGGGAGCTTGGATAAAATAATGGAGGATGGAAAGAAGGGAGAAAGAAGGTAAAAGTACACAAAATGGACAACTTGGTTTATATCATAATTTTTCCTAGGACCAGACTTTAGACATGGGGTACAACTAATTATATTTTCAAGCCATTATCTCTTTTTAATTGTGTATGATTTTCCAGTTTGCAGGACCATAACTGAAACACACAATATGTACTAAAATAGCATACTTTAAAGTGACCTTGAAGAGTTCATTTGTTTTCTTTTATTTCTGAAGATAGCAGATGGCATCCCACCATTTAGTTCTTTTTCTGTTTGGGGAAATACTTTCTGACCTAATTGGAAATTTTTAGTTCTAATGCCTCCACGAGTTAAGCTTTAGCTAATATAGTTAAAGAATAAAATATTATCTTCATTTTTTAATTTATTTGCTTTCACTGATTTGTTGCTACTATAATGTCTTTTTAAATGTACTTTTAGTATGTTAATTATCATTAAGATAACCAACTGGCTGTTAAAAATTAGAGCAGTATTGAATAAAAAATGTTGATGTATGATTATGTCAGGTTTATTTGTAATTCAGTCATTAAGACTCGGTAATGAGACATTATTCAGCAAAATGAAATATTCTTCCTAGTTTCAGGTCTCAGTGTATTTTCCTAGTTTGGGTGAAAAGCATCATTTTGTTCTCATTTTGTTCTAATAAGGATTAGATTATGTCCATGAAAACATTGTCCCTAGACGCCTAATTCAACCTTTTAAATAACAGAAGACTAGAAAATAGTAGCTGCTTGCAGAAACACGATCATCTCATGGGAGTGGGGGCAGGTTATAGGACATTTTGGAGAAGATATAGGACTTTCACTGCTCTGACATTTCTCCTGATGAATCAGACAAACTTGTGTGTAAAAAAAAATATATCACATAATTTTAGGATATATAATATTTGAGATGGTCCCAAGTACTTGCTCTAAAATTCTGTGATATATAACATTTTTATATCATTATAACTAATATTATGTTACATTTTCCATATACCCACAAAATATTATATAAGTATATTCACATATAAATATTTATATTATATATCAATATATTACTCTTTCACTAAAATTTATAACCATGTAACACCCCTCAAACCACCCCAAACTCCTATAGTCTGCAACATCCTTCCTTGTTATTGAATCAAATCTTAGCAGATTTCATCACTTATAAGAGTTTGAATTTTCTATCAGAAAGAGATTTAGAAATCATAATTTTCTATCAGAAAGAGATATAGAACTCACATAGTTCCATCTTACTTAGAACTCACATAGTTCCATCCCTTGAACTTACCTGTAAGGAGGCTGAATTTTAGAACTTTTCAGGTTAATAGCTAGTTAAAATCAGTATCATGGCTCAAATCTGCATCTCTTGGATTTGGGTCCACACATCATGCTCTCTCCCCATTTTCCTGAATCTTTACAAACTGTTAGATCTCTTTCCTACCTTTATCCCTCTTCTAAATAAAACAAATAAACAAAACAAAAATATTTTAGCCTCAAAATTGACTTTTAATATCTAGCACCACAATTTCCCAAATAATGAGTACTGAGAGGCTGCCTCTTTTGCTCTTTTCTGTCCTGCTTTTACCAACTGTAATTCCTACCATGCAGCTTATCAGCTCCAAATATATCACTTGGGAGCAGTGACACAAAACTATTATCACCAATTAACATCTGAAATCAAAGTATCACTTCAGATTAGCTAAATGTATTCATTTTCTATTACTGCATAACACATTACTACAAACTGACTGAATTAAAGCAACACAAATGTATTATCTTATAGTTCCCACAAGTCAGGCTCCTGGGTAAACTGAGTTATCTATGCTCAAGATCTCACCAGGCTGGAATCAAAGTGTTGACAAGGGGCTGCAATCTCATCTGAAGCTTCAGGTATTCTTCTAAGCTCATATGGCTTTTGACACAATTCAGTTCTTGAGTTGTAGAATAAAAATCCCTATTTTCTTGCTGGCTATCTGCTGGGGGTCATCTCATCTCCTTGAGGTGACCAGCTATTCCTTCCCCCATGAAGCACTCCACAACATGGCAGGGTTTTGTTTGTTTTTTGTTTGTTTGTTTGTTTGTTTATATTTTGTTTTTTATTACTTTATTGGTTAAGGTAGCACATATTTGTCATCAATCCCCCCCATTCCCATCCCAAACCCCCCCACACGCATGCCCCCATCCCCCTGTTGTCTGTGATCACTGGTTAGGCTCAAGCACACAAGTCCTTTGGTTGATCTATCTCCCTTGTCCCCACCCTCCCCTACCTTGCCTCTGAGGTCTGACAGTCTGATCAATGCTGTTCTTGTTCTTCAGTCTATGTTGTTCATCAGTTCCCCTAGATGAGTGAGCTCATGTGATACTAGGAATACACTTATAGGAACCAAAAATGAGACAAGCAATAATGGTTATGCTGAGAGGCAAAGGAATCAGTCTATAGTGAGTTTCTTTCTGGGCCAACAATTCTTTTGAGTCCTGATTTCTATGTCCAACAGTTGTTTATGTGTACATAACAGCAATGATATTTCAGTTCTGGATAGTGGACAAATGGTGGTAATGCAGGTCCGACCCTCTCTGGTTTGGTCCTGGGCAATCTGCAGTGACGCACATCTGCTGACTGCTAGTATGGCAAGGCATGGTCAGCGTCTTCCATCTCTGGCCTGAACCTTCACCCCTGCTGAGGGAGATCTCCTGCCCCCATGGCTGCTCAGCTTCACATGCCCAGCTCAAATCGGGACCCAGGTAACAGAGACTTGGCTGACAGCAGATGCCCTCTCACTGCAACAAGACTTGATGGAGATGTCTTGCACCCATGATCCGGGGAACTGGGGTCTATGATATCTAAATCCAGCCTAGCACCAGGAATGCTCAGGGCCTACTCAAGAAGGCAAATAATCCTCTCCACTAATATTTACAGGGTAAAACAAGATGGTTGTTAGAGTATTAAATTTGACAGTAAAATAGTAGTCAAGTTTTCAGACTAATTTAAATTGGCCAATCAAAACAAGCAAATACTCTAGAAAAATCAATTGTACTGGACAAAAAAGCTGTTCCTATAGTGTTAACTAAAATTTTTATTGGTAGTTCATCTCATGGTAAAATTGCATAACATATAATGAACCTAAAGCAGTCACACTTTAGTGCAAAAAAGTAAAATTTAAAAGCTATCAAGATTACAGCATAAAATTTCCAAAAGCCTCCCAATATTTAAACCAAAAAAGGAGGGATAGTAGAAGAATATCATGTATGGAAAAATATCCTGTAAATAAATTACATCTAGAAAATTTTTACTTTAGAAAATTAACTTTCATTTGTAATGCAAGACACCCAGGTAAAACATACATGGTGTCAAAACAAGCCAAAGGAAAATCATTTGGGCAAAAAATGAAAAAGGATCACAAGTCAAATTAATAGAAAATATTCCTTTATTAACTTTTGGTCGAGAATATGTTTGTATATTTTCAGAAAACAACTCTGAGACCATGTGGATTCCTGCAACAGAGAGGAATTGACAGGACTACTCCAGCCATGAAGACAGAAGAGAAGCAGTCCAGAGATGGAAGAGGCAGGGTTTTTTTAATTATTATTTCAAAGCCAGTAGGAACACCTCTGACTTGCTTCAAATCTCTAGTTTCAAGAAAGGCAGGGTCCTTTTTTTTTTCTCACCTGATTGAACCAGACCCACTCAGAATAACAGTCATTTTGATTAACTCAAAATTCAACTGATATGGGACATTAATTACACCAGCGCAATCCTTTCACCTTGTTACATATCATGACCTAATCACCAGAGTAAAATCCATCTTATTTCCAGCTCTTCCCAACTCAAGGGTAGGAGATTATACATGGCAAGAATCTTCGGGGGTATTCAGAATTTCTCAGAATTCTGCTAACCGCAGTATTTAACTATCAATCAGGAAAAGATAAGCAGAGAATGACCAAAGGACAAAGTTAAGATAAATAGCACACCTATGTTTAGGGCACATGATCCTGACACAAAACCTTACTTGCTGATACTAAAAAATAAGGACAACCAGGTTTTAAATAACTAGCTCTTGTATAAATCTTCTCTAAGTGCTTAGCCTAATTGCATCAAATCAATTCTTATTAAAAGATATTTATAAGTACCCACTATGGACTTGCACAAATTTATTTTATTTAACCCCTACAAATACCTGGAAGGAAACATTTTTTAAAAATAATTTTAAGAGATTATGCTTATAATATGCTCAAAGTTATAGGCAACCAGTTAAAGAGAGTGGAGCTACACTTGAGCTCAGGTCTTATGCTATTGAGTCCAACACATTTCTATATGGAACCAAAGGTTCTTCAACTTACTTGCTCTGCACAATGGGCTTCACTAGCACAGTTAGGGAATACCAGCATATGTTGCAATTCTTGCCCTCATGGAACATAACATGTAGCTGGCAGTATAGCCATCTGGCAAGAAAGTACATATGCTAGTGCAAAATAGTTTTAAAATAAGTACAAAGTGAATACTAAAGTCACAGACATGTTTGTAGCACCATAGGATACAAAGCATATTTTTATTCTGCTTTCATTCTCTTCTTAAATCTCTGTTTCCACACTAGACCATGAGCTACTTGAGGAGAAAGACTGAATAAAATTCAGTTTTGTATTCACAAAAGTTAGCACAGAACTTGGCACAGAATAACATAATAGGCTCTCAATTGATGTTTGCTTAGAATTAATTTCTAATTTCCCCTACAGAGTAATTTGTATTTGCTGTAATTATAGTAATTTTTATTGAGCATGTTCTTTTCTAGCAGAAGTATTAGGTTATATTAAGAAACTAATAAGTTTTAGTTGGTATTTAGAAAGAAGATTTAAAATCTAGAATGAAGTTTATTCAGAAAAGAAATATTAAAGAAAAAGTAAGAAAGGGAAATATATATTCATTTTCATTCTGCCTTACTTAGATATTAATAAACCAAATATAACTAAAATAAGATCTCTGTGTTGAGAGGTTTATATTCCTGTAGGAGAGCAACAAACAGAAGTTATGATAGAACATGAAGAGTATTCCATTAGTGTCCACTGTGGTAATACTGAAGAGCAAGTGGCTTGCTTTGCCTGTAAGAGTATGAACAAATGTGTTTATGTCAGTCCTATGTCAGTATTTAATAGAAAATGACATTGCCACTTTAAGTACATTAGCATGGATTGGGGTTTATTTGAGAGCAAATAAAGATATTTTCCTTTATGTTTCAGTTTGTAAGACAAGGGAATCATAGTTACAAATTAAATGCTGAATACACATAGGAGAATATTCAATTAGATTGAAATTACTTGAAATGACTGTTTTATTACTGCAATGGAGAACAAAGTAATATAAGAATGGTGAAGATCTCATATATCAATCAATATATGTGTAATTTAATATGTAGCATGTATTATGTAAATAAATAAATAAATCATTCTATATACCAAAGGGTACTAAAATTTTTATAGTAATCAAGGCACTGGTTACTTAAATATTTGTCATGTTAAATGACCAAATTGTAAAACTGTAATCCCTGCTAATTGCAATTTTTCAAAGCCTGTTATGTGGGAAGATATTTAATTTAAAAAGGTCATGTAAATTGTATAATAAAATCCAATCAGATTGACAGCTAACTGCGAATATGACAGAAGAGGTTACACAGAAATAAATGCACACATTGTTATTGGTCCTAATGAGGCATCTCTATGTTTATTCTGCAAATGTTTTAGTTCGTAATTAATTATTTTGTGAAATTATTTTCATCTAAAAGCCAAAAGTAGATGTTTCTGTTTCCCCCCTTATGACCATTCATCAATCTCATCAGATCACTATTTCCAGAATAGTCAGAGACAAAGCCTACTTTACGCACACTAATTGTGACTGTTATTGCTACAACATAAAAATAAATGTGCTTTTCATTAGCACTTAGAGAAAGAAAATTTTTTTAATGATCTTTGTATATAATGAGCTTGGTTCAACTCAATAAATCCCAGAGTACAAAATGTACAATTTCCTCTTTGAAACTTGAAGTAGTTGTTTAAATAAATTTATACAGAATGTAGTATTAGTTGGAATTATAACCACTCAAGAAGGGCTTAAGTGTTTTACTCCCCACTTAACATCTAGCATACTACCTGAGAGTTCTCAATAAATATTTGGTACAGTGAAGGAAAAAATGAATAAATGTATTCTTGGCTGACCAATACTGAAGGAACTAGACTTGGCCTCATAATTATGCATTCTTGATTATTTTGGGGTGTACAGATTGGGACATACTCTATTTGACTGCCCATCTATATTGCCCCTAAGAATACTGTGTTCTAGTACCATCTCTATAGCTCTCTGCAGGTCAGGTCCTACAGGCTACCATTTCAATCCTGCTTCTTACTACAGTATCATGCCTACCTTGCTTCTGAAGGTTCCATACCACTACTTAGCATCTATTATTTTGGGATTCTATCATATCCATTTATATAAAATTCAGTTCTATAATAGTATCTCCTACTCTCATCACAGGACTTCAAAAAACAACCATATCTGAGCTTCTTAACAATACTTGTGCCCCAACACCATTGCATTCTTTACCACTTTTGACAATAGAGTGTCTCCTGGGATTTCCTACAAAATAGAGCCACCTGGAAGGGTTTTGTAGACCTAAATAGTATACACTGAGTGGCCAGATTATTATCTCTGAATGCATAATAATCTGGCCACTCAGTGTGTGTGTGTGTGTGTGTGTGTGTGTGTGTGTGTGTAGAAAACAGCTGTGTGTGTGTGTGTGTGTGTGTGTGTGTGTAGAAAACAGCTGTGTGTGTGTGTGTGTGTGTGTGTGTGGAAAACAGCTGTGTGTGTGTGTGTGTGTGTGTGTAGAAAACATGCACCGGGCTTCTAATATATATATATATATATATATATATATATATATATATATATATATTAGAAGCCTGGTGCATGAATTTGTGCATGGGTGGGGTCCAGCCAGCCTGGCCAGGGGGAGGGGACATGGGCGATTGGCCGGCCTGCCTGCTGGTCAAACTCCTGGTCGAGGGGACAATTTGCATATTAACCTTTTATTATATAGGATATACACTGAGTGGCCAGATTATTATGTGTTCAGAGATCATAATAATCTGGGCACTCAGTGTATACACATCAGTATGCCCACTTATCTGAGTCTTTCATTCTTTTCTCCACTGTTTTCCAGGTAAGACTTAAAAGAGGCCACCTAGTAGTATAGTAGCACTGTTTCCTACTGTCCTTATCAAGATATTAAATCCTGTATTAGAAGACAGTGACCTTAATCTGAGATACTCTTCCTTATCAAACTTTATATTTTGCCTTATTTGAAATATATATATGTTGCCTAGATCTGACAGCATTTTCATTATATAGTGCTGATTACTGTGCTCCAAAAAGCTCCTTTTCTTCTTTAGAAGGCCCAACATTTCTTTGACTGGTTTATGTTGTAACTTGACTCTAATTATTGACCTGTTAGCCAATGGATGTGGAGGTAGATTCTGAAGGAGCAGGTGTTACCTTTGAGGGGACAGTTCTCTTGGTTGTCTTTAAGCAAGGTAGTGCACTGCCTTCAACATGAAAATGTAGCTATTTTTGTAGACTCATAGGGTTCAAGGTGATACTGAGTTATAAGATTTTCAAATGCACCGACACAGATGTCCCCATCCCAAGCCTTGAGAACACAACCTTTCCCAATCAGGGCCCTGACTTTGGCATATAAGACCTATCTGGGATGAGAATTCAGTCTTCACTGAAATGTTGATATTCTTATAATTGTGTACTGAGCTGTTTTCTACTCTCCAGGTCCAGGAGATGGGAGTCTCTTTATATGCTGCCAAGGAAACTGGGCTCTCATACTTTACCTTACATTGCTTATTAATCATTCTCATCCTTTGTCTTTCTTAAGTGCATAGATAACCTCTAGCACAAGCTTCTGGTTGAAAAGTTCTTATAATTATTCACCCTCACCACTCTCCCCCCAAAAAACTCTCAAATACCTGGGATATCCTACCTTCCAGGGCCGTATCTCAGTATTTCATCCCAGTTCATCACCGATGAAAAGTTTGTGTTGTATAACAACCATATAACAGGGGCTATCAGTTATTCATGAACTACCAGTTATCCATCACATTTTATTTTATTTTATTGTTAATCCTCACCTGAGGATATTTTTCCATTGATGTTTTTTAGAAAGAGTGGAAGCAAGAGGGATATACAGAGAGAAACATCGATGTAAGAGAGACACAGTGATTGGTTGCCTCCTGCATGCACCCTGACCAGGGCTAGGGAACCTGCAACCAAGATATGTGCCCTTGACTAAATCGAACACAGGACCCTTCAGTCCATGGGCCACTCTATCCACTGAGCCAAACTGGCTAGGACAACATTTTAGAGTCTGTTTCTAGGAAGCTTCATAATACCAAGTCTCTATATTAGATTCCTCAAGAAACAGATTCTGAGGCTCTCGGAGTTGCTTGCAGAAGATGTATTAGGTAACAGCACTTATGAGAGAGGAGGGAAGCAGGAATGGGCAGAGGGAGAAGTAGAACTGTGAGGAAGCCCCAACAGTGGCCTCAGCTGATCTTGATAGAGAAATCTGGAGCTGGAATAGCCCTTCTGAGTTCTTCTACCTTGAGACAAGATGGCCAGGTCTTTAGGCTCCATTATTGAAGTCATTGGATGTGAGCTGACTCCATAGAGGAGATAAGGCTTTCAGTAAAAGAACTCTTTTTTGCTGAGGGCAATTCATAGAAAGAGACTCATGTGACAGACATTGTCACAAACCCCTTCAAACAGCTGGGGTCATTCCTGCCTCTTTCTGCAGGGGAGACTTGGGCAGATCGCCACAGCACCCAATACACTTTCCCAGAGAAGATTTGCAATTTTTTAGGGGTTTTCTGGAAGCTTTAGATTTTAACACAATGGAATAACTTATGATGCTTATTATAAGAATTGGGCTAACTTCACAGGAAAGGGAATTTTAGAACAGGTGATATACTTGGTGATCCTCACATAGGTCAGGGTGTCCTACTCAGGTTTGAAGCTGGTCAGTGTCCCTGCCAGCTCTCTACATTGTATTCTACAAACCCCAATGTTGTGTAAAGTATAATACAAACCTGTGGTTACCACATGCAGGATATGTATTGGATTTGACATGGATTTATAAGAAAGTCTTTGCTAGAAAATAAAGGCCCTGATCCTGATTACTGTGCTCCAAAGAGCTCCTTTGCCTAGCCAGCCACAGCCAGATAACAATTCTTAAAGCCATGCTTCAGGTCCTCTTAAAGCATCCCTTCTGCTCTTTCTGCTTGCAGTTGCCATATTTCAACTCAACATACAATAGCTGCTAGCTACATGTAATGATTTTCTGAAAAATGATTATTAAAATGCCTGAGAAAGGAGATTATATTTTTTAAAAGCAAAACTCAAAAAGATTGATAAACTGGACAAACTATGCTCCTTCTGAGTTGAATATGTAATGAAGGAATTAGTTTTGTCCTTTCATGGAGCAAGGTGGCCCACAATATCTTAAGAACAAGTGGGAAGATGGAAATAGAAGTTAATTTTAATGTGTGTAAATAATAATTAGAATCCTAAATTGTTCCCCTATTTTTTTAAAATTCTCACTATTTGTCTTTATTTTTTCTTAGTTCAAATAATATCTCACAAATATTAAGGAATTTGAAAAATCCTCACTATGGCATTATGGTTATTCAAGTGAAAAATGAGCACTTTACGGGACTTCCAAGCCCACAGTGAAATGTTTCTTATAACAATCTCCTTACCGTTAAATTGGATTCACTTTCAAGTCAGTCTCCTTTCAGGCAAAATTACCACATGTAATTAACTTACACAGAGACTTGCTCTAGCCAAATTAGGCTGTCACTTTAAATACAAAGTATATTCTAATGTGAAGGGTCAGAGACCCTCATAATTATAACTGTAAAAGATTTCTATAATGATAATAATACCCTTGACTTTAATGGGACTGTGTTTTAGTTTTAACTAAGGTCTAGCAAACTGAGAGATAATGTATGGTTGAGGAATGGACTGGCTAGAATTGAGGACCTTTCTGGAACAAACTATCCCTGACCTTCTTCTCTATGAATGATTTTATTCAGAATGGCTTGTTACAGCTTATTCTTTTTCTTCCTTTTTATGTCATGAATAGTTGACAAAATCAATAAACAATGACTACAAAGAGTCCACAGCAGTTTAAAAGAAATTCCTGACTTGGACAAAAACTCCTTGGGAATAACTGACAGAAAGAAATTGAGTATTTTGTGAGAAGAGCAACACAGAGCCTAGAGAACACAGTGTAGAAATAGTTGAAGGGTAACTCTGTAAATGGAAATAGTATTTCTGAAGCAGGTCATACATTAAGTGGGATGTATAAGATATTTAAAAAAACACCCTATTGAGGTCATAGGACTTTTACTTTTCCAGTCAATAAAGGGTAGCCCTTCTGAATGTTTACCCTTTTGGGGGACCTGGAAATATATATATATATATATATATATATATATATATATATATATATATATATATATATATATATATGACACAAGAATGGAAACAACAGAAGTGACCTCAGTAGTTTGAATGGGAACAAATACATTAAAATGAGTGGGACAGGATGCAGTTGGAGCATCATTTAATAGAAATAAAGACTACCTAAAAGAATAAGCTATTTACCAGGGGAAATACATTGGTGGTAAATGCATGGAAATGACAGTTTCTTACAATTTATCTCTGCTATGTTGACCTATGCTGCCAAACTTAAGTGACAGTCTCATGATCATGATGTCTCTGCTTGTTGAGAGAGGCAAACAACCCCAGATCTTTACTTATGCATGCCATGTATCAGGCACATCTGCTTGGAAGCTAGTCATGTGACTACACTTGAGTAAAAAGGGGATAATGAAATTTGTTTAAAAATCTACACATGAAAGGCAATATTAGGCAACTACTAAAGTGGGAAGGAGTTTTCAAAAGATATTGGGCAACCCCAAATTGTATATTTTTTCTAGGGCAATAAAGATGATTTTTCAGGTCGACAGTGGCCAGAGGTCCCTGACAATAAGTATGCAAGAGTCCTAGAGAACAACCCAGCCGGCCGGCATGACTCAGTGGTTGAGCATTGATTTATGAACCAGGAGGTCACAATTTGATTCCTGGTCCAGCACATGCCCGGGTTGCAGGCTCAATCCCCAGTGGGGGACGTGCAGGAGGCAACAGATCAATGATTCTCACGCATCATTGACGTTTCTATCTACCTCTATCTCTCTTCCTCTCTGAAATAAATTAAAAAAAAAATTAAAAAAGAGTCTTAGAGAACTAATAGTCCAGACTGGAACAGGAGGACAGAGGACTCCAAGAGGAGGGTATTCAGGGAAAAAAATGGAATTGATCAATTAACTGATGAGATTGAAAACTGGAGTTTGGGGTATTATAATTTAATATCTCTGGAAAACAGAATCTTTTCTCTCTTCAAGGTTTGTTGTTGCTTGCTATGGTTGTAGGTTTTATTTGTTTAATAACTCTAAATTATATTTCAAAGAGTTTCACAAGTTATATTTTTGTAATGTTTGGCCTAGGACAGTGATGGGCAACCTTTTGAGCTTGGTGTGTCAAACTTTGCCAAAAAACTGAGCATAACTCGGGTAGCGTGTCACTTTGAGGAAAAAACATTATTTCGCAAATGTTTCATCCTCAGGAGCAGCAAATGTTTCATCCTCGGCATGCGGCCGCCTCAGCGGCCGCGTGTCATCAGAAATGGCTATGCGTGTCAGTGCTGACACGCGTGTCATAGGTTCGCCATCACTGGCCTAGGAAGTCTTGGTTTCTTTAGCTTGTGGTCAACTAGTGGTTTGACAGATTTACTAAAAGCAGAAACACACACAAAAAGAAATATTTTCCAGTCTTTGCAGCATGCCTCTGTTTGGGGGCACTATTTCAAGGTTTAATCATGCCATTTACAACTTTATCTCCCTTAAGCCTTCATTTCCTGGTTTCCCTGAACCTAAAACCCAGCCATAGTTGGAAGCTTTCCTGTCCTGGACATTCACTTGG
Source organism: Cnephaeus nilssonii (assembly GCF_951640355.1). NCBI lineage: Eukaryota > Metazoa > Chordata > Mammalia > Chiroptera > Vespertilionidae > Cnephaeus > Cnephaeus nilssonii. The sequence goes on from NC_137071.1 coordinate 114,109,599, forward strand.
CTTTCTAGATATCAAGTTATACATGAGAAATACTTCACAGCCCTTATTCCTCAAAGCAACTCTTTCCCCAGGATTTCCATATTTTTTCTCATGTTGAATGTTTGCCCCTACTGTAATCTTTACCCCAGGTAGCTTCAGATTACTCATTTGCCTTTCAATGTGTTCAAGGAGTATCCTCTGTTTAGCTGCTTCTTTGCCCTGAGAGAGCTCTGAGTTTAGTAAAACAAAGGCAAGTGTCTTGCATTACTCTTATAGGGAACCACCAGACAAGTTATAATAAACACAATTCCTTGGGAACAAAGTTCTCTCTATTCCCTTCAGAATCAGGTATCCACAACTGGAAACTTGGCTGCCCTCTTCAAAACTGCTGTTGCATCGGTATCATCTACATTTTCTAGATATAATAGAGGCCCAGTGCATGAAATTCGTGCACAGGTAGTATCCCTAGGCCTGGCCAGAGATCAGGACCAATCAGGGCCTTCCAGCTGCCAACCAGGGCCTTCCTTCATTCTCCGTCGCCCCCTGGTGGTCAACGCATGTCATAGCAAGTGATAGAACTCCCAGTCTCCAAGTTGAACTCCTGTGGGGACACTTTGCATATTAGCCTGATAGATAGATGATGATAGATAGATAGATAGATAGATAGATAGATAGATAGATAGATGATAGATAGATGATAGATAATCAGAAGTCCAGGCTTCTGATAGAAGTTTAGAGAGGTTAAATTTCCAAACTCTCACTGATTGCAAGTGAAAGTGACAGTATTTTAAATCTGAGTCTCCTGGGATTGTGATCTTTCCATGCTATGTGTTTTCTTACATGCCCATCTATTCTCCATATTTGGCCAAGCTGGACTAAGTATATGCTCTTTTCCTCTTCCCCATGCACACCTGGTCTCTGATTAAAGTTTCATCCTCAAGAGCTCTGCCCACATAGCCCATCGGTAACTTCCTACTGTCTTCCTATTATTTACCCTTTCCCGCAGGTTTAGTTTCTCCTTTGTACCTAGCCTGCCTTGTGAACTGCTCTTATAAATTACACTAGAAACACACTATAATAGTGTAGATTCCTGTCCATTATTTTCACTTGCCTCCTGTATGTCTTAATATGCAACAGCAGTTTTATTCTCTGATTATTTGGTTTATCCATTTTTCTCTCTTCTTCAGAAATATCTATTATTTGCCAGTTGAATCATTATAATCTATCTTCTATATCCATTATCTTTCCCTCCTTTTCCTTCCTCTAACCTTTTCCTTTGTATGCTTATCTTGATTCAAAATTTTGTCATTTGCATCACTGATTCAATTTTCTCCAATATCAAGCCTGTTATTTATTGCTATTAAAGCAGGTTTCCTGTAGCATGCATAGACTGTTAGTACAAAGCTAGTTTCCTTCTCCAGGTGTGAGACCAAGAAACTCAAAGGCACGTTTGGGTATGGTCCATGGGAAGCATCTCTGATAAGCATCTCATTTTAGCTTTTTAAAAAGGGAATGTTAGTTAGGGACTCGACCATACTGCTTGAAAAATTCTGAGACAAAGCAGGCTTCAGGGTATACCCCTTGATGACCATGAAGTACTATTAGCATCAACTATGGAGTAATACAAGGTAGCAACCTGAGATACTTTAGGAACTGGGAGAAATGACTATGTAGACTCCAGAAAAGAAATAAACTCAGCCTCTCAGAAAAAAATATCGATTACTGCCAAGGTCAGAAATAAATTTCTATTTTTTTCAACCCAATGGCACACATAGAACTTTTTCCACATCAATTTTACAGGGAACTCAGGTTAGAGATTCTTGACACCTATACATATTTTATCATCTTTCAAGAAGAATTTACTACATCAATAAAATTACAAAGTATTTAAATACACTTAACAACAATACTAAATCTATATTAACTTTTTTGTGATTCACAAGGCACTTTATATATAGGCTTGCAGTGCTTTGTCGTACCAACCGTAATCCTAAATTCTGACTGCTCTATACATGAAAGAGTTACACATAGTTTAACTTGAATGAGTACTGATTTTATAGTTACCTAAGAAACCCTGGAAATTGGCATTTTCCATTAGGGTGCATTGCAGCTTCTGTACTGAGCATTTGTTTCAGTCTTGTAACAAAATCCATTTGTTTCAATATCTTCATAAACTGCAATTTTCTCTAATACTATTTTAATTATAATTCAGATTTTATAACAAGAAAGTTACTGGCAAAGATAATTTAAGTAATGTTAAAATCTTGAATTTAAAATATTTTATTTCTTAATATCTTATTTTATTAATAAAGGGGAAAAGAGTGTGAGCATATTTTATCTTTAATGATAATTAAAACAAAAATTATATTACTTCATAAAATTATTAAAGCAAATTGTATTTTCTTAGATTGAAAAATCTAAATTTTATATAACAATTTATTTTACAGTCATTTCTATATCAAAAATTCAAAGTGATTATTTTAGGAACTCTGGTATAGAAGTATGGCATAAACATCCACTTGCAGAATACAAAACCTATGCAAATTTTTACCTGAACTCCTGTTCTTATAGGAAGTCACATGTTCCCAAGTGTCTCCTGCATTTAATTATGACAGAGGAGTCAAAAGTTCAAAGCACTAATAAAGTAAGTTTAATATAGAAAAAATAAAATATGACTATAAAAGTAAAGCAGATTTTGTTAATTTGATCTAATGTAAGAATACAAAAATGTATTTCTTATAGCCAACAACATTTTTGTTGTACATTTCCTCCCTTCAGATGTGCATTTATTCTTTGGGTTGTTATTTTGCTATTACAGGGTATTTTTATTTCACACTGGCAGAACTCCAGAATAACACAGTAGATGGAATTTGGAACAGTGTAGTTTAGGGAGGAGATTGCTCAGGAGGAGTCAATGGGTTTGGAATGCCAACTAATTAAACACCTGGAGATGAAGTGCACTTTCACTGGCTGAATCCTGGCAAGTGTGTCTTATTTCAATATTCATAGAATAATAGCAGGTCAAGGGTGTATGGTTTATGAAAAATAACAATCTTGCCAACCCAGAGAATCTTCTCCTCAAAAAGTATAAATGATGGAAAGATTTATTGAATAAGCAGCATACCAGATTACAATGCCTCATAGGTAAGCCAAAGAAATTTCACCCTACTTATACATGCAAATAGGCACCACCCATTATGAATATATGTTTTCATGTCCTATCTAACTAGAATTAATACATTATTTGCTACAATTTCTTTCATAAATTCCATCATAAATTTACTTGGAAATGAAGGTAATCATTTATTTCAGTTAATGGCATTTCTCCAACTGTATATTAAAACTTACCCCTATGACATGCAGATGGTTACTAGTTTAGCTCAGAGCAAGGTGCCTAAGTTTAACTCCCACAGTGACAGGAAGATACAGGTACTATCTTTGTAAATGTTTATATTTATAGGGAATGACTCCTAGACACTTAAAAAACATTCCTAAGCTGTAAGCATGGCAAGAGAGTTACTAAGCCTCTAAAAAGATGCAAATTCATATCAAAAGGTTAGCTTAGAAAAAGAATTCACAACCACAAAGTTTCTCATAGAAAGGCTATGAGGAAAAAAGCAGGGGGCAAATCATCTCTTTCCATTTTGGCAACATGGAAAATTAAGTTTTTATTTAACCTTATAATGAGCAAAATAACAGAATGCAGGCACAGTGAAGCACCTTCTGCACTGAGAGCTGGCACCATCAGGGATTGAGTGGTAGTCCCAGTGGCTTTAGATGAATGAAACAGACCAGAATAACATTGCAAGCTTTCAGAAAAATGAAATTGTCATTGCAACTAAAGTCCACAAAAGTAGACCAGAATCTACATGCTAAACCTAAAGGTGAGTCCTGGCTAAAACCAAAATTTTAAATAGGATCAAAAGCATAATATAATAATCAATATGCCCAGGATATACTTTAAAATTATTCATTACAGTAGGAACCAAGAAACCCACAATTTGAATGAGAAAAAAACAATTGATGATAAAACTGAGACAATTCACGCTAGAATTACCTGAAAAGCATTTTAAAGCAGTAGTCATAAAAATGCCTCAACAATCAATTACAAATTATCTTAAAACAAATAAAAAATAGATAATGTCATTAAAAAATAGAAATTACACAAAAATCTAAATGGAAATTATAGAACTAAAAATGCAATGACAAAAAAAACAACAACTCTACTCAATAATATAATGGAGATAACAGAGAATAGGATCAGTAACAGAATTTATTCAATCTGAACAACAGAAAAAAATAGACTAAAAAAATGAAAAGCTTCAATGATCTGTAGAACAATAACAAGAGATCTAACATTTCATCATAATGAGAGGCAAAAAAGAATGGTACTGAAAGAGCATTTAAAGAAACGATAGCAGAAAACTTCCTACATTCAGCAAAGGACATAAACCACAATAAGAGATTACCTCGCACCTGTCATATTGGTATCCTATATAATAAAAGCCTAATATGCTAAGTGTCAGGTCGTCCAGTCATCTGTTCAACCAATCAAATGTAATCCTATATAATAATAGACAAATATGCAAATTGACCATACTTCCGACACACCACAAGCCACGCCCACCATCCAATCAGAGAGAGCATGCAAATTAACCCAAACCAAGATGGCTACAGCCACAGAGAGCAAGGTTTCCTAGGTAACAGAGGAAGCCAAGCTTTCTGCCTGCCTTGCCAGGCCTAAGCCTCCACTCAAGCTACAAAGTTTCAATTATAGAAGGTAAACAAATTCAAACAAATGGCAGCAGAATGGAGCTTGAGAGAGCAGGCTAGGGTTGCCGCCGGCAACAGGGGAAGCAAAGCTTTCCGCACACCCTGGCCGGGCCCACCCGCTTAAGGCAACAAAGTTTCAATTATAACCCCAACACAAATGGCTACCAGCCTCGGAGGGAACCCCGGGCTTGGCTCTGCTCCAGGCTACAAAGTTTCAATTGTAGAAGGAAAATAAATTCCAGATACCAGGGCCTCCGCTTGGGTTGCCAGGGGGCGTGGCCGGCCTGCAAACCACCACAGGCCCCTCGCTCAGGCCGCCCCACACCCCAAGGGAACCCCCACCTGATCCGGGACACCCTTCAGGGCAAACCAGCTGGCCCCCACCCCTGTACCAGGCCTCTATCCTATTTAATAAAAGAGTACTATGCAGATTGATCATCACTGCAACACACAATATAGCTGCCCCCATGTGGTCAAAGATCCTGCCCCCATGTGGACACAAGATGGCCACTACAAGATGGCCAGCAGGAGAGGGCAATTGGGAGGCACCCGGCCTGTAAGGGAGGGCAGTTGAGAAGGACCAGGCCTGCAAGGGAGGGCAGTTGGAGGTGATCAACCCTGCAGGAGAGGGCAGTTAGGGGTAACCAGGCAGGCAGAGGAGGGAAGTTGGGGGCAAATAGGCTGGCAGCAGAGTGGTTAGGGAGTAATCAGGCTGGCAGGCAGAAGCGGTTAGGGGCAATCAGGAAGGCAGGCAGGCAAGCAGTTGGGAGCCAGCAGTCCTGGATTTTGAGAGGGATGTCCGACTGCCCGTTTAGTCCCGATCCCTGGGATCGGGCCTAAATGGGCAGTCGGACATCCCTTGAGGGGTCCCAGATTGGAGAGGGTACAGGCTGGGCTGAGGGACAAGCCCCCTCCGTGCACAAATTTCGTGCACTGGGCCTCTAGTATGCTAATGATATGCTAAGGTTGCTCAACTGCTTGCTATGACATGCACTAACCACCAGGGGGCAGACACTCCAACTGGTAAGGTTAGCTTGCTGCTGGGGTCCTGCCAATTGGTACTGAACAAGACAGGCCAGACACGCTCTGGAGCCCTCCCACAGTCCCTCCCTGACCTCGATCATGCACTGGCGGGGTCCCTCGGCCTGGCCTGCACCCTCTAGCAATCCAGGACCCCTCAAAAGGTGTCAGAGATCTGTTTTCGGCCCGATCCCGCAGGCTAGGCCAAGGGATCCCACTGGTGCACGAATTTGTGCACCAGGCCTCTAGTCATTAATACATCAACAAGTAACACGCATTGGTGAGGTTGTGAAGAAAATGGACCCCTCATGCACTATTCATGGAAATGAAAATTGGTGCAGCCTCTATGGAAAATAGTGTGGAGGTTCATAAAAAAACTAAAAATGGAACTGCTTAATGACAGAGTGACTCCACTTCTAGTATATATACAAAAAAAAAAAAGAATGAAAATAGTATATTCACCCCTATGTTCATTGCAGCATTATTTACAATAGCCAAGATGTGAAAGCAACCCAAGAGTCCATCAATAGACAAGTAGATTAAAAAATGCTGGTACATATATACAGTGGAATATTACTCAGCCATAAAAAGGATTAAATCTTACCATTGCAACAGCATAGATGGACCTAAGAGGGTATTATGGGTATTATGCTAAGTAAAATGAAGCAGAGAAAGAAAGACAAATACCATATGATTTCACTATATGTGGAATCTAAAAAACAAAATAAATAAAAATAGATTTATTAGATATGGAGAACAGAGTGATGGATGCTAAAAAAATGGGGGTTAGGGGGATGGGTGAAAAAATGAGGGTATTAGAATTACTAATTGGTAGTTATAAAATAGTCACAGGGATATAAAATATAGCATAGGGAATATAGTCAACAATATTGTAACAACTATGTATGGTGCCAGTTGGGTACCTGAAATATCAGGGGGAACACTTTGTAAAGTATTCTCTAACTGCTATACTGTACATCTGAAATTAATACAAAATAATGTTGAATGCAAACTGTAATCCTATATAATAAAACCCCAGAGACCAAAACGGTGGAACAACCAGAACAACCAGAGACCAGAACACCACAGCCCCTCGCCAGGCTGGCCCTGCCCCCCAGGGATGGGTTAGAGGCACCCCCTAGGCAACAAGATAGGGTGTGAGTTTGATGGGGGAAAGTTGAAGAAATAGGTGGAAAGGTCTTAAGGGTCTATGGGGTTGGGGTGGTTGGCCTGGAGTAGGTTTGGAATGTGCTGGGGAAGGAAGAGGAAGATCTGATTGGAAAACAGCTCAGCACAATACCTTTCTTATTGTGAACCAGGACGTCGCCAGCAGTGGACTGGAATGGGCGTTTGTTTCATGAATGCGCTTGGGACCGACATGTTCGTGGCAGCTGCAGTACTCCCAAAATGTCACTGATTCCAAATAGTAAACAGCTATCAACATCAAAGAACATAAAAATCCTCTCCAACTAGAGGCCCTGGATATTGCAACATGACTGAAGGAAGCACCACTTAAGGAGGAGCTAGAAAAAACAGAAGTATGCGACCAGAGGATTGTGGGATTGTGGAGGACGCCTGGATGCCTACCCTAGAACCTGTTATTGCGCATGTACATAGTCAGCCCTATAGTCCTCAGTCTTACAGTATTTGGACGTGACTTCTGACAGGAAATTATTTCGATTGAGGTTTGCTGTCCCCTTGCAGTGAGGAAGATCAGAATTAAAGGTTTCATTTGTTACCTTGAAGTGGAGGAAAATTGGATAGTGATGAATAAGAAACTTTGGAGACTCCTGTTCTTTCCAGTCTACTTTGTAGCAACTTGAGATTTTTGAACATCACCTTCTGCTTGAACTCTGCCTTGGGATTCTAAGAGGAACTTCAGCCTGTGACTGGACTAGCAATGGATTCACCAACAGAGCTTAACCCTGTCTCCACTGAGTCGTTTTCTCAGCTGTTCGATGAAGAAGATTCGGGAACACTTTCACCCCAACAGGACACAGAAGAATATGTACTGACACTGAGTTATGGCCTGGTCTACAGAAGGAGGTGTGGAGTGAGAACAATGGCTAGTCTTAAAAGAGACCTCAAAGAACTGTTTCCAACATGGCTGAGGAGAAGGAATGAGGCTATTCAAAACTGCAAGAAGAACAGGAATGAGCCAGTACTTCAATGTGGCTGTAGTCATTGCCTATCAAATCCAGGTCCTTTTGGTATTGTTAAGGATTATGACGTGGTTTTGGCTGGCTTGCCTCAGTGGATAGAATGTCAGCCTGCACACTGATGGGTCCAGGGTTCAATTCCAGTCAAGGGCACATGCTCAAGTGGGGAGCATGTGGAAGCAGCTGATCAATGATTCTCTCTCATCATTGATGTGTTTATCTCTCTCTCCCTTTCCCTGCCTCTGAAATCAATTATATATATAACAAAACTCACACCTTAAAAAAAAGAATTATGACATGACATATACTGTATTCTTGTACTCATTTGAGTTGTAACACATTTTTTGGTGTACTCTTTCAATTTTTAGTAGCAAATGTGTGTATAGGGCATCATTAATAAACTTGAGGCATATCTGAAAAAAAAAAAAAAACCTTTGGAGATAGTGAAGGGCAGTTTGTCCAGACTGTTGAGAGCTCAGAATTAGAGTTTAATTGGGATAGAAATTCTGCTGATAGCACATGACGCCTGAAATCTGAGCACTCTACTTTTAGGTTTTCCAGTTCAAGTTTTTGGAGACTGCCTATTAAAACACTAGAGGCCCTGCGCATGAAATTCATGTGCAGGCATAGTCCCTAGGCCTAGCCTCCGATCAGGGCCATCTTCCCTGGCTGCCCGCAGCCGGCCCCACCCCCCGCCACCACCCATCCCTGTTTCCCCATTTGCCATAGGGTGATTGGTGCCTGATGGCCCAGGAAGGGACCGAGAGGTTGGCTGTTCCTGTCCGTTCGACAGCCCTGCCCCCCGTGCCCTGTGGTTCACCTTCTGTGTGTGGGGCAACCGGCAGGGCAGGGGCCTTGGCCTGGTGCTGCCTGTGTCCCCTGCCACCCACCCCTGGTTCCCCATTTGCCATCAGGCGGTCGGAGCCTGCTGACTGGGGAAAGGGACAGAGAGGTGGTCAGTACGCCTCATAGTGACTGGACCAATGGTTGTTCTGGTCATTCTACCATTAGGGTTAATTTGCATATTACCCTTTTATTATATAGGAATCCTGGTTGGAAAGTGCAGAACACCACAGCCCTTTACCCAGGCTAGCCCAGTCCCCCAAGGAGTGGTTAGGGATGATGAGGCCGGCAGGTGAGTGGTTAGGGGCGATCAGGCAGGCAGGAGAGTGGTTAGGGGCAATCACAATCACACAGGCAGGCAGAGGCAGTTAGGGGTGATCAGGCAGGCAGGCAGAGTGGTTAGGGGCAATCAGGCAGGCAGGCGAGTGGTTAGGAGCCAGCTGTCCCAGATTGGGAAAGGGATGTCTGACTGCCAGTTTAGGCCAATCCCACTGTGGATTAGGCCTAAACCGGCAGTCAGACATCCCCTGAAAGGTCCCAGATTGCGAGAGGGTGCAGGCCAGGCTGAGCCCCAACCCCCCCCCCCTCGCCATGCATGAATTTCATGTACTGGGCCTCTAGTTGAAAAATAAAAATTAAAAAAAAATACCTAAGAAGTTAAGATGGGACTGTAAATATCCTACTCAAGCATTTAAACAATGCTCCAGCACATAACCAATTTGCAAAGACTAGGTGAGTGCTTTTCTTTTTCTCTTTTTTATTATTTTCCCTCTTCACCTTTTATTTGGCTACTGGCATTCAAGTAAATCTCCACCAAAACACAAAGTGAACACAAACTAAAGAAACAGATTCAGAGACCACACAAGACAAATAATACAGACATTACAAAAATTCATTTTAAAAGTCACTAAACAGCCACAGGAACAATATCAAAAACCAAAAAATAGGAAGAATCTTATTTCACAGTTATGACATTATAACATTAAAAATGTCTAGCTTTCAACAAATAATTCAAATCATGGAAAAGAAACAATGGATGTCCAATTCAAACAAAATCTTAAGAGAAACGATTCCTGAGGAGACAAACACATTGAACTTAGTAGAAAAAAAACAACCTTTAAATTACCTGTTAAAATATTCTCACATAGCTAGAGGAAAATATAAACAAAGAACTAACAGAAATCAGGTGAATAATGTACAAAGAAGTAGAAAATATAAATAAAGTCATATAAATTACAGGATCCAAGATGGCAGTGGATGCCTGACCGGTGTGGCTCATAAATTGAGCATCAACCCATGAATCAGGAGATCAAGGTTCAATTCCAGGTCAGGGCACATGACTGGGTTACAGGCTCAATCTCCAGTAGGGAGCATGCAAGAGGCAGCCAACCAATAATTCTCTCTCATCATTGATGTTTCTATCCATTTTTCCCTCTACCTTCCTCTCTCTGAAATCAATAAAAACATTAAAAAAAAAAAAAAGATGGCGGTGGAATAGATGGAAGCTACACTCATTTCTTCCCAGGACCAAACTGGAATTACAACTAAAATATAGTTGTAATAATCAACTGAGGACTTGAGAGAAGTATGTTTGTGTGTTTTTTAAATTCTCCTGCAGGATCCCTGACCAGGGCCCAGGCTAAGCTTGCAACCTAGGTTCATGCCCTTGACCAGAATCAAACCTGCATGCTGATGCTCTATCCACTGAGCAAAATGGGCTAGGGCTGAAGAGAAGTCTTATAACCAAAGATTTACAGAAGAAGCCATATCAAGATGGTAGGAAATGCAGAGATACAAAAAGACCTGGCCCCACTCTCACAGGCAGCAGCTGAGGTACCAAAATGATGTCTCAGCTGCGGGAGGTAAGGGGGGTGGACCCCCTGATAAGCATGGGATCTCAAGCCCATACCAGGCTCCCCAGCTCAGAGCACCAGAGCCTAGAAGAGGTGCCCATATAACATCCGCCTATGAAAAGCAGTACAGTTTCTGTCCACCAGGGAGAGACAGAAGCCCACTAGAGACACACCTTCTTAAAGGACCAATGCACAAAATCTCTTTCCCAGCAGCTCACCCTGTGCTCTGGCAGAGGGAGAGTGGAACAGACTAGAATCCTGTGAGGAGACACACTGGGGTTGTGGCCCTGGGGAGAGAGCTGAGGGGATAACTGCGGGGACCCCCTGTGCTGAGTCCCTCTCCCACACCACAGACACAATCTTCCTTGGGTAGAACACTCCCCTTTTTATGACATCAGCCTGGGGGAATGCAAAATCCCCACCCTCTGGTCTCCCTGTCACCCCACCCTGCAGATCTTCTGCCCAGCTGTGGAGTCAGTGGCCTGGGCAAAGGTGTAGAGGTCTACACAGACTAAAAGGGTATCAGTGACTAAGTTGTGTAGTTTAGGGGCAAAGGCCATTACCCCCCTTACCATGATCCTGACTGGTGCCTCCCCCTCATGACAGATCTGCTAGCCCCACTGTCCAAGTTCCTGGTGGCCCCAGCCTCTTGATTTTGGTGGCACCACATTACCGAGGTCTGGGCAGAATCCGGACAGTCTGAGTTGTGTGCTCTGGGGTGGGGGTCACACACCCAAACTTCCTCCAAAACTGACTGGCACCTCCCCTCTCTCCTTACCCAGTGGCCTCCCCTTGCTTATATCAGGATCCTGGCAAAATCTGGGACAGACTGAGTTGGCTCTAGGATGAGAAATTTTCCCTCACACTCTTGACTGGTGTAGAGCCTTTCCTTCACATGGCCAAATCATGGCCTGTTTAGGCCTGATAAATTCTGCTGGACTCATCCTGAGGACTCACTGAGACCCCCACCCCACCAAAAAGGTATATGATCACACATAGGGTGGCAGCTAGACTTGGTAAATCCTGGGACATTAGCTGAGTGGCCTCAGAACCAGAATTGGCACCAAGATTGAACTTGTATAGATTGTTACAACACCTCATCCCTACCTGGTGACTCACTGAAAACAATCCCATTCATAATTGCTTCAAAAATAATTATATACCTAAGAATAAATTCAACCAAGGAGGGGAAAGACCTGTATTCATAAATTAATAATACTCTGAAGAAAGAAATTGAAGATACAAATAAGTGGAAGCATATTATCGTCTTCATGGATAGGAAGAATTAACATCATTAAACTGTCCATGCTACCCAAAGCAATCTATAGATTCAAAGCAATTCTTATCAAAATACAAATGGAATATTTCTCAGAACTAAAAATAATATTTAAAAATTTATATGAAACCACAAAAGACCCAGAATAGCCACAGCAATCTTGAGAAAGAAGAACAAAGTTATAGGAATCACCCTACCTGAAATCAAACTGTAATACCTGTCCATAGTAGAAAATAAACTGATAAACAAAACAGATCCAGAGACATAAAAGCATAGAACAGACTGTGGAATCTCAGAGGGAAGGCAGGAGAGGGTAGGTAGACAGGAAGAGATCAACCAAAGAACTTGTATGCATATATGCATAACCCATGGACACAGACAATAAGGTGGTAAAGGCCTGGAATAGGGGGCAGGGGTGGGCTAGAAGTCAATGGAGGGAAAAGGGGACATCTGTAATACTTTCAACTATAACTATTTTTTTTAAAAAACAGACATAGATCAATGGAACAGAATACTGAGCCCAGAAATAAATCCATGCCTTTATGGTCAATTAATATTTGACAAAGGAGGCAAGAACATACAATGGGGTAAAGACAGTATATTCAATAATGGGTTTGGGGAAAATTGGACAGATATATGCAAAAAAAGAGAAATTAGATCATCTTCTTACACCACACAAAGACTTAAAAGTTACACTTGAAATCATAAAAATCCTAGGGGGAAACAGGCCATAAAATCTCAGGCATTACTCCTAGCAATGCTTTTTCTGATATATGTCCTTACGCAAGGGAAACAAAAGAAAAATAAACAAATGCAACCACATAAAACTAAAAAGGTTCTTCACAGCAAAAGAAACCATCAACAAAGGAAAAAGGCAACCCACTGTATGGGAGAATATATTTGCCAATGATACATCTGATAATGGGCTAATTTCTAAATAATATAAAGAACTTATACAACTCAATACAAGGAAGACAAATAATCCAATTTAAAAATGGACAAATGACCTAAATAGATACTTCTCTAAAGAGGACATACAGATGGCAATAGACAAATGAAAAAAAAATGCTCAGTCACTGATAATTGGAGAGATGCAAATTAAAACCACAATGAGATATTACCTCACACCTGTCAGATGGCTATCATCAATAAAACAACAAACAACAAGCATTGGCAAGGATATGGAGAACAGGGAACCCTCATGCACTGTTGAATTGGTGAAGCCACTGTGGAAAGCAGTATGGAGCTTCTTTAAAAAAAATTTAAAATGGCCTGGCCAGTGTGGCTCAGTGTTTGACCCATGAATCAGGTGGTCATGGTTTAATTCCTGATCAGGACACATGCCTGGGTTGAAGGCTAGATTCCAAGTAGGGGGCATGCAAGAAGCAGCCAATCAATGACTCTCACCATTGATGTTTCTCTCTGTTTCATTCTTCCTTCCTCTCTCTGAAATCAATAAAAACATATTATTTTATTTATTTGTTTATTTTTAAATATTTATTGTTGAAAGTATTACATATGTTCCCATTTTTCCACCATTGACCTCTTCTATCACACCCTAGGCCTTCACCACCCTATTATCTGTGTCCATGGGTTATGCACATATGCATACAAGTTCTTTAGTTGATCTCTTTCCACCCATTCACCCACCCTCCCTCTCCTACCTTCTCTCCGAGGTTTGAAAGTCTGTTCCATGCTTATATATCTCTGGATTGTTTAGTTTATTTTGTTCATTAGATTCCACATATGAGTGAGATCATGTGATACTTATCTTTCTCTAACTGACTTATTTCACTTAGTGTAATACTCTCCAGGTCCATCCATGCAGTTGCAAATGGTGAGTTCTTTCTTTTTTACAGCTGCATAGTATTCCATTATATAAATGTACCACAGCTTCTTTATCCACTCATCTGCTGATGGGCACTTAGGTTGCTTCCAAATCTTAGCTCTTATAAATTGCACTGCTATGAACCCAGGGGTATATATATTATTTCTGATTGGTGTTTGTGATTTCTTAGGATATATTCCTAGAAAAATATTTTTTTAATTGAAAATGGAACTGCCTCATGAACCAGTGATTCCACTTCAGGGGATATATCTGAAGAAATCCGAAACACTGATTCTAAAGAATATGTGCACTCCTATATTTAGTGCTGTGTTATTTACAACAGCTAAGATTTGGAAGCAGCTCAAGTGCCCATCAGTAGATGAGTAGATAAAAAAGCTGTGGTATATTTATACAAAGGAATACATCTCAGTCATAAAAAAGAAGGAAAGCTTACCTTTTGCAACAGCATTTATGGATCTGGAAATTATTATGCTAAGTGAAATAAGTTAATCAGAGATAGACAAGTATCATGTGATTTCAGTTATATTTTGAATCTAATGAACAAAATAAACTAGAAAACAAAATGGAAACAGACTCACAGATACAGAGAACCAATAGACAGCTGTTAGAGGGAAGGCTTTTGGGGGACTGTATGAAAAAGATGAGGGGATTAAGCAAAGAAAAAAAAACTCATACACACAAGTAACAGTATGATGATTGCCAGAAGGAAAGAGGGGTGGGGCGAGGTAGAGGAGGTTGAAGGAGGTATAAATGGTGATGGAAGGAGACTTGACTTGGTGTGGTGAACACAGAATACAATATACTGATTATATATTACTAGAGGCCCAGTACATGGATTCATGCACTGGTGGGGTCCCTCGGCCTGGCCTGCACCCTCTCGCAATTTGGGACCCCTCGGGGGATGTTGGAGATCTGGTTTTGGCCTGATCCCCACAGACAAGGCCGAAGGACATCACCGGTGCACAAATGCGTGCACTGGGCCTCTAGTATGCATATAAGATCTTTGGTTAATCTCTTCCTGCCCTCCCCTCTTCCCTCTGAGATTCATCAGTCTGCTCCATGTTTCCATGCCTATGGTTTCCCCTCCTGCACTGAGCGTCTGCCCCCTGGTGGTCAGTGCATGTCATAGCTGTTGGCCAGTTGGCCGGTCAGCAGGTCACTTAGGCTTTTATATATATAGATAGAATTGTACACCTTAAATCTATGTAATTGAATTAACTAATAACACCCCAATAAATTCAATAATTTTTTTAAAAAATTTCAGTTTTACTTCCACATTTGGGAAGGGGATAGGGGCTGGAGGTTGAAACCATCACCACTGGGCAATGATTTAATCATGATCATGTAATGAAGCCTCCATAAAAATCTAAAAGTTCTGAGTTCAGTGAACTTCTGGGTTGGTGCAGACATGGAGGTGCTAGGAGAATGGCTCTGAGCCCTTTCCCTCATTTTGGCTATGTGTCTCTTCAATCTGGCTATTACTGAGTTATATCCTTTTATAACGAACTGTTAGTCTAATAAGTAAAATGTTTCTCTGAGTTCACTGAACTGCTATAGCAAATTAATCAAACCTGAGGAAGTGTTCTTGAGAACCTTTGACTTGTTATAGCCAGTTTGTCAGAAGTATATGTAACCAACTGGACTTTCAAATGGCATCTTAAGTCCAAGAAGAATGTCTTAGGAACCTCCAATCTGTAGCTGGTTGGTTAGAAGCACAGGTAACAGCATGGGCTTGTGACTGACATCTGAAGTATGTGTGGGGAGGATGGTCTTGGATAACTAAACTCTTAACCTGTGGAATCTTATGCTATCCCAGATAGTGTCAGAATTGAGTTGATTTATAGGACACCCAGCTAGTCCCAAGAATGGATTGCTGGTGTGGGGAACCCCACCCAACTTCAATTGGTACCAGAATCTATTTAATCTTTCATAAAAGTGTTTGATAATAGAACTCTTTTCTCAAATAGAATTTCCTAGGACTTACATATTCTAGAAGAAGCATTCTTTGAAATATATCTTAGAAAATCCATTCCTATATAAGAGTGGCTATATATGAGTGGATATATATATATATATATATATATATATATATATATATATATATCAGTTCTTTATCTTTTGAGATGGATTTTGCAAAATCCAGGAAAAAGCATATCAGGTTTGAGTCTTGCTAACCATAACAGTATGTTTTTAAGATTAATATATTGATAATTCTTTATATCAGAGAAGCAATGAAATGTGGAGAAATATCCCTTGCTAAATATCCACTAAAATCTCTACTCCAAATAGAGAATTTACTTTCTGTATCATTTCTTTTAAATGATAACCCCATTAACCTCAATAAAACATTCAACTCCCCCCCCCAAAAAAAAAAAAAAAACGGTTCCTTGGAAAACTCAATAACATTGATAAGCACCTAGGAAGAATTTGCCAGGGCTGACCAGCAGACCCTGAGCGAGGGATGAACAGGTTGTTCTGACACACGTTTCTGTGAAAGAGAGGGCTAAGGGACTCTTTTACTTTAGTAGTAAAAGCAGTCCTGTTCACCTGCCTTGTTGGCTTTTTATTATAACAACAGCTTGAACTCAAATTAACCTCTAGATACAATCAGCAGGGTAAATATCCTTGACAAAACACATGCTTTTACAAGGTCTAGTCTTTAAAGACTAAACATAGATAGTCTAGCAAAACACCCCGGGGGATTGGACTTGTTTGGAAAAGTCAAGGTAGGGGCTGCCGCCTTCGGCAAGGTCCCCTCAGAAGCCCTCGACCTTTCGGAGAATCCTCCTTACAGACAATCCAGCCAAGTCCCATGCTTCCCCACAAGATTGAATAAGAAAATAAGAGAGAAGACATAAAATGCAAATATCAGAAAAGAAAGAGATATATCACTAACAGATCCCATGGACATTAAGGATAATAAAGGAATACTATGAATAATTCTATGTGTACAAATTTGATAAACAAAATGTAATGGGCCAATTCCTTGAAACAGTGTGATAAAACTCACAAAGGAAGAAATTAAAAATCTGAATAGACCTATATATATTGATGAAATTAAATCAATAATTTAATAACCTTAAAAAAAAGAACAAACAACCACCATAGCCCAGGTGGGTTCACTGGTTAATAATACCATACCAAACATTTAAGAAAGAAATTATACCAGAACTTTACAATCTCTTTCAGAGAATACAAAGAGAGGGAATAATTGTAGACTCATTCTATGAGGCCAGCATTAATTACCCTAATACCAAAAGCAGACAAAGACATTACAAAAAAGTACAGACTGATATCTCTTATGAACATAAATGAAATTTTTTGCAATGCAATATTAGCAAATCAACTCCAACAATGTATAAAAAAGTATTATATAACAAGACTAAGGGGGCGGGGGTTATCCCAGGTATATAAGGCTGGTTAAACACTTGAAAATAAATTAAGTCCAGGAAATAAAAAGTGATTACAGCAAGTTTGCAGGATATAAGGATAACATACAAGAGTCAATCAATTACCAGCAAAAAGTGGAATTTTAAATTAAAATTACAATACCATTCACATTAGTTCCCCCAAAATTAAATACTTAGGTATAAATCTTATGAAATATATATAAGATCTATATGAGGAAAATTAGAAAATATTGATTAAAAATTGAAAGATGAACTAAATACATGGAGAGATTCCATGTTCATGGATAGGAAGACTCAATATTGGCAACATGTTAGTTCCCAACCGGATCCGCAGATTCAATACAATCCAAATCAAACTCCCAACAAGTTATTTTGTGGATTTAGAAAAAATGATTCTAAAGTTTATGTGGAGAGACAAAAGACCTAGGATAATCAGCACAATGTTGAAAGAGAACAAAGAGCACTGAAACTACCTGACTTCACGATTTGTTATAAAGCTATAGTGATCAAGATAGTATGGTATTAGCAAAAACAAAGATTAATGGATCATAGTAGAGAGCAGAGGAATAGATGCACATAAATACAGTCAACTGATCTCTGACAAAGGAACAAAGTCAATACAACGAAATAAAGTAGTAGTCTTTTCAACAAATACTACTACAACAACTTGACATCTACATGTATACAAATATAGACCAGACCTTACACCTATCACAAAAATTAACTCAAACTGGATATAAACCTAAATGTTAGATGCAGTCTATAAAACTCCTAAAAAAAATAGAAGAAGATCTAGAGTACCTTGGATATGATGATAACATTTTAGATATACCAAAGGCACAATTCAAAGAACAAATAATTGATAAGCTGGATTTCATCAAAATAAAATACTTCTATTCTTCAAAAGACGATGTCAAGAGAGTGAGAAGCCACAGACTGGATAAAATATTTGCAAAAGACATATCTGATAAAGGACTATTATCCAAAATATACAAAGAACTTTAAAAACTCAATAACAAAGCAAACAACCCAATTAAAAATGGGCCAAAGGTCTTAACAGACACCTCACCAAAAAAGATATACTGATGGAAAATTACATATGAAAGACGCTTCACATAATATGTCATCAGGGCAATACAAATTAAAAAAAAAGATACCAGTACACACCTTTATGATGGCCAAAATCTGGACAATCTCAAATACAGGCAAGAACTCTCATTTATTGCTGGTGGGAATGCAAAATGATATCTCCACTTTGAATCACAGTTTTTGGCTTCATATAAAACTAAACATACACTTACCGTATGATCCAGTAATCATGCTCCCTGGTATTTACCAAAAGGAGTTGAAAACTTATATCCACACAACAATCTGCATGTGAATGTTTATAACAGATCTATTTATAGTTGCCAAAATTTGGAAGCACCCAAGACAACCTTCAGTAGGTGAATGGATAAACAAACTTTGGTACATCCAGAAATACTTAGTATTTTTTAAAATGAGCTATTCAGCCATGAAAATATATGGAGTAACCTTAAATTCATATTACTAAGTAAAAAAGCTAATAAGTAAAGGCTATATACTGCTTGATTCCAACTATATGACATTCTGGAAAAGTCAAAACTATGGAGACAGTGAAAAAGTTTAGTGGTTGATTGACGTTGGTGGGGGGAGGGAAAATAGGCAGATTACAGAGAATTTTTAGGGCAGTAAAAATATTTTGTATGATACTGTAATGAATGATATGGCATTATGCACTTATTCAAAACCATAGAATGCACAACACCAAGAGTGAACCCTAATGTAAACTATGAACTTGGAGTGATTATGCTGTTAATGTAAGTATATGAATTGTAACAAATGTACCATTCTGAAGGGTGGTATTAATAATGTAGGAGACTATGCCTGTGTGGGAACAGGAAGTATATGGTAAATCGCCCTCAAATTTGCTGTGAACCTAAAACTCCTATAAGAAATGGTATTTATGATTGACAGAGGAGAGAGAAGGTTGGTGGGACGGGTGAGAAAGTTGAAGGGATTAAGAAGTGCAAATTTGTAGTTACAGAATAGTCACAGAAATGTAAATACAGCATAGGAAATATAGTCAATACCAGTAATATTGTAATAACTATGTATGGGTACTTGAAATATCAGGTGTACCACATTGTAAAGTACATTATTGTCTAACCACTATGCTATACACCTGAAACTAATACAAAATAATATTAAATATAAACTTTAATTGAAATATAAAAAAGAAATAGTCTTTGTAAATATATATTATGTATAATAAATATTTAATATTTATTTATATTAAATATATTTTCATATTTAACTACTAATTTATATTCTACTAGTGGCTCGGTGCATGAAATTCATGCACGAGGGGGTGGTTCCCTCAGCCTAGCCTGCACACTCTCCAATCTGGGACCCCTCAAAGGATGTCCTACTGCCGGTTTACAGGGATCAGGCCTAAACCGGCAGTCAGACATTTCTCTCACAATCCGGGACTGCTGGCTCCTAACCGCTCACCTGCCTGCCTGCCTGATTTCCCCTAACCACTCTGCCTGCCAACCTGTTTGCCCCCAACTGCCCCCTGCCACTGACCTGCTCACCCCCAACTTCCCCCCCCTACTGGCCTTCTTGCCCCACCTGCCCTCCCCACTGGCCTGCTCACCCCCAACTGCCCCCATGCTGGCCTGCTCACCCCCAACTGACCCCCACTGATGGCCTGCTTGCCCCCAACTGGCCCCCCTGCTGGTCTGCTCACCCTCAACTGCCCCCCACCACTGGGCTAATCACCCCAACGGCTGCCCCACCAGCTTGATCACCCACAACTGCCATCCCATCCTGGCCTGATTACCCACAAATGCCCTCCCCTCTTGGCCTCTAACAGCCTCTACCTCAGCCCCGCCACCATGGCTTTGTCCAGAAGAATGTCCAGAAGGTCTCCTGGAAGGTCTCCAGTCTAATTAGCATATTACCCTTTTATTAGTATAGATAGAGGCCTGGTGCATGTGTGGAGGCCAGCTGGTTTGCCCTGAAGGATGTCCCGGATCAGGGTGGGGGTTCCTTTGGGGTGTGGGGCAGCCTGGGTGAGGGGCCTGTGGTGGTTTGCAAGCCAGCCACGCCTCCATGGGGTGAGGGTCCCCACTGGGAGGGCAAGGCCAGCCTGGGTGAGGGGCTGAGGGCTGTTTTCAAGCTGGCCACACACCCTTCAGGGTGGGGGTTCCCGCTGGGGTGTCTGGCCAGCCTGAGTGAGGGGTTGATGGCTGTTTGCAGGCTGGCCATGCCCCCCAGCGAGGACCCTAACTCCATGGGGCATGGCCAGCTTGGGTGAGGGGCTGAGGGCTGTTTTCAGGCTGGCCACACCCCCTTCAGAGTAGGGGTCCCCACTGGGGTGCCTGGCCAACCTGGGTGAGGGTCTGATGGCTGTTTGCAGGCTGGCCAAACCCCCCAACAGGGACCCTCACCCCATGGGGATGTGGCCAGTCTGGGAAAGGGGCTGAGGGACATTTTCAGGCTGGCCACGTACCCTGGCGACCCAGGCTCCCAGCCCCTCCTTTAACGGTGGCCAGGGTGGGCTGAAAGCTTGGCTTCCTTCATCACAGGGGGCAACCCAATCCTCCTGCTCACTCCAGCTCCGTGGCCACTGCCATCTTTGTTGGGTTAATTTGCATACTCACTCCTGATTGGCTGGTGGGCATAGCGGAGTGACAGTCAATTTGCTTGTTTCTCTTTTATTAGTGTAGATTATTTATTCACATTTGATATATATTTCCAAATATATCATCTAAAACTTATATATATATATATATATATATATATATATATATATATATACCGATAGCATACCGATACATGCTAAAACATGGCTGAAACTTGAAAAACATTGCGCTAAGTGGAAGAAGCAAGACACAAAGCTCACAGGTATATGATTTCAGTTTTATTAAATATCAAGAATAGATAAATCCATACAAATAGAAAGCATACTAGTGGCTGCCAGGGTCTGTGGCAAAGCGGGAATGGGTAGTAACTGCTTATTGGACTTGGAATTTCCTTTTAAGATGATGAAAATATTTTGGAACTAGAGGTGGTGGTTTCACAACATTGTGAGTGTTCTAATGCCACTGAATTGTTCACTTTAAAATGGTTAATTTCAAGCTATATTAATTTCACTTAAGTAAAATAATAAGAGAAAAATTTAAAAGCAGCCAGAGAGAAACAGGCATTACCTCTAGGGAAAAAACAATTTGAATAACTGGGGATTTTTCATCTGGAATTGTGGTGAACAGAAGCAATGAAACAATACTTTTCAAGTACTGACTGAAAAGAAATGTCAACAGCTCACCATAACATGTGAACGTATCCTTATGGAATGAAGGAAAATGAAGACATTCTTAAATAAAGTGACTCAAAGAACTTGTTACAATCAGATCTACTCTTAGGAATGGCTAAAGAAACCTCACCAAGCAAAGAGATAATGATAATTCTCTGTCTCTGGATCTGTTTTTGTTCATCAGTTTATGTTGTTCATTATATTCCACAAATGAGTGAGATCATGTGATATTTATCTTTCTCTGCCTGGCTTATTTCACTTAGCATAATGCTCTCCCAGTAATATTTTAATCAATAAAGAAATAAAAAAAGGAGATAATGATAATAGATTAACACTTGATCTGTCACCAAAGAAAGAACAAAGGTCTGGGTAAAAAGAGCAGTATACATAATAGACTATACTTCCTATGAATTTCTTTAGTAACTTTTATGGTTAAAGCAAAAATTATAGCACTATCTTATTGGTACTCAATGTATGCAGAGGAAGTACTTAAAACAATTATATTTTTTATATTTTTTAAATGGAGAAGTTATAAGAACATAAGTGTAAGGTAATATTTCTATACTTTCTTGAAGTGTTAAGACATTAAATCCAATAGAATGTGATGTCACATATGTAAGTGGTAATACCTTACCACTAAAAACCACTAAGATTATATAAAGAGATATACTCAACACTTAAAATAGAAAAGTGCCAAAGATATTTTTATGGTGAGAAATATAAAGTGGAGACCAACAATATTATTAAGAAGTAGACCAAGAAAGTGAAAAAAGAAAGAGTTGGTGGTCAGCAAATTTTAGGTCAGTTAGGGGAAGCAGAAATTAAAGTTGACATATAGTGGTGATTACAATAAATTTTGAAACTTCAACTTAAAAAAAAGTTCAGGAAGGAAGCCAATACATCATAAACATGAATACAGATGGCATTAATTAATTAGCCTATGATCTTGTTAGGTTGTTTTTAAGGCATTGAAATATATATATATATATATATATATATATATATATATATATATATATATATATAGCTATTAGTGTCATAGAAAGACTTACAGATGAAAATAATCTTCAAAGTAAATCATAGTTGAGGTTCTGTACTACTCACTCTATACAATTATTCCGTGAACTGCCATTCAACCTCATGAAAATTGGAAGTAAAATAACCTATAATAAGCTATTAAGCTTTGTACATTTTCTCTACTTTGCAGCTATAATAGTAATAAAGAAAAAATATAATAGAGACCAAAAATGTGGGGAGATGGTGGTTAAACTGATTTTTATATGGACACACCATGTTACAACTATTTCAAATACTTCCATAGTCTATTTTAAACACCACATAAAAATCTACAAATAAAAAAGGGCTTGAAAAGGAGTCTTCAGTATATTATATTTACAAACTTCCAAGAAATGAGGATTAATTTGTCCAGTCAAGTTGTACAAAATAGAGCTTCTCAAACTTTAATGTGCTTATAACTAGCCTGCTGAAATTGTAAACATGAAGTTTCTAATTCCATCAGGTCTGAAGTGGACTCCAAAATGTGCATGTCTAACAAGCTCTCAGGTACTATTGATAATTACAGGCTTTGGACACACTTTGAATAGCAAGGGTCTAATAAATTAGAAATATGGCACTAATAAGATCAAAGTTTTAAATTCTATCTCCATATTGGACAATTAGCTTGTGGGAAAATGAAAGAGCATGGAATCTGGAGTGAGGCTGAACAGTTTGCAATCTCAGATTTTTCACTTCTTTATTTGTGATCTATGCAAGAGACATAATCTCTCTTAGCCACAGTTTCCACATCTGTAAATTAGGTATAGCATTATTACCCACTTCTGGGGGTGTATATAAGCTAACTGAGATACTTGTAAAATTCTTGAAACCTACTTGGTGCTAAACAAACATTGTTCTTCTCTCCTTCCCAACCACAATAGTCTACATCCTTAACTGCAAAGATTAAATAACTCATTGGTACAAAGGTGACTGAATCCCCAGTGGGGTCTTGCAGGAGGCAGCTGATCAGTGATTATCTCTCATCATTGATATTTCTATCTTTCTCCATCTTCTTTCCTCTCTGAAATCAACAAAAAATATTTTTTAAAAGATGAATGAATCTGAGATCATGTCAGAACAGTTGATAGCAAACTAACAGATAAAGGAATCTCCAATATGAAATACAAGTTCATATACACATTGACTAGAATAAAATGCAGCTTCTGCAGTTTTGCCAACTATTTCTCTTATTCCACCCTTTCTCAGTTTCACATTCTAAGCCCATTATTTTTGAGGCCTCTTCAGCTTTTGATACAAAGATCTGTAGCCATTTAGAGTACAAAGAACTGATATCACTATTTTAAAAATATCCACACTTACAAAATGAAGTAAAAAAATGACACAATTAAAATTATTTGGCAAAGAAAATAATCAAATAAAATGTACTCATAAATTATTAGGAAACAATAATGAAAAAATCAAAGAAGTGGATAGTATAATTTTGATTAATGTTTTTTTTTGTCATTGGTTGTTATTGTTGTATTTTGAATGTGCACCAACCTTAACCTTGCTAATTCTATTTCTAAATAGAAATCCAAAAATAATGTTAAATGACCTATATTCATGATTATTCTTCCCGAATCAAACTCTATAGAGGAAATCAAATAGAGTTTGTCTTTGGTAACTATAAAATATACACATATTTTGTTGAAATACAATAAAGAAAAAGCAATATTATACTACAAAAGCCCTTCCATATTAGATAAAACATGTGTCTCTTCTGAGCAACTACTAAAGAGAAACCTGTTTAAATGAAAATTATTTTTTCATCTATCCTAAATTTTTTTATGCATAGAAATCTGCCTGACTTAACATTCTATCCAGGAAGCATCTGGAATAAATCAGTCTAAACTCCTAAATCAGTTATAGTACAGAAATTTCTAACCCGTTTAAATTAAAATCTCACTTACTTGACTTCCAAGGTCAATTGCTGATCTTTAAATTTATGGGTAGACATGCCCCCTAGTGGTTCCAATGGGGGATTAGAAAACTGGACAGCCCTAAGTACTGTCACTTTTGCTGGTAAATTAGTCCATCTTCAGAGAAGATTAACTTAATCTCATAGATACATGCATGGCTTATAAATATCAGAGTTGTAGGTGTAGTAAGTCCTAACTCATGAGCATATGAAACCTCATTTCTTGTTAAATCCCTGTTTCTCTGTCCTTATTCAAACAGCTATGCAGCGCGCACGTGCATGTGTGCACGTGTGTGTGTGTGTGTGTGTGTGTGTGTGTGTGTGTGTGTGTGTGTATACAAGCGCAAGTGAAAGAAGGTGTTGCTGAACTTGGAAATACCATTAGCAAAAATGTTGCAAAAATATTTTACTGATTCTCAAAGGACCTAATCCTCTTGTTTTACTCAAAGTTGCCAAATTATATAACACATATAAAGTGATGCTTACTAGAATGAAAAAAAAAATGAAATTAATTGTAACCAAACTAAAACAGAACAAAACATATTATCTTGCCCTAAAAGCGTTAAAGTCAAACAAACATTGCCAGGAACATTTACATGGTATTTCTTCCTAGTTGGTGTGGGTTTTATCTAAGTCTAAGTGTGTCTTGCTTAATGTAAAGTTTTAATACTGAGAGGGAGAATAATAGTACAATATGTATATTCAGTAAGTGGTCTATGTGAATTCTACATGATATTATTCTGTGACATTCAAACAACTTTCTGTAGTGTGAACCATTAACTCCTAATATTTATAAGCCTGAATGTTTTATAATGTCCCCTCATAAAGTTGGATCTTGAATATTTTATAGAATTTAGTAATTAAAATTGTTTCTTGGGCATCTGTCAAAGCAATTCTGCTTGTACTGAGGTTTCTGACCTTTCTGAAAATTCAAAAAAGCATAGTAGTTTTCCCCACATTTTCAGGGAATCCAGTTTTTAGAGTAGCTTTATCTGCAAATATTTTATATCAATTAGAATTTCATACCACATTGAATTAAAATTTGAAAGATATAATTAAGAATTAGCACAATGTGATGTTTGATAAATACTTGTTGAATGAATGATAGATAGAGAATACGATTAGATTCTTCTTAACTGATCTCAGGAACAAAATTAATTAGTTTAATATAAAGGTAATCTTTTAAAAAGAAAACCCAATATTTCTTCATTACACAAATATCCTCAAAGGGAATCTGATCACTTACTCTAAAGCTCTCTTCTCCTTTTCCAGGTGCATTTTAATCTCTGTATATCTTCCTTTTCCTTGTTTAGATTTGTTGATAAAAGAATACCTTCTCTTCTTTAAATATAATGCCTTACAATTGTAGGCACTAAAATATATGTTGATTGTTTGATTAATTAAGGTGCCTTTCACTAAACCATATTACTCAAATGAAGAGAAGGAAAAATCCCAAATTAAAAATCAACATTTCTAATCATATTGGGAGGGATGAAGACAAAAATTTAAATATTTACCAAAGCAAACAAGCTTGAAATGGAATATTCCAGGGGGCTCATTTTAAATAATCCAAATGATGAATAGCATTTATAACTGAACCAATTGCTGATGGGATTAGGAACTAATGGAATCATTTGATGGCTAGCTGTTATGGTCAAGTTCTGTTTCTTCTATTACATTTCCTTATTTTTTATAGGTTACTAATCTGTGAAAATATACTGCCCTAGCCTGTTTGGCTCAGTGGATAGAGCATCTGCCTGCAGACTAAAGGGTCCCATGTTGGATTTTGATCAAGGGCATATGCCTGGGTTGTGGGCTCCATCCCCAGTAGGTGGTGTGCAGGAGGCAGCTGATCAATGATTCTCTCTCATCATTAATGTTTCTATCTCTTTCTTCTTCTCCCGTCCTCTCTGAAATCAATAAAAATATATTTTAAAAGATAAAAATATACTTAATTAGTTTGCCTTTGAGGTTTGTTTGTTTATAATAACTACCTTCAGTATGTTGCTTATATTATGGGCAATACACTTGAAAGGAAATTCTTTATTGTATAAAAAACAATAGAAAACACATCACCATTAGACCTTGATGCAGCTGAAACAAATAAAGTAAAAACAAAATTATACTCCAATATCCTTGAAATCTTTGTTGTTTTATAGTAAATGTGGATTGTTTCTTTAGCATTGTTTTTTGAACAGATGTATATTTGCATAATGTGAAGATTTAGTTAGACTTGTGAAAGGAAAATCTCATATCTACTTTACAATAGGACTAATATATGTATAAAGAATTAGATAAAGCAATCTAAAAACAAGCATATGATTTACACTTTAGTTCTAACACGCTCTGTACTTCAGGAGCTATAAGATGTATCATGAATGTATAACCCTATTCTCAATTTTCATTACAGTGTATAAAGGTATGCTTCATCTGTAGAAAATTATTATCTTTGTATCCTGGGGAAATCAACTTGTACTGTTGCAGTTTTTAATTCTTTTTAAAGATTTGTATGCTTGGGTGCTTCCTTCTGAATGCTAACTCTGAATCTTAGATAATATCCACACCAACAGCAGATCACTAAAAATTTAATGTAGTATAATGCAAAATTTCAAACAGTTGGGCTACTATTGTGCCCTGAATTATAATGTCTCATTACTTTGTGTAAGTTAGTGCAACAAAGACTTCGATGAACTAATTTATCATCTTTCCTCCCATTTCCCCCCTATAATGGAAGTGTTTGTGTACACAGCATGCTCATATTGCACATTTTTTTATTATAAGCATGAAAGACAGGTTGCCTTATATTAGAACTATATTTCCTATAATAGTAGTGTTTATTGGTTGAACTGGCAAAGAAAAATAAAAGCTTACTGACCTATTTGCAAAAGGTAGGTTGATATGAGATACATATTAAAATCTATTACAAATCAGGTCCAGCACAACCTATTTTAATCCAGAGCAGAACAAAGTATATTGTTTTAATTTTAGATTGAACACATTGGGATGTAATGTAAAAATAAGGGTCCAATTGAGGTCACAAAGATTGAACTAAAGTTGGATATGTTCTCCTTTACCTATTCAGTTAAACAACGATTTTTATTGCTTAATAGTGTCTGACCTTCTGTTCTGAAAATCCTGAATCCTCAAAACTGATATGATGTGATATAAACAGAGAGATTAAAGAAAAAACATTCAACCATATCACAACTGCAAAGAAAAATAAATACATTACCTTTTGACCTGATCTAAATGTATCATTGTAACAAATTTCTTATATTTTCAGTTACAGAAGTCCAAAAGTCAAAAGTATTCATTGATGAACTTTAGGTTCTCCTTTGATTTATCTTCAGAGGCCTTATGGAAGATTTGGGGAAAGATTTTGCAAAAAAGGAAAGAAGGTCATAAAGAAAAAGTCAAATTGCCTCAGGCTTCTAAATAATATATAGAAATCAATATTCTCCCAAAGAAGGATTCCTTTCTTCTTTTTGCTTTACAATTCTGTACTTTAAACTAACTATAGGCAATGTTTCTATTCTAAAAACTTACAAATAAAAGTTCAAGTTCAAGAAAGCAAATTAATATTGAGTATTATCTTTATTTAATACAACACTTTATATAATAAAAGGTTGCAAAATAAAGTGAAGGTCAAATAATTCCTTTGATATTGTCTACTCCAGAATCTAATGCAGTCAAGTCCACAAAATAGAATAATATTTTATAATGTCTAGAAAAATATAAAACTAACATTAACATAAAGAATTCCATCCAATTGTTTCACTTTGACTAAAATGGGTTCATCAAATTTTGTGTCTAGCTCTGAAGCCTTCGCAATATATTTGGTTTATTTTTCTAGCAATAGGGGAAAAGCAAAGTTCTTTTGTACCTATTCTACCTAATAAAAGAGTAATATGCAAATTGACTGCACCTTCGCTACGCCCAAGCCACGCCCACCAGCCAATCAGGGTGAGTATACAAATTAACCCAACCAAGATGGCAGTTAATTTGCATATCAAGACAGCCTAGAAAGAAGCCATGAAGCTGCGGAGAAGCAAGCAGGCGGGGCCAGCGGAAAAGGGAGGCAAGCAGGCAGGGCCAGTGGAGAGCGCAGCAGGAAGCCCTATTGCAGGAATACACCACCCACAAGGTATCAGTCCATCGGGCCAGGGAGGGGGTGTAGGGTGAGCAGCACCAGACTCCACCTGAGAGTTCCAGGTCCATCACAGGCCCCAGGAGGGGCAGCGGCCTGCCTAGCCACGCCTGTGGGGCCCTGGGAACATTGCAGCCCTGGGGAGGAGCGGCTGGGCCTTCTTAGCTGCTCCCGTGGGGCTCCAGGAACACTGCAGCCCAGGGGAGGCATGGCCAGCTGGCCTAGCCACTCCCGTGGGTCCCCAGGAACATCGCAGCCCAGGGGAGGCATGGCGGCTGCCTAGCCACTCCCATGAGGCTCCAGGAACATCACAGCCCAGGGGAGGCATGGCCTGCCAGCCTAGCTACTCCCATGAGGCCCCAGGAACATCGCAGCCCAGGGGAGGCATGGCTAGCAGCCTAGCCACTCCCATGGGACCCTGGGAACATCGCTGCCCAGGGAGGTGCAGCTGGGCCCTGGGAACATCACAGGCATGGGGTTGCTGAGACACAGACCGGGCCTCTGGCCACAGATTCACAGCTTTGCAGAGACCAAGGGCAGGAATCTGCCTCACTGCAGAGAGAGAGAGGTTCTTCAGTGGCCCCCAAACATGGGTGGGCCCAGCCAGGGATCAAGGGGCATGGAAGGTAGCACGGGGGGAGGGGCAAGGACCCACAGCTCTGAGGCAGGGGTTGAGGGGCAGTGCCACCTCAGTGGAGGGGTGCTGCACTGTAGGGTACTGGACTGACTGATGTGATTCAGACAAGCTCCCAGTGCTAACTGGCCTCGCCCAGGCGGCCTTCGCACTTCAGAGGCGGCGACTCCTGCTCCCGCCTTGACCCAAAAGCAAGCTCACACCACCCTGCCCCATGGCACTGCCTGCCTTGGCAGTGAGTGCGAAGCCTTCTACGTGCTCCAGAGACCCGGGGGCGGGGGGTTACTGAGTCAAGTTCCACAGCCAACTGGAATTGGCCTCAGTGTCCTGGTCTGTAAAATGGATGAAGCGTGTCCCAGTGCCTTCACTGAGCTTTGATGGCCAATTGAGATACTATATAAGGAAAGTGATGAAGAAGTGAGAAAGAAAAGGAAAGGCGAACAACACAAAAGAAAGACTGGAAGGAACCTGTAAACCCATTGTCATTTAAATAGGGACTATAGTCAATAGTGTTGTAATGATGGTATGATGCCAGGTGGGTACTAGAAATATCGGGGAACACTTTGTAAAGTTTATGATTGTCTAACCACTATTCTGTAACTAATATAAAACCTGAAACCAATACAAAATAATATTGAATGTAAAGAAATGAAAATTGGAGTGAAATTTTTATAAATTTCAAAGTTTAAATAAAGGCTGTAAAGGAAGGAAGGGGGAGAATAAAAAAATAGTGTTTTTCACTTTACCACTTTATTATTTTTTCAGTACATGAAAAAGACAGTTGTCTTTATATAGTGCTTTTATACTTTTCTAAGTCATTATCTCATTTTAATTTCAGGGCAACTTAAAGACAAGATAATTATTCCCTCCACTATTCAAAGAAAGGAAATCTTGGTGTCTGGATCCAATGATTCAATTGTCAAGCCCTTATTGTAAAGCAGGGTTAGTAAAATTTTCTTTGAAGTGTCATATCTATACTAATAAAAGCCTTGGGGGTGATCAGGCCAGCAGAGGAGAGTAGTTGGGGGCAATCAGGCCGGCAGAGGAGCAGTTAGGGGGCAATCAGGCAGGCAGGTGAGCGGTTAGAAGCCAGTGGTCCCAGATTGTGAGAGGGATCCCATATTAGAGAGGGTGCAGGCTGGGCTGAGGGATACCCTCCCCAGTGCACGAATTTCGTGTACCAGGCCTCTAGTTGGTAAATAATTAGAAAACCTCTGAGGAAATAAATCATGACATGCATGTAAGGCATCTTATTTTCAGATTTTATTTATTTATTTTATAGATTTAATTGTTTATTTTATAGATTATATCTACTGGACATCTTGTTTTCAGATTCTATATTACATTATTAAAACAATCAATATTTATACAGCACAAGCTCATAAACATTGCTTCAATTTTCTAAAACACATGTGAAATATTCAAAAATAACTAATATTAGAAATTATTGATATGCACATTTTATATTTTCAATTTTTGCAAATATTTTCCCTTCTGAATATTTACTATGAACACAAAAATCTCAATGAAAATTACATTTTCTTCAACCCTTCTTTTTTGTGGGGGAAATTTTAGTGATGTTTATCCAAACTGCTAAGAGCATTCTGAAATTATATTTTATAGTAAAGCTTGTTTATGTGGCAGGTTATTATGATCAGAGCCACATACTTTCTAAAAGCAAATAATAACTTTACTATGCGTATCAAAAGCATAGTTAACCTATTATATGTCTGATAGAGATACAAGTTGAATAATCTCACTTGTCTAACTTCCCACAAATGCATTTCATTGTCCCCTGTCCCCATTTTGTCTTTTTTATGATAAAAAAGCAAGAGGAATGAGCTTTTCTGAGAATAATATTTTTATAGCCCACTGCCTTTCAGTGACTGACTTTTCTTTGTTTATTCTGTGTTGTTGGTGGGGTTTTTTTTGGTTTATGTATAAGTGTACTTTTAGAAATGACATTATTTCAGTGCATAGAATTTTGCTAAGTCATTTTATTTCTTTATAATTCAGATGGCTTTGGGGTGATAGAACTTTTTCCAGAATGGTATAAAGCTAATCCATTAATTTTTATTTGATATCTCTAAATCTCATAATGTTAGTCAAGGTAATATAGGTCAAAAGAAAAACTCATTTATTTTTCTTAAAAGAAAAAATTGGCCCAGCCAGTGTGGTTCAGCATTGACCTATGAACCAGAAGATGATAGTTGGATTCCTGGTCAGGGCACATGCTCCCAGATACTTTAGAACCGTGGTCGGCAAACTGTGGCTCGCAAGCCACATGCGGCTCTTTGGCCCCTTGAGTGTGGCTCTTCCACAAAATACCATGACCTGGGCAAGTCTATTTTGAAGAAGTGGTGTTAGAAGAAGTTTAAGTTTAAAAAATTTGGCTCTCAAAAGAAATTTCAATCATTGTACTGTTGATATTTGGCTCTGTTGACTAATGAGTTTGCCGACCACCGTTTTAGAAGATAGATACATGATGAGAGAGAGAGAGAGAGAGAGAGAGAGAGAGAGAGAGAGAGATCATTTAATAGATAAGCTATAGATGGAATATACCAGGTGGGCAAAAGTAGGTTTACAGTTGTTTGAATGGAAAATAATACAATCCTATCTAATAATAGACAAATATGTAAATTGACCATACCTCCAACACCCACAAGCCACGCCCACCATCCAATCAGAGCGAGCATGCAAATTAACCCAAACCAAGATGGCTACAGCCACAGAGAGCAAGGTTTCCTAGGTAACAGAGGAAGCCAAGCTTTCCGCCTGCCCTTGCCAGGCCTAAGCCTCCACTCAAGCTACAAAGTTTCAATTATAGAAGGTAAACAAATTCAAACAAATGGCGGCAGAATGGAGCTTGAGAGAGCAGGCCAGGGTTGCCGCCGGCAACAGGGGAAGCAAAGCTTTCCGCACACCCTGGCCGGGCTCAGCCGCTTAAGGCAACAAAGTTTCAATTATAACCCCAACACAAATGGCTGCAAGCCTTGAAGGGAGCCCCAGGCTTAGCTCCGCTCCAGGCTACAAAGTTTCAATTGTAGAAGGAAAATAAATTCCAGATACCAGGGCCTCTGCTTGGGTTGCCAGGGGGCGTGGCCGGCCTGCAAACCACCACAGGCCCCTCGCTCAGGCTGCCCCACACCCCAAGGGAACCCCCACCTGATCCGGGATGCCCTTCAGGGCAAACCAGCTGGCCCCCACCCCTGTACCAGGCCTGTATCCTATCTAATAAAAGAGTAATATGCAGATTGATCATCACTGCAACACACAATATAGCTGCCCCCATGTGGTCAAAGATCCTGCCCCCATGTGGACACAAGATGGCCATCACAAGATGGCCAGCAGGAGAGGGCAGTTGGGAGGCACCCGGCCTGCAAGGGAGGGCAGTAGAGAGGGATCAAGCCTGCAAGGGAGGGCAGTTGGAGGTGATCAACCCTGCAGGAGAGGGCAGTTAGGGCTGACCAGGCCGGCAGAGGAGAGAAGTTCAGGGCAAACAGGCTGGCAGCAGAGTGGTAGGGGGTGATCAGGCTGGCAGGCAGAAGCGGGTAGAGGGAATGAGGAAGGCAGGCAGGCAAGCAGTTGGGAGCCAGCAGTCCTGGATTGTGAGAGGGATGTCCGACTGCCCGTTTAGGAATCCGACTGCCCACCAGGATCAGGCCTAAACGGGCAGTCGGACATCCCTCGAGGGGTCCCATATTGGAGAGGGTACAGGCTGGGATGAGGGACAACCCCCCTCCGTGCACGAATTTCTTGCACCGGGCCTCTAGTAATTAAATAATAACACAAGGATAAACTATGTAAACCTACTTTTGCGCACCCCAGTCTTTGCAACAGCTATTTCTTTAAAACATATTTCATTAGATAGCAATGAAAGTACTATATTTGGATTTACTAGATTTGGGTAAAACTGCATCATAAAGCCTCCATCTTTTTTTTTTAATTCTCACCCAAGGATATTTTTCCATTGATTTTTAGAAAGAGTGGAAGAGAGAGGAAAAGACAGACAGAAATATCAGTGTGAGAGAAATACATCGATTGGTTGCCTCCTGCATGTGCCCTGACCAGGGCCTGGGCTGGGGAGAAGCCTGCAACCAAAGTACATGCCCTGGACCAGAATGGAACCTGGGACCCTTCTATCTGCAGGCCAATGCTCTGTCCACTGAGCAAAACTGGCTAGGGCCTTACTCTGTCATCTTTCCACACATTAGGGGTAACATAAGCAAGACAAAGGTAATTGTTTTAAAGAATTCAATGTGGTGTAGTTTGTGCTTAAAATATTAGACAACCAGTGCTGGGCATAAAATGAATCAGTGAATAGATTCAAAATAAGAGAATGGAAGCAAAAAAAAAATAGTTTAAAATGAAATTACTAATGATAACCCTCAATTTCTGAAAATTCACTTAAAAATTTCACAAAAATATGAAACACCATGTTCTTATGCTGAGCCCTCTTTACACAGAGCTTGCAGGGGGGGCACCATATCTGAGTCTCCAGCCACCTGGCTCACACTGTTCACCTGGCCCTGGTGATTCCCTGAGGCCCTGCTCCACCCAAATTGAGGGCCCACCCAAGCTGTTTTTAGTGGCTTCTCCATACAAAAGGAGAAGGCTCATGCTGCGGCCTTTTCTAAAATATATATACTAATAAAAGGATAATATGCAAATTGGTCACAGTAACAACCAAACAGCAGGCTGTGTGGGGCGACCAGACCGGCAAAGGGGTTAGTGAGGGTCAATCAAATGACTGAACAAGCAGGCTGCATTGGGCAACCAGGCTGTCAGAGGGGTTAGTGAGGGATGACCAAATGACTGAGCAGCAGGCTGCATGGGGTGACCAGGCCAGTAGGGAGGGCAGTGAGGGGCGACCAGGCCAGCAGAGGGGGGCAGTTGGCAGTAACCAGGCTGGCAGGGGGGGGGCAGTGAGGGGTGACCAGGTTGGCAGTGGGGGGCAGTGAGGGGTGACCAGGCTGGCAGAGGGGGGGCAGTGAGGGGCAACTAAGCTGGCATGGGGGGGGGCAGTTGGGGGTAACCAGGCCAACAGGGGGGGCAGTTAGGGGCAATCAGGCCGGCAGGCAGAGGCTGTTAGGGGTGATCAGGCTGGCAGGGGGCCAGTTAGGGGCGATCAGGCAAGCAGGCAGGTGAGCAGTTAGGAGCCAATGGTCCCAGATTGGAGAGGGTGCAGGCTGAGCTGAGAGGACCCCCCCACATGCATGAATTTCATGTACCAGGCCTCTAGTCTCAAATAAGCAACATCTGGCCTGGGTATGCCCCCTACTTCTTGACAAGTGGCCTCAGGACCAGCACTAGCATCAGCCGGCCTTGGTTTGCATTATGGCCCCTCCTGGGCACCTCTAAGCTCAATCAAAGTGGCAATCATCTGGAGATCACTCTATAGCTATTAATGGGTGGTCCAGGACAGGGCACAGGAGGCAACTAACCTTGACCTGCACATCCCTGAAGGCCTCAGAGGCAGTATACCCAGTGGATCGCTTCAAACTATGCCAAAGAACAAGTGACACAGTCAAGGGGTGAACTCAGCCAGCACCAGAGACCTGCTGAAGTAAGTCCTGCTCTGTAGGGTTGAACAGCAGATCCTCCATGGTAATGGCAGCCAGTCCTCACAGCCCATTGGCCTAGGGATAAATCTCTGCCATTGATGTGGCAACAGCTATCAAGGCTCAACTACAACAGGAGAGTGCACACAGCATACATAGGCAGCACACCTGGAGTGCCCAGCTAGAGGTAATTGAGCAGGCTGTGCCAATGGGCCCAACAAGACACCTACTATATAAGGACACTCTTCCAAGACCAAGCTCTACCTAATACATAGACACAAAGACAGGGAGGCAGCCCAAGTGAAGAGACAAAGATATGTGCCCCAAATGAAAGAACAGAACAAAACTCCTGAAAAAGAACTAAATGAAATGGAGATAAACAATCTATCACAGGCAGATTTCAAAATATTGGTTATAAGGATGCTCAATGAACTTATGGAAAGAATAAATGAACTTATTGAGAATTTCAACAAAGAGATAGTAAACATAAAAGTGAAGATAGAAAACATAAAAAAGAACCAGTTAGAAATGAAGAACATACTAACTGAAATGAAGAATAAATTACAAGGAATCAGTAGTAGAGTAGATGAAGCAGAGGATCAAATTAGCAATTTGAATGATTAGGAAGAAGAAAGCACTCTACCAAAACAGCAATATAATGAGAAGAGTGTAAGGAGTCTCTGGAACAACTTCAAGCATACCAAAATTTGCATCATGGGGTGCCAGAAGAAGAGAGAGAGCAAGGAATTGAAAAACTTGAAAAAATAATGACAAAAAAAATTCCCTAATCTGGTGAAAGAAATAGACATACAAGTCCAATAATCACAGAGAGTCTCAAACAAGATAAACCTGAAGAGGCCCACACCAAGATACATCATACTTAAAATGCCAAACAAAAGTTAGACAAAAAAAAGCAACAGAAAAGCAGTTAGTAACTTATAAGGGAGCTCCCATAAGACTATCATCTGATTTCACAACAGAAACTTTGCAAGCCAGAGGGATTGACACAAAATATTTAAAGTGATGAAAAACAAGGAACTACAAGCAAGATTACTTTACCCAGCAAAGCTATCATTTAGAATCAAAGGACAGATAAAGAGCTTTTCAGACAAGGAAAAGCTAAAGAAGTTAATCACCACCAAACAAGTATTATAAGAAATGTTAAAGGGTCTTCTTTGAGAAGAAGAAAAGAGAAAGATAAAATGTATGAATAATAAAATGGCAATAAATACATAACTATCAATAATTACTTTAAATGCAAATGGATTAAATATGCTGTTTTACATATGCTGTCTACAAGAGACTCACTTCAGATTGAAAGTCATACAAAGACTAAAAGTAAAAGGACAGAAAAAATATTTCATAAAAAATTAAAATTAAAAAAAGCTGGGGTAACAATACTTATACCAGACAAAATAGACTTTAAAACAAAGGCTATAATAAGATACAAAGAAGGAACCAGCAATTCCACTTCTGGGTACTTATCCAAAGTAACCCAAAACACTAATTTGAAAACATGTATGCATCCATATGTTCATTAAAACGTTATTTTTAACTAGGGGCCCAGGGCACAAATCCATGCACCTTGAAAGGAACTGTGGGCCGCGAGGCTGTGGTGGGCACAGAGGCAGGTCTCAGCCCATCCTCCGCATTCCCTGTCTGCCTGCAGCCCCATTCCCGCTGCGGCTGCTCCCACACGCTGACGGTACCAGCCCCGCTTGCACCCGCTGATGGCGTGAAGCAATTGGGGACAGCACCAGCAGCATGTGCAAGCAGGGCCAGTGCCCTCAGGGGCAATCAGGGCTGGCAGCCACCACTCACACCCGTTAATGGTGCTGAGCAATTGGGGCTGGTGCCGGACACCGGCAGCAGGTGCAAGTGGTAGCTTTGGTGCTGGCAGCAGGTGCAAGCACAGGGCAGGATCGCGGTGCATGGGAGCAAATAATTTTCAGTAACCACCAGAGGTTTGCCCTGATGACAGCAACCGGCGCCCCACCTTTGTCTGGTGCCTCTGCTCACCTGCTCCACTATCCTACCTCAGCCAATACCTGCCATGTTCCGCACTCTGCTGTCTGCTTCCAACACCACCATGTCCATAGGTGCCCCCTGGTGGTCAGTGGCACATGATAGTGACTGGTTGTTCAGTTGTTCAGTTGTTCCACCATTTGGTCTATTTGTATATTAGGGTTTTATATATATATAGATAGCCAAGACATGGGAGCAACATAAGTGTCTATCAATAAATGAATAAATAAGCAGTGCATACATATAATGGAATATAATCAGCCATAAAAAAGAATAAAATCTTACCATTTTCAACAGCATGGATGGACCTAGAGAGTAGTAGGATAAGTGAAATAAGTCAGTCAGAGAAAGACAACTGCCATATGATTTCACTTATATGTGGAATATAAAAAACAAAATAAATGAACAAGCAGAACAGAAACAGACTCATAGATACAGAGAACATTTTGACAGTTGCCAGATAGGAAAAGGTTTGGGGGAATGGGAGAAAAGGTGAAAGAATTAAGAAGTAAAAATTTGTAGTTACTGAATAGTCATGGGGATGTAAAGTACAGCATAGGAAATATAGTTAATAATCTATATATATAAAAGCCTAAATGACCATTCGGCTAGTAACTATGATGCATATTGACCACCAGGGGGCAGATGCTCCAACTGGTAGGTTACATTGCTGCTGGGGTCTGGCCGATCAGGACTGGGCAAGATGGGCCAGACACGCCCTGGAGCCCTCCCATGGTCCCTCGTCCTGGTCTGCGCCCTCTTGCAATCCTGGACCCTTCAGGGGATGTCAGAGAGCGGCAGGGCAGGCTGAGGAACCCCACCAGTGCATGAATGTGTGCACCAGGCCTGTAGAATTATACAATAAAATCCTAATATACAAATCAACCAAACTGCAGAATGACTAGTCGCTATGACATGCACTGACCACCAGGGGGCCTATGCTTAATGCAGGCGCTGCCCCCTGGTGGTCAGTGTGCTCCCATAGGGGGAGCGATGCTCAGCCAGAAGCCAGGCTCACGGCTGATGAGCACAGTGGTGGTGGGGGGAGCCTCTCCCTCCTCCGTGGCAGGCGGTCATCCCCCGAAGTGTCCCAAAATGTGAGAATACACAGGCCGTGCTGAGAGAGACCCCCCCCACCAGTGCATGAATGTCATGCACCGGGCCTCCAGTATTGTAATAACTATGAATGGTGTCAGGTGGGTACTAGATTTATTGGGGTGATCATTTCATAAATTATAAATGTCTAATCATGTGTTGTACACCCAAAACTAATATATGTTATGTCAACAATAATTGAAAAATGAAATATTATTTTTTAAAAAGAACTTTCAACTTCCTCTTTAAAAAGTCAGAAAATATCTTTGGAATTTGTAATGTCATTTTCTCTCACTTACAGTTACATATCTATGGCTATCAACATGTCTATTTTAAGATTGCTCAGTGTGTGACTATCCAGAAGTGATTCAAGACACTGTAATCAGAGGTCAGCATTTATTTCCAGTTTCTAGGGTACTCATGTCATAAAAAGAAGTATGTGAGCATTATAGAGTATTAAATAAAGATACAACTAAAAAGAAAACAAAACAAATAAAAAAATTAAAACAGACTCATAGAAACAGATACCAAAAGGATGTTTATCAGAAGGGAGGAGGTGGGGGAATGAGTGAAAAGGAGAAGAGTACAGTCAACAATATTGTGATAAGGTTGTGTGGTGACAGATGATTACTTAGAATTAGTGGAGTGATCACATTGTAAGATATAAACATATTGAATCCCTATATTGTCCACCTGAAACTAATGTAATCATATATTTGTATACCAACTATACTTAAATTTAAAAAATAAATTTAAGATATTCTTTTAAAGTAAAAAAAAACAACAACAACTAAAAGATATCACAATGGAATGCCACTTCACACCCACTATGATGGCTTTAGAAAAACAACAGATGATAAGAAGTGCTGATGAGGATGTGGAGAAATCAGAACGCTCATACACTGCTGGTGATAATGTAAAATGGTGAAATCATTTTGAAAAATAGTATGACAGTTTCTCAAATACTTAAACATAGAGTTACCATATAAACTAGCAATTTCACTAGTAAGTATATATCCAAGAGAATTGAAAACAAACATCAACACAAAAGCTTGTAAATAAATGTTCACTGAACATTATTATACTAGCCATAAAGTAAAAACTCCTAAATGTCTATCAACCAATGATAAATAATAGGTGATATAGTCATACAATGGATTATTATTTTTGTTGTTATTCCTCACCTGAGGATATGTTTTCCATTGACTTTTAGAGCGAGTGGAAGGGAGGGGAAGAGACACAGAGAGAGAAACATTGATGTGAGAGAGACACATCGATTGGTTGCCTCCTATATGGGGATCAAGCCTGCAACAGAAGTACGTGGACCCGACAGAAGTACGTCGACCCTCTGTCTGTGGGCCAACATTCTAACCACTTAGCCAAACCCTCGGGCATAATGGATTATTATTCAGCCATAAAAAGGAATGAAGTGATGATACATGCTACAGTACAAATGAACCTTGAAGACATATGCTAAGTAAAAGAACCCAGCCACAAAAAAATAAAAAAAAACACATATTATATTATTCCTTTTATATGAAGTGTCCATAATAGGCAAATCTGTAGACACAGAATG
Organism: Cnephaeus nilssonii; assembly: GCF_951640355.1. Classification (NCBI taxonomy): domain Eukaryota; kingdom Metazoa; phylum Chordata; class Mammalia; order Chiroptera; family Vespertilionidae; genus Cnephaeus; species Cnephaeus nilssonii. The sequence goes on from NC_137071.1 coordinate 114,149,112, forward strand.
TAGATTAACAACTGCTTAGGGCTATGGGAGTTGGGGCAAATAGGGAGTGAAAGCTATCGAGTATGCAGTTTCTTGGGGGGATTATGAAAATGTTCTAAAATTAGATAATGATGACAATGATGCACAACCCCATGAACATTTTAAGAATCATTGGATTGTATACTTTAAATCAGGGGTCCTCAAACTTTTTAACAGGGGGCCAGTTCACTGTCCCTCAGACCGTTGGAGGGCCGGACTATAGTTTAAAAAAAAACTATGAACAAATTCCTATGCACACTGCACACATCTTATTTTGAAGTAAAAAAACAAAACGGCAAAAACACCCGCATGTGGCCCACGGGCTGTAGTTTGAGGAAGCCTGATTTAAATGGATGAATTTATATGGTATACTAATAAAACTTTTTAAAAGTCTATGGGATTTAATAATACCATATAATGCCCACCACCAAGTAGGAATAGCTAGTATTAATATTTTGGTGTTTCTGAGTATTAAAGCATACTTCTTGTTTTCACATGTAAAGATGTCTATAGAATGATTTTTATAAGTTTACTGCAAGACACATATTTGAACAGCAAAACTAAATATAAAAATATAAAATAATATTTTAATTAATGGTAAACTATAGCATATTCATAAATATAAAGTCTGATACATAAAAGTTGACAACTTTCCACAAATTAATGTATACTGTTAATGATATGGAAATCAAAATCTCAATAGTTCTTTAATATTTTAGAAGTTGAAAAACAACTATATTTTCTATAATAAAATTGAGAAGAAAAATATGGAATTTTCAGAATAAATATTCATAAGAGTAGTAAATTATCTTATTAAGTTAGTGTAACTAAACAAATTGGTACTAGAATCATCCTAGGCATCTAGAACAATTAAATAGAATAAGAAGTCCAGAAACAAAATTAAATACAAAAGGAAAGATTATTCAGTAAATAGTATTGGAACAACTGGCTAGCCATCTAGAAGGAATTAGATTATTTCACAGTCTATACCAAAATAAACTTCAAGTGGATCAAAAATATAGATATAAAATGATGAGACTTTAAAATATTCAACATCATTAGAAATTAAAGAAAATAAAATTAAACCAAGGTGTCACATTTGCCTATAATATTGACAAAAATGTAGAGAAATAGTAATATTGTTTGCAATGATGAAGAAATAGTAACTTTCATGCATAATTAGGTATGTAAAATTTACATACTTTGAAGGTCGACTTAGTACCAAAAGAAAAAGAAAAGTTTTTAAAGTGATTCCTATGAGCCAGCAATTTTACCTAACAACCTAAGAAACAACCTAATTACCTACCAACTTGTACAAAATGTGGTACATATATGCAATTGAGTAATATGTAAATATTAAAAGGAAGGTACTGAGGGTCCTAAAGAAGTAGCTTGTAATATATTGCTGAGAATGAGAGCATATTTACATTATGATGAAGAGAGAAATAGAGAGAGTGAGAGAGAAGGAAGGAAGGAAGGAAGGAAGGAAGGAAGGAAGGAAGGAAGGAAGGAAGGAAGGAAGGAAGGAAGGAAGGAAGGAAGGGAGGGAGGAAGGGAGGGAAGGAGGGAGAGAGGGAGGGAGGGAGGGAGGGAGGGAGGGAGGGAGGGAGGGAGGGAGAGAGGGAGGGAAGGGAGGGAGGGAGGGATGGAAGGAAGGTGAAACATTGAAAGATATACTCCAAAATAGTCCATTATCTTTGTATAGTGGAAATACGAATTTTTAATTACATATTTTTCTCCTTGCTTGTATTTTCCACAAGGAATATACATTGTTATGATAAAGTTTCCTTCTACATGCTTTATATTTTAGAAAGGCCATCTCCATCCCTAATAATTTCCTTCTTGTATTTTATGGATTTTTATATTTATATTTTAAATATATATTGGATAGATTTTGATAGAGATTGTGATGTACAATTCTAAATTATTTTCTGAAGTGGCTATCATATTTTTAACACTATTACTGAACAATTCATGCATGCTTGTTTAAAAGGTGATGAGTTGAAGTTGTTGCTCTGAGATTGTGAAGCTGACTGCTACTGTCAACCATCACTCTAGCCCATCTGCCTTTCTGAGTTTATTTTTAAATGGCTGAAAAAGGCAATGTTATGACTCCTCAATTTAGAAATAGACTTTAATGTCTTTTATTGGTCCTATCTTGGGAGAAGGATAAAGTTATCCTACCAAATCCTAAACCCAAGTAATTGGTGGCCCGTTAGAGCTGCTTGAAAGAAGTAGAAAGTAGGAACTAATTGCCCAGTTGGATGTCTACTTAGGCAGCAGACTTACTGATCTGCCCTGTGCCTAACAGAGCAAGATAAAAGTTACCTGGGAAAAGAAAGAGACCTGAATTTCTTCTGTATAAAGAGGACACTGAGGAAAGCAGCTGAGCTTGAGAGAGCTTGCTGGTACTGCACAAAAACAAAAACAAAACAAAACAAAACACTGGTTGTATAGGCACAGAGTCCTAAGAATATTACAGAGATGGAGAAGCATGGGAAAGTTGACCCCATAAAAATCTTCACTAAATCCTCATCTCATCCCTGAGCTGCACATGTATGGATTACACACTATTCAGAATACTAAAGACCTTGAGACCCAAAATAAACCACAATCCATATCCCAAACTGACCACTGAGTAACTCACATATGGAGCATATCCAGTAGATTCAAGAAGCTCAGCAAACTCTAAACAGGACAAATTAAAATAAATTTATTACAAACAACATAGTGAGACTTCTAAAAACTAAAAAATTTAAAAACCTTAAACAAAGAAAAGAAAAAAAGATGAATAAGATGCATTATCTGGTCTTTCCAGTGATGACAACCTCCCCAAGACAGGATGCCTCTCACTAAGGATCTCCTTCACCCCTCTCCAGAAGAGGAGAAGAGGAAACACAAGAAGAAGCACCTGGTGCAGAGCCCCAATGCCTACTTCATGGATTCGAAATGCCCAGGATGCTATAAAATCACCACCATCTTTAGCCCTGCACAAATAGAAGATGTGTGTGTTGGTTGCTCCACTGTCCTCTATAAGCGTAAAGGAGGAAAAGCAAGGCTAACAGAGGATGCCCCTTCAGAAGGAAGCAGCCCTAAAAGTACCTCGAACCAAGATAAGTGGAGAACTATCCCAATAAAAACACTTTGGATTTAGAAAAAGATATATTACCTGTAAATAAATGTAATGGGCTCAATTGTGTTTTCAAAAAAATCATATGTGGAAGTCCTAACTCCTAGTAATCTAAGAATGTGACCCTATTTGGAGGTAGGGTCTTTAAAAAGATAATTATGTTAAAATGAGATAATTAGGTTAGGGCCTAATCCAATATGACTGGTGACCTTATAAGAATAGAATGCAGACACAGAGGTAAGACCATGTGAAGACACGAGAAGAAAAAAGCCATCCACAAGCCAAGATGAGAGGCCTCAGAAGAATCTAATCCTACCAATACCTTGATCTCAGACTTCTAGCCCCCCAGAATTGTGAGAAAATAAATTTCTGTTGTTTAAGCCATTCAGCTTAGCAGACTAATTACAATGAATGATGATTCTAACTGAATTTCTCATCAAAAACCATGCAAGTCAAAGGGGAGGTTATAATATTTTTCAATATGAGCTGAAAAAAAAAAGAACTATCAGCCTGAATTCTATTATTCAGGAATGAAGGTGAAATAAAGACAATCTCAGATGAAGGAAAAATCAGTGGTTGAGCATAGACCTATGAACCAGGAGATCACGGTTTGATTCCTGGTCGGAGCACATGGCCAGATTGCAGGCTCAATCCCCAGTGTGGGGAGTGAAGGGGGCAGCTGATCGATGATTCTCTTTCATCACTGATGTTTCTATCTCTCTCTCCCCCCTCTCCCTCCCTCTCTGGAATCAATAACAATATATTTTAAAAATAAAGTAAAAAAGAATTGCTAATAAAATATATTCAGACCAAAAGGAAATGATGTTAGATAAAACTCTGGAACATCAGAAATGAAGGAATAGCAATAGAAATGGCAATAGAACAGTAAATGATCTAGACAGACTATTCTTGGGAGTTAATGATTTCCTGAGGCTCACCATTTTGGCCCTGTGTTCAGAAATCTAGAGTTTTATTGACCCTACTCTGCCACACACTTCTACAATATCACTTACTTCCAGAGCCAAGCAGCAGAGGACAATAAGAAAAAAAAATTTTTAACTGAATATTTTAAGAGAATGTGTTCTTCCCTCTTAGTTCCATTTTTTTTGCTGTTATTATTAAAATGTAATTGGCATACAAATTACTTTCATGTATAAAATATAGTGATTCAACATTTACATATCTTACAATGTGATCACCGCACTAAATCTAGAAACCATCTGTCACCATGCGATTATCACACATTATTGACTATATTCTCCTTCACCTTTTCCACCTATCTCTCCACACCCCTTCTCCTCTGGTAACCAACCATCAGTTTGTTCTTTGTTTTTATGAGACTGTTTAGGTTTTGTTTTGTTTGTTCATTTGCTTTGATTCTTTGACTCCTGTTGGCTCCACCATGAGATTGCTGGGGGTTGGGTCAAGAGAATTAAGAGAAATAACATGAATAAGAGTTTATTGCTTTCTCTCTCTCTCTGACTGTTAGGTGTTCTCTTTATCCTCCTTGAGTCGGAAATAGTGCACTTCTCCTGGAGAAGAAATCTAAAGTTGAAAAGTCTGTGACTGGGAATAATGGTGGTTGTATGCAATATCTTTCTACTCTTCAACTCTCAGGTGTTTTTTTTTTTATTAATATATCTCAGTGATATATGTATTTATGAAAAATGTTGTTTAAACTTGTATTTACATAGGATTTACTTACAAAGCAACTATTTGCTTAAGTTCAAAGACAGGTTTCTTATCCTTTTTCAATGAGTTGAATGTCTCAGCTTTCGTTTTTGTTTTGCTTTTTCTTGTTTTGTTTGCTTTTGCTTGTTTTAACTCTGTTTGCATAAGGAAAGCTTTGGGTGTATTTGAGTGAATAATGGAAAAAACAACCAAGTGAGTTCTAGCTTCAAGTTTAGCTCCTGCTCTGTAACCATGAAGAAGTAATTTAATCTCTCCTTTATTATGTAAAAATAATTAGGATGGATAAAACAATTAGTAATAAATAAGTTTCCTTAGAGTTTTAATACTTTGACCTCGTCAGTTGTGTAGTGAACACTGTACTATCTCCCACACACCCTATGCCCCTCCCACAACTTCTGGAAGTACTCCTGGCTGACATTCCTATTCAGAAATTGCTTTCATATAAAAGATAGTTCTAGTCACACAAGATTATGCCTCTGTATCCAGTGACTGGTATATAGGGAGATAACCGCCAATCCCCCTCATCAAAACTCAGAAAAATTATAAAAGGCCATCCTCGGAGAGCACTTTGAGATTGGCTGAGGCTTTTGTTCTGAGGACAACTTTTGCAGGCAAACTTTTCCGTTTTTTTATTGAGGTATAATTGACATACAACATTATATTAGTTTCAGGTGTATGACATAATGATATGATATTTGTATATATTGCAAAATGATCACCCCAATAAGTTTACTTAACATCCATCATCTTTGTTTCCCTTCATCTCATCCAACAAGTGTTCATTTTGAAAGAAATACCAGTAACTAAAAACTTCAACCAGCTAATCTTTGTCCCAGAGTCTGTTTCCCAGGGAGCCCAGCCTTCAAGAGTTTGAAATAATATTACCCTCCTCTGAAGAGTTTATTTTTACTTCTGTCATGGTGGTGCTTGCATTCCATAATACATTATAGTTATTGCACGTTTTATGCAATGTTTTTTCTTTTCTACTAATTTGCAATCTTCTGAAATCAAGGGCAATATACTTTTTTACTTTCATAGCAGGTAACATTGATTCATTATTTGGTTGGTTGGGTTAATGCATATATGACATAATTTTTCCCTGTTTGATCTCTTTAAGTCATCAAGAATAAGCTTTTTTGAAATGTTTTCCTCTTTATTATAGAGGAAAGTTCATTATTCCCATGAAATTTGAATTCTTTTCATAATTTTTGTGGTTCTATTAGTCTGTGGCATATTTATAATCACATGATACTTAGGGTTTTATTGCTGGCTATGGGGATGATAAATACTGTGATTTCGTGATAGGAAGATGGCGGCTGGCAGTATGGAGGTGAGGGAGAAGTGAGTGAGTGAGTGAGTGAGGGGATGAAAGGAGAATGTGTGGATGTGTGTGGTGTGTGTGTGTGTGTGTGTGTGTGTGTGTGTGTGTGAGTGAAGGACAGTTAAATCCCCGCAGGAGCAGCAGGGGCTGGCAGACCAGGCTCTCTTGGACAGGGGGAGATTACCACTGCTGCAGGCACTCCCAGGACTGCAGGACTCCAGCATGGAGCCCATGCAATCTTGAAGGGGAGAATGGCCTTTTTTAGGAACTCATCAGCACCACCAACCAGACAGGCCCTGGAACTGCCCCATGACCCAGCAACCAGCCAAGCCAAAATCCTGCTGCCCCACCCACAGACCCACGGACCCTGGGACCTCAACTTACAAAGGTGCACTGCTCACCTGCAGTAAGTTCAACTTCCCCCTCCCCAGTGGCAGAACTCCGGATTCCACATTCTTGGGTTTCCAGCGTGCAGGCATCCAGGGCACACCCCTCCATAGTCAGCACCTGGGAGCCACTGGGAGCCACTGGGAGCCCCTGCTGGGTGTGATTTTGTACAGACAAGGGCGCATGGCTTTGCAGTAGAAATTCTGAACTCCCTCTTCCTGAATAACTGCCCACAGACACCACAGCTGTGTAACTTCAGTGCCAGGGCCCCTCAGAGTGCCTCAGAGCTCTGCACAGGCAAAGGCACCTCCACTCTCGCGCATTTCCAACAAGCAGGCCCCCTGAGCCCATCTATTCACAGCGGCACTTGGGGGAGCAGCTGGGAGACTCTGCTGGGTGTGATTCTGCACAGACAAGGGTATGCTGCCCCGCAGTAGAAATTCTGAATTCCCTTTTCCTGAATAACTGCCCACAGCCACCCCAGCTGCTCAACTTCAGTGTCAGGGAACCTCAGAGTGCTTCAGAGCTCTGCGCTGGCAAACACACCTCCACAAATGCGCATTTCCAACAGGCAGGAACCCTGAGCCCATCTATCCAGAGGGCACTCGTGGGAGCCACTGTGAGCTCCCCCTGGGTGTGATCTTGGACAAAGAAGGGCACACTCTCCCCCAGCAGTAGAAATTCTAAATTCACCCATCCTGGATACCTGCCCAGAGATGCCTCAATTACACGGCTACACTGCCAGGGCCCTTCAGAGTGCTCCAGTGTGCCTCGCTGGCAAACGTATGGCGGGTGCCTCTGTGAGCCGCCACTGAGAGCGAGCGCCTAGCCACCACAGGTGCAGCAGCAAAAGCTGAGTCTGTCCACCCCACAACTACAGAACTCTGGGCAACACAGTCACACCTTTCCAGAGCGCAGGCCCCCTGAGCCCCATCACCCCAAGAGACAGTTCCTGGGTACCACTGTAAGTCCCCTCTGGGCACGCATGATTTCAATCAATGGTGCAAGACAGCAAAAATTGGCACACCCCCCTCCACGGCTGCTGGCTTTTAGACACTGCATTTGTGCCTCTCCAGCTCGCAGGCTTACATCAAGAGAACCCAAATAGCTCAAGTAAGGAACTACACTAGATTACCAAGCCCAGGAGACCTGAGAGATTAAACCAGTAGCACCATCCCCAAAAGAACCTGGGTAGCAAAGCAATTGGATCTACAATTAAAACATTACAGGAAAACATGGGAAGACAAAAAAGCAATCCCCAAAGGAAAGAAAAAGAGGAATCACCAGAAAGGGAGTTAAATGAACTTGAGGCTAGGAACATACCAGAGAAAGAACTCAGAGTAATGGTTTAAGGATACTCAAATGGCTGGATGACAAATACACACAACTCAGTGAGGATTATAAGGAGTTGAATGAGAATGTCACCAACATGAAAAGGAACCAATAGGAGATGAAGAACAACATAGCTGCAATAAAGAACATAATGGAAGGCTTAAACAGTAGACTAGAAGAGGCTGAGGACCACATTGGCGAATTAGAAGAGAAGGTAGGAAAAAACACACAAACAAAGAAGCAACTGGAAAGAAGACTTAAAAAGCAAGAGGAGAACCTAAGGGAGTTTTGGGACAACAAAAAAATGAAACAACATTCGCATAATAGGAGTACCAGAAGGAATAGAAAACCTATTTGAAGAAATAATGACAGAAAACTTCCCTGATATTGGCAAGAAGAAATCCTTGCAACTCCAAGAAGCACATAGATTCCCAAACAAGATGAACCTTAAAAGACCGAGACCAAGACACATCATAATTAAATTGGCAAACACCAACAACAAAGTAAGAATCTTAAAGGCTGCCAGAGAGAGACAGAAAGTTACCTAGAAGGGTTCTCCTATTGGAATATCAAAAGATTTCTCAACAGAAACACTCCAGGACAAAAGGGAATGGAATGAAATTTACAAAGTGATGCAAAGCAAGGGACTGAACTCAAGAATACTATACCCAGGAAGACTATCATTCAAAATTGAATGGGGAATCAGGAGCTTCACAGACAAAAAAAAAAGGGCTAAGAGAGTTTATCACTACCAAGCCAGCAATGCAAGAACTTCTAAAGGGAATACTGTAACAAGAAAAAAGAGAAAGGCAAGAAGAAACACAAACATTAAGGAAAAATATGACAACACACATGTACTTATCAATAATAACATTAAACGTAAATGGATTAAATGCACCAATCAAAAGACATGGTGTAGCTGAATGGATAAGAAAACATGACCCATATATTTGTTATCTGCAAGAGACCCTCCTCAGAACAAAGAATTCACACAGACTGAGAGTGAAGGGATGAAAAAATATTTTTCAGGCAAATGAAAATGAGAAAAAAGCTGGGGTTGTAATACTTATATCTGATAAAATAGACCTCAAAGTAAAGGCCATAACAAGAGATAAGAAAGGCCACTACATAATACTAAAGGGAGCAATTCAACAAGAAGATATAACTCTGGTAAACATATATGCACCAAATACAGGAGCACCCAAATACATAAAACAACTTCTGGAAGATATCAAGGGAGACATTGATAGAAATACAGTCATAGTAGGGGACTTTAATATCCCACTGACACCACTGGATAAATCAACTAAACAAAAAATCAGCAAAGAAACAGCAATCCTAAATGACACACTAGATCAGATGGATTTATCCGACATCTTTAGAACATTTCACCCCAAAGCTACAGAATATATATTCTTCTCCAGTGCACATGGAACATTTTCAAGGATAGACCACATATTAGGGCACAGGCAAAGTCTCTTATAATTCAAGAAGATAGAAATCATATCAAGCATCTTCTCATATCACAATGGCATAAAACTGGAAATCAACTACAATAAAAACAATCCAAAAAAATTAAACACCTGGAGACTAAATAGCATACTATTAAACAATGACTGGGGCCCTAACTGGTTTGGCTCAGTGGATAGAGCGTCGGCCTTCGGACTCAAGGGTCCCAGGTTCGATTCCAGTCAAGAGCATGTACCTTGGTTGCGGGCACATCCCCAGTAGGAGGTGTGCAGGAGGCAGCTGATTGATGTTTCTCTCTCATTGATGTTTCTAACTCTCTATCCCTCTCCCTTCCTCTCTGTAAAAAATCAATAAAATATATTAAAAAATAAAATAAAATAAAAAAATAAACAATGACTGGGTTACCAGAGAGATCAAAGAATAAAAAAAAAAACATAATGGCAACAAATGACAATGAAAACACAACAATCCAAAATCTATAGGACACAGTGAAAACAGGCTTGAGAGGGAAGTTCACAGCTCTACAAGCCTACTGCAAAAAACAAGAAACAATGGTAATAAATTATCTAACCATAAAACTCAAAGAGTTAGAAAGAGAGCAACAGGAAAAGCCCAGTGTAAGCAGAAGGAAGGAAATAATAAAGATCAGAGTGGAGATAAACGACATAGAGACCAAAAAAACAATACAAAAGATCAACAAAACCAAGAGCTGGTTCTTTGAAAGGATAAACAAGATCGATGAACCTCTCACCAGGCTCACCAAGAAGCAAAGACAGAGGACCCAAATAAACAAAATCAGAAATGAAAGAGGAGAAATAACAACAGACCCCACAGAAATACAAGGATTGTTAAAAAATATTATGAACAACTCTCTTCCAACAAACTAGACAGCCTGGAGGAAATGGACATATTCCTAGAAAAATACAACCTCCCAAAACTCAATCAGGAAGAATCTAAACATCTCAATAGGCCAATGACTATGGAAGAAATTGAAACAGTCATTAAAAAGCTTCCAGCAAACAAAAGCCTGGGGCCAGACGGCTTCTCAGGGGAGGTTTACCAAACATTCAAGGAAGAAATAAAACCTATCCTCCTAAGACTATTTCAAAAAATTCAAGAGGAAGGAATACACCCAAGCTCCTTCCATGAAGCCAGCATCACCCTAATACCAAAACCAGATAAAGATAACACAATGAAAGAGAAGTACAGGCCAATATCCCTCATGAACATAGATGCCAAAATCCTCAACAAAATTCTAGAAAATCAGATCCAGCAGTACATCAGAAAGATCATACACCATGACCAAGTAGGATTTATCCCGGGGATGCAAGGATGGTACAATATTCGCAAATCAATAAACATGATACATCACATAAACAAATTGAGAGATAAAAATCACATAGTCATATCAATTGATGCAGAAAAAAGCATCTGACAAGGTCCAACAACCTTTCTTGATAAAAACTCTCAGCAAGGTGGGAATAGAAGGATCATACCTCAACATAATAAGAGCCATATATGAAAAACCCACAGCCAACATCATACTCAATAGGAAAAACTAAAACCATTTCCCCTAAGAACAGGAACAAAACAGGGATGCCCCCTCTCACCACTTCTGTTCGACATAGTGCTGGAAGTACTAGCCATTGCGATTAGCCAAGAAGAAGAAATAAAAGGCATCCAAATTTGAAAAGAAGAAGTAAAACTGTCCTTATTTGCAGATGACATGATATTGTACATAGAAAACCCTAAAGACTCCATCAAAAAATTACTAGACTTAATAAATGAATTCGGCAATTTAGCAGGATACAAAATTAACAACAAGAAATCTATGGTATTTCTATACACCAATAAGGAACTTACAGAAAGAGAGACTTAAAAAGCAATCCCATTTACCATCGCACCAAAAATAATAAGATACCTAGGAATAAACTTAACGAAGGAGGTAAAAGACCTGATGCGGAAAACTACACGACACTGAAAAAAGAGATAGAGTAAGACATAAACAGATGGAAGAACATACCGTGTTTCTGGATTGGTAGAATAAACATCATCAAAATGTTCATACTACTGAAAGCAATCTATAAATTCAATGCACTTCCCATTAAAATACCAACGTCACATTTCACAGACCTAGAACAAACTTTCCAAAAATTCATCTGGAATAAAAAAGACCCCGAATAGCTGCAGCAATCCTGAGAAGAAGAACAAAGTTGGTGGGATCTCAATACCAGATTTCAAGCTGTATTACAAAGCCATTGTTCTCAAAACTGCCTGGTACTGGCACACGAACAGACATATTGATCCATGAAAAAGAATAGAGAACCCAGAAATCGACCCAAACCTCTATGCTCAATATTTGACAAAGGAGGCATAAACATACAATGGAGTCAAGACAGTCACTTCAATAAATGGTGTTGGAAAAATTGGACAGATACATGCACAAAAAATGAAACTAGACCACCAACTTACACCATACACAAAAATAAACTCAAGAGAAACCAAGATGGCGGCATAGGTTAAACACCTAACCTACAGCCTGGCACAACAATTTCAAAAATACAACTTAAAGTCAAAACGGACATCATCCAGAACCACAGGAAAGCTGGCTGACTGAAATGCCCACAACTAGAAGGAAAGATAAAACCAGAGGGAAAATCAGTGGAGCCGTAAAAGCCTGAGGTATGGAGACATGGTCGGAGACACCAGCACGCACGGTGGTGGAGAGGAAGGGGCGGCTGATGGCCTGGCCGGCGTTCTCTAGCAGGAAGGAGATAAAAGCTCCAGATTGCGCTGAACCCCAGCTCCGACTGCACTGAACCCCAGTTCTGGGCGAAACCATGGGAAGCCAGGCGCATGCTGGGGGAATCTGGGCTGTTGGGCGGAAACACAGAGGAGCAGCGAAAAGGCAGATCTCCTGAGGCGCACACGTGAATGCGCGCAGAGGACGGACTGTTGCCTGTGCCGCTGAATTGCCCTGGCGGGGAGGAGACAGGGGCTCCGGACCGTGCTGAACCCCAGTTCCGACTGCACTGAACCCCAGTTCCGGGCAAGACCCTGGAAAGCCAGGCTTATACTGGGGGAATCTGGGCTGCAAGGCGGAAATGCAGAGAAGCGGCGAAAGGCAGAGCACCAGAGGCACGCACAGGAATGCGCGCAGAGGATGGTCTGTTGACTGTGCCGCTGAATTGCCCTGGTGGGAAGGAGACAAAAGCGCCAGACTGCGGTGAGCCCCAGTTCCGACTACACTGAAACCCAGTTCTGGGCGAGAATCTGGGAATCCAGATTCATTGGGGGAGAGACTAGACTGTTTGGCAGCGGGCGAAACTCCAGTGCACTTTTCTCTCAGAGGTGTTTGCAGGGAGTACAGAGGTACACTGAGACACAGGAACCTCATAGGGCGGGGCTGACGGGAAGCCAAGGCTGTAGGCTCCACCCTGAAACTCCGCCCCATCCAAGCTGAGCACAGAGGCTTTTACAATTTTGCAAGTCTAGTTGAATAAGGCTGTCTCCTGGCATAGACACAGCTGAACCTCACAGCCAATTGGACTGGAGGTCAAATCCTTGCAGTGTAACAGCAATCAAGGCTTAACAACACCAAGACTTTGCACTCAGCCCACAAAGGGGGGTATCAAGAGCGACCTCCTAGGGAGATTGGGGAAGCTGAGCTATAGGGAGGCAGCCAAAAGGTGAAGACACCGAAGCAGGTCACGAATAGAAGGGATGAAGGAAAGTAAACTAATGGATGACACAGTGTTCAGAACCACATTTATAAGGTTACTTAAGAATCTTCTGGAGGACCAAGATGGCGGCATAGGGCAGACGCCTGATTGTTGCCTACCACAACAATTTTGAAACTACAACTGGAAAACAGAGCAGACACCATCCAGAACAATGGCCGGAGGAATTGCTGAGAAGGAATTGACCGATGGGAGTTGGGATCGGGAAGACGAGGCCCCGCTGGGTCCCGGATACAGGTGCGCTCGCCCGGCGACTGGTCGCCGCTGCAGACCCGAGTGCCGCCGCAGTGACCTCGGACCAGCCCACCGCCACGCACCGGGCACACTGGAGCTTCGCCGAGCCCGCCGCCCAGCAAGTTCCGCAGCAGCCGCCCCGGAGCTTTGAGAAAATGGCCGAAGGAATTGCTGAGAGAGAATTGACCAACAGGAATTGGGATCAAGAAGACGAAGCCCCGCTGGGTCCTGGGTCCAGGTGAGGCTGGCTCCCGGGTCCGGGTGAGGCCATGCCCCTGGGTCCGGGCGAGGCTACGTGCCCCTGGGTCTGGGTGAGGCCACGCGCCCCTGGGTCTGGGTGTAGCTGGATCCCAGGTCCGGATGAGGCCGTGTGTCCCTGGATCCTGGTGAGGCTGGGTCCTGGGTCTGGGTGAGGCCACATGCCCCCGGGTCCAGACGAGGCCACGCGCCCCCGGGTCTGGGTGAGGCCACGCGCCCCCGGGTCCGGGCTAGGCTGCGTGCCCCTGGGTCCGGGTGAAGCTGGATCCCGGGTCCAGGTGAGGCTGTATGCCCCTGGGTCCGGGAGAGGCTAGGTCCAGGGTCCAGGTGTGGCCACGCACCCCTGGGTCCTGGTGAAGCTGGATCCCGGGTCCAGGTGAAGCCGTGCGCCCCTGGGTCCGGGAGAGGCTGGGTCCCGGGTCCGGGTGAGGCCGTGCGCCCCTGGATCTGGGTGAGGCTGGGTCCCGGGTCCAGGTGAGGCCGTGTGCCCCGGGATCTGGGTGAGGCTGGGTCCCAGGTCTGGGTGAGGCTGCGCCCCTGGGTGCGGGCGAGGCCACGCACCCCTGGGTCCAGGTGAGGCTGGATCCCGGGACCGGGTGAGGCCGTGTGCCCCTGGATCTGGGTGAGGCTGGGTCCCGGGTCCGGGTGAGGCCATGCGCCCCTGGATCCGGGTGAGGCTGGGTCCCGGGTCTGGGTGAGGCCACACGCCCCTGGGTCCGGGTGAGGCCATGCGCCCCTGGGTCCGGGTGTAGCTGGATCCCGGGTCCGGGTGAGGCCGTGTGCCCCTGGATCCGGGTGAGGCTGGGTCCTGGGTCCGGGTGAGGCCACGCCCCTGTGTCCGGGTGTAGCTGGATCCTGGGTCCGGGTGAGGCTGGGTCCCGGGTCCGGCTGAGGCCGCGCCCCTGGGTCCGGGTGAGGCTGGGTCCTGGGTCCGGGTGAGGCTGTGTGCCCCTGAGTCCACGTGAAGCCGTGCCCCTGGGTCCGGGCAAGACCAAACCAGAGAGAGTCAGACCTGCATTACCACCATTTGTTCACCATCCAGAGCTGAGGGGATCAGTGCTGACATGTACACATACGGAACTGGTGGACATTGAAATTGGGTCTCAAAAGAACTGTTGGTCCAGAAAGAAACTCACTACAGACTGATTCATTTGCCTGTCAGCATAACTATTATTGCTCGTCTCACATTCGGTTCTTATAAGTATATTTCTAGTGACACATGATCTCGCTCATCTAGGGGAAATGATGAACAACATAGACTGATGAACAAGAACAGACCCAGAAACAAGGAGGCATCGATCGGACTGTTGGGCCTCAGAGGGAGGGGAGGGGAGGGTGGGGGGAGGGGGAAGAGATCAACCAAAGGACTTGTGTGCATGCATACAAGCCTAACCAATGGTTGGGGACAACAAGGGGGTGGGGGCATCTGTGGGGAGGGGTGGGGGATGGTAATGGGGGGATGAGGACAAATATGTGACACCTTAATCAATAAAGAAATTAAAGAATTTTAAAAAAAAGCAACAACAACAAAAAAATTAAATAAATAAACTCAAAATGGATAAAGGACTTAAACATACGATGGGAAACCATAAAAATACTAGAGGAATCCATAGTCAGAGAAATCTCAGACACATGCCGAAGCAATTTCTTCACTGATACCGCCCGTATGGCAATGGAAACTAGAGAAAATAAACAAATGGGACTACATCAAAATAAAAAGCTTTTGCACAGCAAAGGAAATTATCCATAAAACAACAAGAAAGCCCACTGCATGGGAGAACATATTTGCCAATGATATCAACGATAAGGGTTTAATCTCCAACATTTACAGGGAACTCATACAACTTAACAAAAAGAAGATAAACAACCCAATAAAAAAATGGGCAACTGACCTAAATAGATACTTTTCAAAAGAAGACAGTAGAAAGGCCAAGAGACATATGAAAACCTGCTCAAAGTCACTAATCATCCGAAAGATGCAAATCAAAACAACAATGCGGTACCATCTCACACCTGTCAGAATTGCTACCATCAACAAATCAACAAATGACAAGTGCTGGCGAAGATGCAGAGAAAAAGGAACCCTTGTGCACTGCTGGTGGGAATGCAGACTGGTGCAGCCACTGTGGAGAACAGTATGGAGTTTCCTCAAAAAACTAAAAATGAAACTCCCATTTGACCCAGTGATCCCACTTCTAGGAATATATCCCAAGAAACTAGAAACACCAATCAAAAAGGATATATGCACCCCTATGTTCATAGCAGCACAATTCACCATAGCTAGGATTTGGAAACAGCCTAGGTGCCCATCAGCAGATGAGTGGATTAGAAAACTGTGGTACATCTACATAATGGAATACTACGCTGCAGTAAAAAAGAAGGAGTTCTTACCATTTGCAACAACCTGGATGGAGCTGGAGAGCATTATGCTAAGTGAAATAAGCCAGGCAGAGAAAGATAAATATCACATGATCTCACTCATTTATAGAATATAATGAACAACATAAACTGATGAACAAAAACAGATCCAGAGACAGAGAAACATCAATCACAATGTCAAACCTCAGGGAAGGTAGGGGAGGGTGGGGGTAAGGGGGAGAGATCAACCAAAGGTCTTATATGCGTGCATATAAGCCTAATCAATGGACACAGCCAACAGGGGGGTAAGGGCATGCATTGGGGGGTGTGGGGGTAATGGAGGAATAAGGACACTTATGTAATACATTAATCAATAAAGAAATTAAAAATAAATAAATAAATAAATACTGTGATTTTATTATGAGTTTTCTAATTTAGTTGTCAATAGTAAATTAGAAAACTTTTCTGTTAGAAGTAATAAAAATGTATATGATATATCAAGGATTTAAAGGCAAATTTCCTTGTTTTCTATTGTATTTGTAAAGCCACTCGGTGATATTCATTATATTTTTAGTATTCAAGTTTCATTCCAATCATATATGGTTAGAATAGAAGTTCACTCAAATATTACAAAGTGATTTTACTATTCTTAAAAGTCAAAGCCATAGGTATAATCAGTGGCTATTCATTTGGAAATCATAGATAAGAATGCCATATCATTCGTAATCATGTAGTCAATTTCATTCTTTGTCACGGCTTTCATTTCCAAGAGTGTTCCATTTAGTGGGAGATTTTAGAATTACATAAAAGACCAATCATGTACCATACAGTATTCACATTGTATTAGCCCTTTTCCAAAGCCTTCCCTTCTGTTTTCCAAGTTACATTCCTGTAATTCATGAACTTACAGGCTCTCAGGGATTTGAATTTTATGTTCAATCTCAGATGTTCTTTCAGTAAATCATGTCATTATTCAGTATTTCCCTCTTTCAAAGAAAGAAAGTCTCCGCACTGAAGATTCACTCAAGCCATTCCATTTTCATATCATTGAAACTCTTCATACTATTAAAATATCACCTTTTGAACCTTAATTTCAAATAAAAAATAGCAGCCTCTATCTTGCAGGCAATTACTTGAGGGAACCGCATACAATGTAAGCATTTCTACATTGCCACATCAAGAGTGCCAGTGACATGCCAAAAATCACCTTAAGCATCTGTTCACCTAATTTTACCAATATCAAAATTATCTCAGCCAAATTATACATTAATCTTTACCATCTCCCCCCCGAAATATAGTACCAAAAATATACTTCCAAGAGAGTATAAAATATTAAAAAGACACAGTACATGCATTTTATGGATTTAGCTATATGTCTAAGAATTTATCCAGAATGATAATCAAGACATCTTGAGTGAAAAGAAAAGTATCAGAAAATTATTAATAGTCTGATTATATTGTTTAAAAATAACAAAGAAAATGCATACACTATACAGTTATAGAATAATAAGACATAATCTAGAGTTTATACAAGAAACTGTTATCATTGGTTACCTTGGGATGGTGGGGCTTGTAGGGGATACTTGGGGTAAGAAGAAAATATTACGCTTTTCTTCATATATGGCTGTATGGTTTTAATTATTAAATCCAGTATGCAAGACATATAGTTGAAATGAAGCAAAGTATTTAAAGTAGTCAATAGTACCCTTTTAAACACCCATGTGCTTTTATTCTCTTCTCAAAACAAAACCAATTTTTCTCTGGTATATTACAAATAGTCTCCCCATCTGAAACATTTTTCCCTATCTAGAATAATGTCTTTTTTTCCATATCATCCCTTTATGTTTTTTCTTTGTTTTAAACATTCATTACAATGAATCTATTCATGAAATCTTATAGTCATCCCATCCTGTCTGGGTAGTTCAGCTGGTTAGAGCAGCATCCCTAGATTCCAAGGTTGTGGGTTAATCCTCTGTCAGGGCACATACAAAAATCAACCAATCAATGCATAAATAAATAGTACAACAAATGGATGTTTTCTCTCTCCCTTTCTCTCTCTCTCTCTCTAAAATCAATAAACAAAAAAAAATTTTTTTTAAAGAAATCCTATAGTCATCCCAATGACAACAAGCTCTCAGCAAGTGCAATACAGGGTGGGCAAGAATCCTAGTAGGAAAGACAAGTTATCAAATCCATCAATTAAGGCCCTGCTTGTATCCTCTCTATCAACTTAAGTTATTTATTGTTTGGACATCTCCTTTTATTGCAGCCAGCAATGACTTTTAGTGAACAATAATCTGTTTGAACACACAATATAACATACAGATGGAAGTATTATAGAATTGTATACCTAAACCTATAGAATTTTATTAACCAATGCCACCCCCAGTAAATTCAATTAAAAAGTAAATACATAAATAGAAACTCTGAAAAAATCTAACCCTAAAGGAATTATCTATTCTAGTCTTTTTCTTCCAAGTTTGAAGAGTAAGATCAATTTCTTACTCTGAACTAAATATGTTGATGAGAATGATGGCAAAGATAGTTCTTATAAACTACTAGGTAGTAACTATAGCATTTTGCTTTAAAATATCTACCATCTGGAGTTCAGTACATTTTTTGTTTTTATTTCTGATCCAATAGGTCCTATTGTTTTAAATGTATCATGATTCTGCCTGTAGTGTTCTGGTATTTTAAAAAATATTTTTAAATTTTCCTAATGCATGCGTTTTAGTGTTCTTTCTTATGTTGTTTTTGTATTTATATGGCACATTTATAGCTATTATAAACTAGGCAAATGTGACAGACTGGTCCTCATTTTATAATAAGAAAATATCTAAATGAATAGAAAATGTAGATGCTGGAAATATAAAAAAAGAACTGGGCTCCATATTACTCATGATCTAATATATGAAATTTATACAATTGTTCTACTGTGTATAGATACATAAATATATAAAAATAATTTTAGACAATTGTGAATGGATCAGGAGGAATTTGATTGCTAATTTTGTCTAATGAAAAAATCTATTTATTCATTGCTAAAATGAAGAGTATTTTTTATTTTTTGATAAAGCTTTACTGACAGTATATTTCATGTATGTTTTATATACTGGCAGACTTATAAGCTGCTGGTGTTGTCTGATGATTTGTCAGCAAAACTGCCACTGACTTTAACAATGTAACAAGAGCTGCTACATATTCTTCTTTAGAATATGAGCCACAGAAGGATAAAATCAGGTAGTGCATCATTTCATATTTATTATTCCCTTAGGTACAGTAGGTCGCAATGCAGACAGCACACTTGGCTGGGTTTGGACACATCAGAACATCTAAGGTGAAATTCTACTACTCAGTTCTCCACCTGCCAACATTCCAGGAAGAAAGTCTAAAATACTTGGTTTTGTTTGTGAGTGTGAGAGTGTGTATGTACGTGTGTGTGTGTGTGTGTGTGTGTGAGCATCCTATTGCATATATCAAAGAAGTCTTACCATTTAAATAAAATGATTAATTTTGAAGCTTTATAATTGGATGAAGTATAAAAAAACTTGATTTTAAAGTCCTCATTAAATGTTATAGTTTTAATACTTTTATAAATATTTTATAATTTCAAAAAATTAATCTTACATCATTTAAAATATCAAAATGCATAGAATCTAGCCTGGCCAGCATGGCTCAGTGGTTGAGCATCAGCCTCTGAACCAGGAGGTCACGGTTCAATTCCCGGTCAGGGCACATGCCCGGGCTGTGTGGGGCATGTAGGAGGCAGCGATCAATGATTCTCTCTCATCATTGATGTTTATATCTCTCTCTCCCTCTCCCTTCCTCTCTAAAATCAATAAAAATATTTTTTTAAAAACTCATACTTTCTATAATGTTATTAAGGCATATCTAGAATTTTTTTTTAATTTTGAAAGGCATTGGGGTTCAGAGGAGCCTAGCTTAATAGAAGGTCAGATGATGATGTTTTGGCCCCCTGATCATTATCCTCGAATGAATTAGTCCAACTCTTTTTTTAATTCTCTTTTTTGTGGGGTTTTTTAGAGAGAGAGTAAGGGAGAGTGAGAGTGAGAGTAAGAGAGAGAGAGAGAGAGAGAGAGAGAGAGAGAGAGAGAGAGAGAGAATTTGTTCCATTTGTTTATGCATTCATTGGTTGCTTCTTGTATATGCCCTGATCAGGGATCGAACCCACAACCTTGGCATATCGAGACAATGCTCTAACCAACTGAGCTACCCAGCCAGGGCTAGCTCAACTCTTTATAGCACAGTGCCAAGAAACCAAACTTTGGCATTTGTTCCCTATGTGAGCTAGCTTGCTTACACACTAAAAGGAAAAAAAAGAAAATCTCTGATCCAGGATTACAGATTCAACCCTTCATGCAAGCCAGCTCTTTCAAAACCATGAGTTACTATTCAGAAGGTACACTCAGTGTAGGCATATATCTTTACCTGAAAACTAATTCAAAGGGCATCCTTAATGCAAAACTCTGGGGGGGGGGGTGAGGGCATATATGGGAGTGGGGTGGGGGGGGCAATGGTAAGATATGTACACCTATAATACCTTAATAAAAAAATTGAAAAAAAAGGGCATCCTTAGTGTGAGTAGAGTTCAGTGATACAATCATAGTATGTGAAGGGCAGTAGATACAACTTATTAGTATAAATGAGACATGCAACTTTCACTTTCTTTACTTTTATTGTTGTCTTTTTTTTAGTAGAACATCAGCTCTGTTCTATCCACACTGAGCCATCCAACAGCTTAAAGAAGAAAAATAATTGCATTAACTAGGAATATATAATGCAGCCCACAATATATTCTCACAATTGAGTCTACCAAGAGTGGGAGTGAGTCTGATTTCTTTTCTGTAAAACTCTTGAGTAATTATTATTCAAAGAGAGCACTCTGGATCTTACCACATAAGCACTAAATTGGTTACCACTAAGTTGGAAAAGCACTATGAGGCATTTTACTGAACAGGCAGAAGACATGTTTATAGTTCTTGAAATGACTTTTTTTTCTAAGAAATATTAGTGTTTCTGTACCAGAAGGTGGTTATAAAAATTAAAAATCATCCACTTTTCTTCATTTTAAAGTGGCCACTATAAGCCTAAGTGACGAGCATTGGAAAACATCTGTTTGGAATGCACTATAATTGTCATGTTGTATATATGTACTATTTACCTATACTGAAAATCAGTTTTAGCAGAACCACCAAAATAAGGTCAGGAAAGGATTTTCCCGGGGAAATGCCAAAATCAAATTCATCAATATCTTCTTTTCTTGGGCTGCATATTGAGAAATAGCATTTTTCTGTTGTGAATATTAGAATATACCTAATATATCTGGAAATATTCAATGTATAAAGAGGCTATTGGTCTTTTCAACTAGTGAATTTTTGAGACTTGGCTTGCAAGACTAGCACTGCAGTTATTGAGGTTCTTGGAATAATATAGTGGTTTATTTAAAAGAATAAGTAATATACTTGAAAATTGACTAGTGTACCAAAAAACAAAATAGCCTGAAGAAACTGTGGTATAATTTTTTTGGTTACCTACTTAGATAATCCACATTCCTATAATTTACTTTCTATTAATATTCAATAAACCTAATTCCATTTAGCTTCAAATTTCTGTATGTCTCCCTAATGAAATTCTGTTCTTAATGCATTTTGACCTTTTCAAGAAAGCCAGCTTCCTAGTGAATTGTGGTGCATTAGTAAAGTAAACACATTCAGTGCTTGTTAGTCAATGGGTTTGGATTTAGAAATTCATTGTCAATAGGTTAATCCTTTGGGACAGTCTCTTTTGGCTAAGAGGAAAATTAGACAAATAATGGTTTTACCAAAATGTTAATTTCTGAGTATTTCTGTCAACTGTCAAAGAATAAACCTTAGCAGAGGCCTTAAAATTGGTTAATTCTAGTTTGTATTCATTTTCCATCAGCAGAATTTAAAAAAGAACTTTAGTGTACATTAGTCTAGTAAGAGCTTACTTGTAACCCAGCTCAAAAATCTTCAGAACTTCTGACTTTCATTCAGTCATCTTTTTCATGCAATTGTGTTTAATCAATAAAGGAGCTGCCTACTTGGGGAGCATATTCAAAGATCACCAAAATAAAACAGACTCATAATCACCCAATTAATTTGGAATTCACAATTTTTCTGTGCTATGTGAGATTGGCAAATAATAAAAACATATGTGGACTTAGGTAAGGAGAGATTTTATTCAAAAACACTGCTACAATAGGGGCAAAGGGAATATTGCAATAAGGCAAATGTTGTGATCATAATATCTGTAAACATCTCAAAGGTCAGGCAGAAAATGACTTTTCTTTTACAGGGAGGAAAAAATAAGGGTAGAAAGAACTGAGGTCCACAATTGACCAGGGACTGGTTTTTTTAATGGTCAGTCAATTTTGGGGAAAGGTCCTTAAGGAGGGGTGTGATGGTTAATTTTGTATCCACTCAGGTGGGCCACGGTGCCCAGAAATGTGGTCAAACATTATTCTGGTTCTATGAGGGTGTTTTTAGATGAGATTAACATTAAAATTATTGGACTTTAAGTAAAGCAGATTGTCTTCCATAATGTGGGTGAGCCTGACCCTATCAATAATAAATAATAATACAAGAATAAACTGTGTTTCATGTACTCAGAACCGTAAACCCACTTTTGCCCCAACCTGTATATATATATATATATATATATATATATATATATATATATATATATCACACATACATACATACACACGTTCTATTGATTCTGTTTTTTATGGAGGACCCTAATACAAGGAGCTATTCCATAGTACAATGCTGTCTCAGACTGAGAGTGGGTCACAGTTAAGGGTCCTGTGAGGAGGGGAGAAGCTTAAATTTTGGTCAAGTTCACATGCATTTTGTTTCCATTGATCCGTGAATATAAATGGTTCAGACAATTATTTATAAGGGGGGAAATGGGAATTTGGAAGATATGTGTCAGGCCTTGTCCTAGATAAACAAGGGGATTATCCAGAAGTTTTATCTAAGTACCTACTGTATATCACATTGAAGAATGTGGGGTTTTGCAATAAATTCTTTCCTGGAAAACAAAAAGTGAGAAGATTTATTTCACTATCACAGTTTTTCAGAGCACAGAGCTCAGGTAGATTCAACATTATCATGATTATTTTAAATAATTCCACAAATAATTTTATTTTATAACTGTAGTGCATAATTAGGTACTATAAGCCTATTGAAAAGTATAGCACTTGCATTAATTTTGTTATTTATTAGTAATATCATTGTTCTTTCTTTAAAATTCTAGTAGATAGAGTATGTTATAATGAATATTGCATATATTCCAAGAAAGCTGGGTTTAAAACCTCAATGTACTTACTATGCGAATTTGGACATGGTTTTACGAAAATAAATATACTTAGTACCTCTCTCACAGAGTTTTTATGGCATTAAATATGATCGTGTATATTCAAGTCCTACGAAATGATGTCATCAATAAATGATAGCATTTTTATCCATTTCATTCCTTTCCCTACTTTCCATGAGTTAACTATACTCCATGACCAACATATTATGTAGATTGACTATTCAGTAACATATTTTAATGGTTTGAAAAGAAAGTCAACTGGGCTGAAAACTGGACTCTAAGCATCTTAGCTCCCAAGAAGCAAACCCATTAAGGACACTACTGGGACCGTAAGATAGAATTGGCCTAAAAATAGCAGTGTCAGTAATAGTTTAACTATTATTCTCTTCATCATCATCATTCTTCAGCACTATAACATAAATAAATCTTTAAAGCATTATTCTAAGTAAAAGAAACCAGACAAAAAAGGCCATATTAAATATTCAGAATAAGATAATTCATAGAAACAGAAAGTAGGTTAGTAGTTTCCCATGGATAAAGGGAAGTGGAAATAGGGAGTGCTACTAATGGAGAGTGACTGCAAATGCGGGCAGTGTTTCTATTCAGGGTGATGAAAATGTTCTGGAGCTCGATAATGGATATGGTTGCACAATTTTGTTAATATACTAAAAACCACTGAATTATACTCTTTAAAAATAGTGTATTTTATGATATGTGAATTATATCTCAATAAAGATGTTATTAAAAATAGAAGAGAAATAATTTCTAAAAATTGAATGAGAGAATTTATTGCCAGCAGGCCTGAACTAGAAGGAAGGTTAACATTTTTTTTTTCAAAGAGATCAATCAAAGGAATTGTATGCATGCATATGAGCATAACCAATGGACACAGAGAGGGGGTGGGGTGGTGAGGGCATGTACTAGGGTGTGGGGGCGGCTGGGGAGTGGTCAACTGGGGAAAAAGGAGACATGTAATACTTTAAACAATAAAGAATTTAAATTTTAAAAATTTTCAGGAAGAAGGAATATGATATTAAGTAGAATGGTGGACCTACATGAAGAAATGAAGAGTACTGAAAAGAAATAAATGAAGATAGAAATAAAATTAATATTTCCTGCATTAATTACTCTAAAACATAACTGTTTCAGGCAAAAGTGGTAGCAATATATTCTTAATTTATAGCATAAATGAAAATTAATTATATGACAGAAAAATAACACTAAAAAATGGAGCAAGAATCATAAACACAATGTTGAAAGGTTCTTAACACTACGTGTGGAAATGTGTTGCCTAAAGGCAGACACAGATTATTTAAAGGTGTGTGCTGTAAAACCTGAGGTGTCACTAACTTATTTTTTTCTTTTTTTAAATTCCTTTATTGATTAAGGTATTACATATGCGTACTTATTCCCCCATTACCCCCCCCCATCCCCCCCACTCATGCCCTCACCCTCCTGATGTCTGCGTCCATTATTAGGCTTATATGCATGCATACAAGTCCTTTGGTTGATCTCTCCCCCTTACCACTCCCCTCCCCTACCTTCCCTCTGAGGTTTGATGGTCTGATCTACGTTTCTCTGTCTCTGGATCTATTTTTGTTCATCAGTTTATGTTGTTCATTAGATTCCATAAATGAGTGAGATCATGTGATATTTATCTTTCTCTGACTGACTTATTTTGCTTAGCATAATGCTCTCCAGTTCCATCCATGCTGTTGCAAATGGTAAGAACTCCTTCTTTTTTTTTACCTCAGCGTAGTATTCCATTGTGTAGATGTACCACAGCTTTTTAATCCACTCATCGGCTGATGGGCACCTAGGCTGTTTCCAAATCCTAGCTATGGTAAATTGTGCTGCTATGAATATAGGGGTGCATATATCCTTTCTGATTGGTGTTTCTAGTTTCTTGGGATATATTCCTAGAAGTGGGATCACTGGGTCAAATGGGAGTTTCATTTTTAGTTTTTTGAGGAAACTCCATACTGTTCTCCACAGTGGCTGCACCAGTCTGCATTCCCACGAGCATTGCACGAGGGTTCCTTTTTCTCCGCATCCTGGCCAGCACTTGTCATTTGTTGATTGCCACTTTAACAGGTGTGAGATGGTACCTCATTGTCGTTTTGATTTGCATCTCTCGGATGATTAGTGACATTGAGCATGTTTTCCTTTGTCTCTGGGACTTCTGTATGTCCTCTTTTTAAAAGTGTCTATTTAGACCCTTTGCCCATTTGTTGATTGCGTTGTTTATCTTCCTTTTGTTGAGTTGTATGAGTTCCCTGTAGATGTTGGAGATTAAACCCTTATCGGTGATAACATTGGCAAATATGTTCTCCCATGCAGTGGGCTTTCTTGTTGTTTTGTTGATGGTTTCTTTTGCTGGGCAAAAGCTTTTTATTTTGATGTAGTCCCATTAGTTTATTTTATCTTTAGTCTCTATTGCCCTAAGAGCGGTATCAGTGAAGAAATTGCTTTGGCATATGTCTGAGATTTCTCTGCCTGTGGATTCTTCTAGTATTTTTATGGTTTCCTGTCTTATGTTTAAGTCCTTTATCCATTTTGAGTTTATTTTTGTGTATCGTGTAAGTTGGTAGTCTCGTTTCATTTTTTTGCATGTATCTGTCCAATTTTCCCAACACCATTTATTGAAGAGACTGTCTTGACTCCATTGTATGTTCATGCCTCCTTTGTCAAATATTAATTGAGCATAGTGGTTTGGGTTGATATTTGGGTTCTCTATTCTATTCCCTTGGTCTATATGCCTGTTCTTGTGCCAGTACCAGGAAGTTTTGAGAACAGCGGCTTTGTAATACAGCTTGAAATCTGGTATTGAGATCCCATGTACTTTGTTCTTCTTTCTCAGGATTGCTGTGGCTATTCGGGATCTTTTTTTATTCCAGATGAATTTTTGGAGAGTTCTTTCTAGGTCTGTGAAATATACTGTTGGTATTTTAATGGTGATTACATTGAATCTACAGATTGCTTTGGGTAGTATGGACATTTTAATGATGTTGATTCTACCAATCCATGAACATAGTATGTTCTTCCATCTGTTTATGTCTTCCTCTATCTATTTTTTTTCAGTGTCCTGTAGTTTTCCGTGTATAGGTCTTTTACCTCCTTAGTTAAGTTTATTCCTAGGTATCTTAATTTTTTTGGTGCGATGGCAAATGAGATT